>NC_142012.1:115879170-116216670 GCF_049901735.1 Notechis scutatus
CTTTCAACTGTGTACTTTGAAACCAATATACCTGAGTTATGATTTCTCCCAAGTGTCTTTCTATTCATTATTTCAATTTGGAGGAGGGGGGTGTATGACCTCCCTGAATTTTGGCAGCTGTAGATCCCAGATTCTTTGTGCTGGAAATGCTTACTTTATGGCATGTAAGAGCAATGTGTGGCTCTGCAGATGTTATCGAATTCCAGTTCCCAAAGGTAAGGGTTCATCTGAGATATTGGCCAACACTATCTGGAAGTGGAATGATATTTCCTTACCTTGTCCTGATGCTAACTATTTCCAGATGTAGATTCTTTATTAAGGAGTGTCTTTAAACTATTTGAGTCTAATATTTATTTCACTGAAGCCTCTAAGTTTATTTCTTTATTCAATTTCTATATTCAATTGTAAGCCACCAAGTCAGTCAATGACTCTGGGTGGCTTACAATAAAAATATATAATTAAAATACTAAAAACATTTTAAAATGATAAAAAGCAATAATATTTATTATTAAGGAGGTATGCTTTGTCCCCTCTTTATTCAACATTTTGTGAACTTAGTGTTTTCTCTTTCTTTAATGCTAATTGGATTTAATTTTGCATTTCTATGATCTGGGATGATAGTTGCTTTGAATTTGTTTTATTTAAATGGGAAATACGCTCTGAAAGTAGGTAATAAAAAATAAAGGAAGAAACAAGAGCAAATTTCTTTGACTATACAACAGTTCTTATCACCTAGAACTAAGTGGTCTCTGGATGAAACGATAAAAAAGCAGATTGTCTCTCTCTCTGTGTGTGTATTTATTGTATACCCAAGTCTTTTTGTTTTTGTTTGTTCATTCTCTGTTTCTTTGCTCTGATTGCTGATTGTCAGCAATAGAATGGCAGGCAGGGAACATTTTGTTCAGGGAAGTTAAACATTCACACGATCTAAAAACAATTGTTACTTATACATTAAACAAAATACAAGTTTGAAGAGGACTTGATTGAAGTAGGCACAAAATTCCAAGACAATGTCTACATCCAACTGTAACTCACTACAGAGCCATATTCAGGAATGGGAAACTGATTAGGTGCTTGACCAATCGGGGCTGGAGCACTTAAATTGAATTCCTACCCCTCCAAAGCTTTCAGGCCCATCCCAGGGTACATAAGGGTGAGGCAAGACCTTAAAGGAGATATTGGGGTACTGCTGCAAAATGAAGCAATAAGTGCTGACTGCAAGCTGGTCCAATTACTATTATCAGGTCTTTACTCTGAATAGGACAGCAGGCGGTTTCATTGCCTTCGCTGTTGAGACAATTTGCCCTAACATGAATTGAATTGCTATGCACCTCAGCAAGGCCATTAATGTCACAAATACTCTCAGTCACATGGCTGAAAACTCTTAGCACAAGTAGTTCTGAGACACAAAGAAAAAAAACACACCACATTCTTCTAATGCTAGGCTGAATTTCATCAGAGTTGCAAAATCTACTTGAAGAAAAGATATGTGTGTGCTCTACTAAAAAATAATTCCGTGGGATGATTTGAACCTTTCAGAAACCAAATCCATTACCTGTTACATTTCTTATATGAAGCTTGGCACAACAAGATTCCAGTTTTAAGCATAATCCATCCTCAATGCAACAACCAAGTGGATTCTGAGCCACATCTCCTATGGGTGGCCCTCTGCAGTGAACAAATCATCCTTTGCCAGGGTCATTTAAAATCAGTCTGCCAAATTCTTTGGGTGGTTGACCTCTGAAAAAAATGCAGACCTGCTGCTTCAGGGTTGGGAAGGTTTTGAGGAAATGCCTTATCAGAAAATAGACAAGAACCTTGAAAGCAAGAGAAAAAACTCTCCAGGACTATATATTTTCCATTTCCTCTACCATATCAGGCTGCCAATAGAATGAGAAAACAAAGGAGGTGAACTCTGCCTTTGGGATGCAGTTTAGTAGAGTTCTGAATCCTAGAATCATAGTGTTGCAGACATCATTTCAGTTACTGAGTTCAACCCTCATGTTTGGGGTAAGAATTGACGTTACTACTACCAGTTACTACAGACTGCATGGCTGAAAAGTTTGTCTTGATCACAATACTTGGAAAATGACAGTTTATTGCCTTCGCACGCCAACTTAATTTAACAATTACAGTATATTCTGTTTTTAATTCAAGATGTTACTGTAGATACTTTTATTTTTAGAACAATCTTATAAGATAAGTTGAAATTCAGTGATTAGGACAAGGTAACTCGCAGTTTATTTCTCAGTACACAATGAGGTGATATTGTCTGCTGAACAACATAAATACATTTTGAAAAACAAGGATGTAAATCTTAAACAATCAGAGATATACGGAGCTGCATGTATTATTTTAGGCATATTTAAACCAATGTGGCAAACTTGTTTTGCTCTGTTTTGGTATTTATGCTTATGATTCATATAAGGCTATGCTCAGGATTACTCTTGGCTTTTGAGTGGCTTGGGGCAGAAAAAAAAGGAAAGTTCTTGGAGCTCTCTGAGCTTGCTTGTTTTATTGCAGATGTTTCATTACCCACACTAGGTAACATCATCAGTGCTAGTTGATGCTAGCAGTCATGGTAGGGGAGATGGAAAATATATAGTTCCAGAGAGCTTTTTTTCTTGCCTTCAAACTTCTTGTCTATTTTCTGATAAGGCATTTCCTCAAAACGTTCCCAATCCTATAGTTTGGGTAATAAAACATCTGCAATAAAACAAGCAAGCTCAGAGAGCACCAAGGACCCCTCATTTCAACCCTGAGCTATAAATATTCTCCTCTTTTGGTAAAAACGAATGTTAATCTTAGTGAAATTGAATTTAAATTTAAATAAAAGAAAAAATTGATACAATAAATATTGTCTCATAATAATATGACCGTTTTCTATGTATTTAATACTTTCCTGCTTTTTAGCACTAACATTTTTCTTTCTGAAGCAATTTTAATAAGCCATTGTTGTAGAGCTTTGAAGCACCATTTTCTGCCTTGTTTGTGTGGCAAACCAATTTTCAAAATTAGAAAATGCCTAGGTGCCCAATACTCAGTATTAGGAAGGTTTTCAATGACTTTCTGAAGATGTTTTGTACATGTCTGTATTTGAAAGTGTATAAAGGACATGCTATCATTTTTTAATACTGCTTTCAGGAAAAGAGATCATGAAGTCACTTAGAACTAAGGAGAAATTTCCTGACAGTTAGAGCAATTAATCAGTAAACAACTTGCCTCCAGAAGTTGTGAATGCTCCAACATTGGTAGTTTTTAAAAAGATGTTGGATAACCATTTGTCTGAAGTAGTGTAGGTTTTTCTGCCTCAGCAGGGGGTTGGACTAGAAGACCTCCAAGGTCCCTTCCAACTCTGTTTTATTCTAAGTCAGTGAATAATGGCAGTATTTGCTTGTGTAGGCCTGAAAATGGTTGGAGAGTGAAGAATCAAGCAGAAAGCAGTTTTACTGTACAGGTTTATGAGTGAATGTAGTTCACTATTAAAATAGTTTCTAAAATAGTTACGGTCATGGCTCCAATCAGTTCCTTTGCTGAGAGGTCCTTATAAATTCATATTATCCATATCTCCGTCAGTATCATTTTTATTCAAACTTTTAAAGAAGATAAAATCTAACACACCCCAATAGTTAGTAAGAAAGGAAAAAGGAAAGAAGAGCAAACAAAGAAAAAAAGCAAAAAGGGCAAGGAATGGAAAAAATAAAGATGGAGAAAAAAGTATACAGAAATGACTTACAATGTTTCTTCACAGAAATAATAAAAAAGGTGCCTCGTGTCTAAAAGCGGTGTTTAGTTCTTGTCATTCAAACCTTAAGTGTAACAAGAAATGAACCCTGTTATCTACTAGCTATATTACTGTGGGTACCTAATCAAGGAAACTGACTAGGCTGTTGTACAATTATATTAACCTGAGAAGAGACTTTGTCGATTTTGTAATCATGTTGCCAGTCAAACTTTTCATTTCATCATACATTCAAAACCTGTCACCAAAATGGCAAAATAACAAGCAGGTCACCTTGAATGAATGAAATTAGACAGAGTGGATAGACTAACACAGTTGCTTAGATGATCGCAGACATGCATGGCAGATACCCACGCACTATTGCATCTAGTACAGATTAAGTTTCAGTGGTAAAGAGTCTTTTGGTGACATGCTTGAGATAAGACAACTGATGAACTTCAAATACATCTGAAGGGTTGTTTTTTTAAAAAAAACACTCTCTTTAGCAATATTTAGAAACTGAGTTTCTTGGAATGGGCTTATATAAAAGAACTTGTGCAGGAACAGTGACTGCTACATGACTATTCCTCATTGAGATGAAGTTATCCAGGCAATCAATTAAAAACAATCCTTGACACATTTACCATGCCAAGAAAATATTTAAGTCCCCATTTCAAAGACAACATCTGGTATACAGGAATAAGTAGCCATCTACAGTTATGAAAAACATATGGAATTATGAGACTTAAGCAATACATTTCGGCACAAGATTCCATGAGCTATGTGGAATGTTATATGTTGAATCAGGGATCTATATTCAGATTGCTCATTCAACATATAAATATTATAGGAAATTTGACCAGTATATTACAGAGCTTGGTTCTAGCCAGTAATGGGCAGTAGTGCTCCAGGATTTTAAACAGGACTTTTTCCCCTCCAGCCATACATCGAAATGTCACAAATTGAACCTGATCAATTTGGCCTGCCTCAATCAATGACAGTATTGAGAAAAAGAAAAAAAAAGTTTATAATCATGTCCTGGCCCAATTGAAAGTAAATGTCATTTGTACTGAATGAGACTTACTTCTGAGTAGAATTGTACATAGATATTTAAGAGCATCGTGTTTTTTCCATTGTCAACTGACTTAACGGGAAAACTTTATCAACATTAAAAATGGGTAAAAAAAAGATAATATGAAAAAATTGGATGGAAATGAGGCTATTGATTTTGGACCAATTGATAGATGATGAAGATTAATTTTACTTTTTTTTAAAAAAAAACCCACATTCTATGTATTTTCCCCTAATCTTTTATAATGTATCTTTGTATTATTTTCTGGTTTCTCTATCATTGTTGCAAAAGCATTAAAAAAAAAAAAACCATTTCAGAGAATCAAGAACACAAGTTGCCAATATTCATTCTCTCTTTCTTTCAAGAGTAGAAATATCTTCCAAATTAAAATGTGATTAATGGTTTATACAGATACAGAGTTACCATATCTTTCTTTTCTAAAAACAGGATACTTTAGAGAGCTAGTTCCAATGTAACATGTTGTGCAGATTGTGATGTGTTTATATTGTATTTTTTTTTCTGATAATTCAATGGTCTCTTCTTATTTTATCTTTATAACAGTCCTATGGCACGGAGGAGAGATAATATGTCTCTCGCTCTCTCTTTCTCTCTCTCTCTCTCTCATCTATCCCTCTCATACTCTACCTCACAAACTCAATCATACTCTCTACTGAACTTTTGTTGAATTCTTATTTCTCTTTGCTGCCATAACAACCACAACCAACAAAGGATGGTTAGATCCTGAGCTAGGATGAGAGGAAGCAGGAGATCAGGTGGGCCATCAATTATAAATTGGATTGGAGAAGGGTACAATCCTGGCTATAATTAAAGAAATATGATAAATATGCAGAGAAAAGGGGCACATGAAAAGGAGAAGGAAGTATTGGGAGTACAGAGTAAAGAGAACAGTATACAAGACGAAAATAAAAATAACTTGATGGCAAATGGGTGAGTGGATGATAAGGGAAAGACAAAGAAAAAGAAACAAGCACTCCTGAACATATGAGATATTTTAGATTTCAAGTCAGGTGTGCCAATCAAAGATTAGAACCAAGATAACATAAGATGTATTCTGAACAGTGTTTCTGAACCTCAATAACATTAAGATGTATTGACTTCAATTCCCAGAATCACCCACTAATGTGACCTAAATATTCTGTGAATTAAAGGCCAATGATAACACCCATGGAATCAGTTGATTCCACAATAGTGTGGGAAGACTCGGAGTGAGGTGAAAAGAGAAAATTATTTTAAATATTTTGGGGGAAAGTTGGGATAAAATATTTTGTTTTGTTCCTGTTAAATCATTTTTGTCTTTTGGAAATAGGAGCTGGATACATTTGATTTTTATATTTAATATTTTGTATAACATAAATACATTTTCTGGTGTTTTTATTTTTATTGAATCACCCAAGATTCCTCTTATGATAATTATACTATTATGGGTGACAAAATTAACAATAAAGTTTTGCTGTTAATCTAATAAAAATTAAACATAACATTACCAAAATACAAAAACTAATCATTATATTCTTTATCTCTTTTTTAATTAATTGAACAGCAGGAAATAAACTAATTGCTATTTAGTTAATTTTTAATGTCACACTTGACAGATTTAGGCACCCAGGAGGTTACAGAAAAAGGCATCATTAGAGCAATTTATAATTATTGTTTTGTTTCATGTAGAATCCAGGATCTGCTGCAAGCAGATTGAAAACCAGCAATTTCCAAGGCAAAATGTCAATTATGTCAGCAACTAATAACTGCTTGATTTCAAGATCTTGAAACTAAGGGCAGAGACCATTGAAAAGGGAGAAAAGCTAGAAAAAGGATGGACTTAAACTTTCTGGGCCAGCACCTTTGCACTGGCAGAAAACAACTAACTTTTCAATAGGACTTTGTTATAGGTTGCAATATAAGTTCTTATCTAGCAATACTATCTCATGTGACTAAGCTCATTCTTATAAACCTAAGAAGCAAATTAAAGCATTAATTAAATTACATCAAGGCAGACACCTGATTAATCTGATTCAATGATGTCTGATAACTTCTTATCACCAATTCTCCAAAGGGCTCAGTAGGAATCATTTCGGATTTAAAAGGAGATATTTAAGACTAGTTTCATGATGCCTGAAGGTTTTTTTTTTAATGGAATTATTTAAAATATCAATTTAAAAGCAGACAATAAATAGTATATTCACCACAAAGTTTATATTGATCCATGATATCTTCTCCTATCCAATATATAATTGCACAAATTAAAAAGAAAAGTTTTAAAAATAATACAAATGTGGAGGTATTGTTATTCTTCCTTCTTTCCTATTTTTCTCTTAAGGACTGTTTTTGTTACGAACTGGCAATTGCTTAGATTATAACATAAATTGCTCTTCTATTAAATCTAAATAAATGAAACACTGTGATTCCACAATATATTCTCATTAAGAAACAATCAAAATCAAGGATATGGTAAATGATCAAATTTACAGTGATCAAAAGAAAGGGAAAGAGGTCATGGTAAGTTTAGAACATCATTGTCCTCCTTACAGACCATTTATCTAATTTGTGAGGCATTCTGCAGAAGTCACCAGAAAGATTATCAACAGTGAGTGTTGCTGACATGAATATGCCAGCATTAAATTTACTGCTTAAGGTGCTTCCTAATATGAACACAAATGAACACTGCAAAACTTGTATCCATTTATTATAGTCTGCTTGTTCATATACTGGGAAAAGTAAAGTTGAAAACATATATTCTATACTTAGCCAAATATATGTATGTGTATGCATGTTTCCTACAGGGAAAGTGCAAATGCATTCTGCTTCCATAGCACCTCACCCTGGTCCAATAGTTCATACTGTGAACATGCAATTCGGTTTTTGGAATGTGCATTCTAATTATTTCTGATCCATTCAGATTGAAAGAGAAAAGTAAAACTGAATTTAGAGTATCTTGCTCCCCTTAAACCTGGAGGTCCTGGAACTGTTCAAACACCAGCTCATCTCCCTTCAATGAATGTGTGAATTTATAAATGATGGCAACATAGTATTGAAGTGAACCTTGGATTAACCTTGCAAATGAACCTTGGGACTATAAACCAAGTCTTGTGTTCCCCTATTTCTTGATTTTCCCAGTGTGGAAGAGAGTGTGGAAAAGGGGAATCCAATTGTTCCATTAATTGCCTTTATTTAAAGTAAGAAGATAACCTTATTTCTGGATCTCACAACCATGTTGACAAATGGGGAAGGGTGAAACAAGGCAATAAACTAAATATTCAGGTGCAAAGGACAAGATGACGCACTAAAGTTGCTGAATTGGCAGATAATCTTACCCCTAGATCCAATTAGGACAGCAATCTGCATTGTCCCTGAAAATGATAGGCTAAATTAATTGGGCCTTGCACAGGCCTTGGTGATATGCATAGCCCAGGGCTTTGTTAATATTTAGCATCTCCTGTCTAGTCAACTGGATCTCTCGCCAGCAGTATGGCGGCTCCATGTAGCTATGAATGTCAGAGATAGAAGGAATAAAAAGAACTGCCTATCTCTTCATCTGGAGAGGTTTCAACAGAGCTTCTAATTGAGCATGAAAGTATGTTAAGCCTTTTTCCATGAAACTGACGTAGTGACAGAGATTATGGGAAGGGCTAGAAAGTTATTTTTGACTGTTAATAAGAGATGAGATGGGTGGCACACAAATCAATAAATCAAATAAATGAATAGATAAGTTATTCATATTTATAGAATGACAAGTTGGGAGGTGGTATGATATGAACATTAGATACAGATTTTCAGACTAAATTATTTTTATACAGTTTAATTTTTATGTTTAATTTATAATGTTTATACATTGCCCCTTGCTAGAAATAAAGCTACTTATATATTTATAAATCTCTTCAATCTGAAGAGACTGATTGACTTTAAAAAAGTGAATCATAAAAACTAAACAGATTGCAGAAAAGATAAGAAAAAAAATTAATCCACACGGCAGAGGTATAACCAGACATAAAATCACAACGTGTGTGTGTATTTGTGTGGTGCATATATGAACATGTACTCATAGCAAATCTACTCTCAAATCCCTCTGAAATAACCAAGTTTTAATGGCTTTTCAAAAAACAAATCAGCAAGTTGAACCAATCTAATCTTGAAAGAAATGCTCTTCCATAGTATAGATGCAATAATTGTCAAGATGATCCTCAAGATGATACTACATAGAGGGAGGGATATGGCAAAAGTCCACTTAGATCTTATTTAATGAACAGAAACCACTGTGAGTTGCTGGTCTGGAGGTACACATATCCTAGGTATGTAGGATTTTGAAAATGACAACCAGCACTTGAATTGCACCAGGAAGGTAAATATGACCAGTGTAATTCCACAAGTATATGTGTTATACCTAGGGACACACAGCAATATTAATATTGTTGTATTCTGGGCAAGTTGAAGCTTCTAAGTAGTATTTCGGGGCAGCATGTTACTTTAGTTTGACAAAAAATAACCGCAACATGAGTGGTTATGTTTTAGTTCAAGAAAGTATATGACAGTTGCAGAAGATATACCTGTAATTGTGCAAAGAGCTTTCTTACCTCTTTGCCTACCGAGCAAATAGATTGACAGGTGATGCCGTTAATATTACTCTGCAATACATCCTACATTTTGAAAGTCCAAAAACCTATGCAAGGTTCCTCTTTGTAGACTTCAGCTCAGCATTCAATACCATCATTCCAGGTATTCTTCTAACTAAACTAAATCAGCTAGCTGTACCTGACCATACTTGTAAATGGATCATAAGCTTGCTAACAGACAGGAAGCAGCAGGTGAGGCTAAACAAAATCACATCAGATACCTGTACAATTAGCACAGGAGCCCCCTAGGGCTGTGTGCTCTCTCCACTTCTCTTCTCTCTGTATACCAATGACTGCATCTCAAAAGATCCCTTTGTTAAAGTACTGAAGTTTGCAGATGATACAGTGATTGGTCTCATTTGAGACAACGATGAATCTGCCTATACACGGGAGGTTGAACAACTAGTCTTGTGGTGCAACCAGAACAACCTTGAACTAAATACACTCAAAATCGTAGAAACCCTCCTATATAATCACCTCTTACAATACTAGACAACACAATATCAACAGTAGAAACCTTCAAGTTTCTAAGATCTATCATAGCTCAAAACTTAAAATGGACACCTAACATCAAAAACGTCATCAAAAAGCACAACAAAGAATGTTCTTTCTGTGCCAACTTACAAAGCTCAAACTGCTCAAAGAGCTGCTGATTCAGTTCTACAGAGGAATTATTGAGTCTGTCATCTGCACCTGTAAAACTGTCTGGTGTGGCTCTACAACCAAACAAGACAGACACAGACTTCAGAGGATAATTAGAACTGCAGAAAAAACAATTGCTGCCAACCTGCCTTCCATTGGGGACCTGTATACTGCACAAGTCAAAAAGAGGACTGTGAAAATATCTACAGACCCCTCACATCCTGGACATAAATTGTTTCAACTTCTACCCTCAAAATGACACTATACGGTAGGGGACTCCAACCTTAGTAACTTTAAAACTTGCGGACTTATAGACCCCCTGCTTTAGGGCACTGCACACCAGAACAACTAGACACAAGGACAGTTTTTTCCTGAATGTCATCACTCTGCTAAACAATTAATTCCCACAGCACTGTCAAATTATTTATTATTCTTTTTCTCATCCTTCTAGTACCTATCTTTTCCTACTTATGACTATAACTGTGTTGCTTGTATCTTTACAATTTATATTGTTTTATTTGTTTCCTAGTATGTTTTTATTGCTTATTAGTAACCTATGACTATCACTAAGAGTTGTATCTTATGATTCTTGATAAATATATTTTATTTTTTCTTTATGTACACTGAGAGCATACGCGCCAAAGACAAATTCCTTGTGTGTCAAATCACACTTGGCCAATAAAGAATTCTATTCTATTCTATTCTATTCTATTCTATTCTATTCTATTCTATTCTATTCTATTCTAAATATACTGTAAACATTTTGAGGAGGGTCTGAGAGTTCAGGAGAATTTCCAGGTTACAAATTCCTTTCACCAAACCAGTGTAATCCCATCAAGAATCAGAGATGATCTCTTATATCAGAAACCTTCTACTCACTGCTTCTCTAATTTGCTGGAATTATGCCATGCATAATTATGCCCCAAAATTGTAGAAATTTCTTCTTCTTTTAATTAGATTGTTCTGGATGAAATGTGAATAATTTGGGCAGGGATCATCATAGTTCAATAACAAAACACGACGTTATATGTAAAATTAGTCTAATGTATTATCTTGGAATCACTGTTGCCAACCAATGAGAACAGTAAGGCAGCAATTTTCCTAGATAGAATGGAATATTCTTGGTTAAAATGACCCCTTTAGGTTGATCTTTGGCCTCCAAACTGATCCCTTATTTCCTTACCCATTTACAGCAATCAGTGTCTCCTCATTAATTTGAAACACTCAGTGTGCCAGGAGAAATGGAGGATGTTAAGCACCTCTGCTCCTATAGTGTTACAGGCAGGATTCCTTCACATTCCTAGTGTAACACCCTTGCTTGGCTTATTGCAAGATGATAAGCCATCATATATATTGTGTGCATTTAAGCTGATTGAAAAATACCAGTTAATGAATGGAAATGTTTAATTTTGGGAAAGGAACACAATATTTTCATGAAATAGCAGTGCATGTTTAGAAATCTAACTATGGAAAACAAATTGTTTTGTATTGTCTACTATAACTTAATCTCAGTCACAGATTACTGTAGAATGATTACAATTTTTGAAAAGGTTTAAATATGAACCAGGAAGTTCCCACCCCAGAAAATAGGTATGTCTCTCAATATTGATTTTATCTCTATAATTATCTGCTCTCCATGTTAGCCAAAGCTATAATTTTATTTTAAAAATCAAGAGTCAGGAAGAGCTCATATTTCACAAAAAGAATTGGCATAATAATGGACTCCATATTTCTCTCCTATCACAAATTTTTCAAAATCTTGAAGAACTTGGTTGTCTCAAATTATCTTTGACGGCAACCACAAGAATTCCAGAGGTGGTATTCAGCAGGTTCTGACCAGTTCTGGAGAACTGGTAGCGGAAATTTTGAGTAGTTCAGAGAACTGGAAAATACCACCTCTGACTGGAGATTTACAGTATCCTTCCCCTGCCACGCCCACCAAGCCACTCCCACAGAACCGGTAGTAAAAAAAATTGAATCCCGCCACTGAAGAATTCCCTATCAACACAATTAAGTTGGGAAAACCCAAAACTGTAGTAATTTCTTCTTCTCTTAATTAGAGCTTGGTAGGCAAAGTGTGGCCTTTCTTCTACTGTAATACTTTATTATTATCACAGGAACTTATGTGACAGAGTTAATCATGTTTTGACTCCCAATAGTTCCTTTCTATTAGATACTAACAGTGAGTTTGTATGTACCTATCAAACCGTGGAAAGTACAGTGTTTTAATCTGCATTTCATCTAGCATTGCAGTGAATTTCATAAGCCCGTGAGAGATAAATTAAAATAGCTTTCCCCATCCTAGTGCTTTGTACCTGGTATTGGCACTGCCATCTCAGATAATAATTTAATGGAAACTCATCTGCTTGCTAATACTGTTTCTGACAGTATGATCACTTTGGTATGCTTGTTCTTAAGTAATACTGTATATTGACTTTATTTTAGATGGTGGCAGAAACTGTGTTTATCTCTTTCTCTCCGCTTACTGCATAAAATTTTTTGATGTCGAGAACACAAGTCAACACTGACTATCATGGGTGGGTAAGTGTAAGCATGCATTCTTCACTGCTGAAACTGTTCAAACTTATCAACAAATATTTCAGTTCTTAGTAATTGCTCATAACTTGGACAGATTGATGTTATTAGATTTCTATTGTGTAAAAATTACAATCCCCACAATGCCATCTGTCTAGATTGTTGTTGTTTTTTGACTGATCTGGCCACTCCCCTGCTATTCTTTTTTTAAAAAATAGCTTAGCTCCATTACTATGCAATGAGCAATTTCAAAACTGCATGAATTAACTTGTTTGAATGAACAACATTCTGTCCTCCTTTTAAAAAAGATTTTTTGACGAGATTAGATGCTTACATACCTGAACTAACATCTACGAAATAATTATGGCAGTGTTAAAATCCCTGTAATGTTCAAGAATAATATAATACAATCTGTAAAATGTTGAGTGGGAGAGGAGAAGAGGACATGAGATGTCTCATCTATCAGCTAAAGGGAAATATCAAGTACATAACCAAACCATTACATCAGCCCAATACCACTTTATGTAACATGTCATATTAAACACAGATGTATGTTTTTGCTGGATCAGAGCCTCTAGGGTTTGTTTTGATAAGACTGTTAGTAAAATTGGGCTTAGTCCAAAGAGTTCCTGGTTGATAGGGTACTACGTGGTTGGAAGAAAACACACACACACACACACACACCTGCACAGTAACCACTTACAGGTAATCCTGTTCATTTAGCGATTGTTCAAAGTTTCAACAGCACTGAAAAAAATGACCAATGACCATTTTTCACACTTATGACCTTGTACTATGATCACATGATCAAATTTCAGATGCTTGGCAACTGACTCGTATTTATGACAACTGCAGTGTGCCAGGGTCATGTGATCCCCTTTTGCAACCTTCTGACAAGCAAAGTCAATGGGGAAGCCACCTTAACAATCATGTTATTAGCTTAACAACTGCAGTGATTCACAACACCTGTGGCAAGAAAGATAGTAAAATGGGTCAAAACTCACTTAACAACTGTCTTGCTTAGCAATTGTGGTCATAAGATGGCCAATGATTACATATACCTGATTCCTGGTGTGGATTCTTCTTGCTTCCACAGACCAGAGAATACATACATACCTGCAATTATATGAGCAAACTATTTAGCCTCTATATTATCAGATGTAAAGTGCTGGAATAAGGAGATCCTTCCCTTGCAATCTAAGTATCTTTTGTTGCTAGCTTTACTTAAGGAGGTTCATGTCTGTTGAGATTTTATTATTTTTCTATGATATGATTTTGAACTGTACTCTGTTCTGAAGCCCAAAGATATTATATTGCATAGTAGTGCATATATTCAATGTTTTAGTTCACTTTTTGGGGAATATGAATTTTAGATGAAAATACAAGAGCTCACACCATTTCCTAGAGAAGGCAGGGACTTAGATGAGCAGAATTCTTTGAAGTCCTTTGTCTTTTAGAGATTAAGAATGGGTGTTGCAGAATTTGAGCCTTAACCATCATGCAAATTAGGGACAATGAGTAATATAGTCTTACACCACCAGGAAGATTCTGTGTTGCTTATCCTTATCCTAAGAGGTCCGGGTCCTATAGGCCCAGGACAATGCTATATGCTCCCGTCATACCTGCCTCACCCATAACCTCAGGGTTTTCAATATTTTTGAATCTGCACCTAAGAGTCTTTTTTAATGTTGCCAACCTCTGTGGCTGTTATTGTGACAAGATAAAATGATTAAGTACATGCGGAGCAGACATATTTGTGTAAATGTACATCACTTCAGATTTGGGATTTCTCCTGGCCTGATCAATTTTTAGAGCATTGTTCTTGCTGGGCCATTTAAAGACCAAATGTGTGATCTGAAAATCCACCATTTTCAGCATATACATCCTAGATCTGTGGTGGTGAACCTATGGCACATGTGCCACAGGTGGCATATAAAGCCTTGTCTGTGGGCACATGCGCCGGTGCCCCAGCTTAGTTCCACCGTGCATGTGTGTGTGCCCTCCCACCAGCCAGCTGGTCTTTGGGCCTCTGCCATGCATGCGTGGGGGTACATGCATAGGGTGCATCTATGGGGTGCATGCACATGCAGGGCACACGTGTGCATTGCATTTTGGGTATGTGTGCACATGTGCACTTTCGGCACTTGGTGCTAAAAAGGTTCACCATCACTGTCCTAGATGAAGTATTGACTAAGTTCAAATTCCAATAGGAAGCAGACCCTATGCCATAACTTAAACTAATTTTAAGACTGTCATCCATAATTCAGGAAAAAAAATTAAAATATTACAGGGATCACAAAATGTTTCATAATTTCTGGGATCTTTTTCAGTTTTCAGACAAAATGATACCTGTAGAATGTTAGCAGATACCTTTCTACAGCTAATATTTATCTAACATTTGAATTGGGAGCCTATCTAACATTGACATTATAAATTATTTTTTGCCTGTAAAGAATTTGAATGGTGTCCTCATACTGACTCACAAAATATTCAGTTTCAGTATGAGTACAATTTAATTGTACTGCCACAGTAAAAATAAACAGTAAAAATGCCATAGAAAACTCTTCACATTTGCAGTGAGTGATATTTGCAGAAGTGAAACATTTTGGAGACTGAAAAGCATTAGCTATACTTGAAATTCCTAATGTGAATCTATCAAGAATCAATAATTTATTTCAGTGAGTCTTTTTTAAAGAAGAATTTATTAAAAAGGCAAAACAAACATATCAATCAAAGTTTACCGAAACTTTCATTTGCAGAAATTTGTCTTGGCATCAACATTATCAGATCAGTTTTGAATTATTTTGTGCCCAGTGGTTATGTATTTATGCAGAATGTGCCTCTGTAATTACAATAACATATTATTTTTAGAAAAAGAGATAGAAGCAAGAAGGCTGTATAATTTTGGAAAGAAAACAAGTGGAATTATTCTGTATGAACAAGTTCTTTTGTGCCATCAATAAGGTTGAAAACATAATCTATGTAGTTAATGTGCCCATTGAGTTGTCACTTAATTAACCCAGAACATTTAGGAACGCTTATATAATAAAATATTTTTAAAGTGTAGTATGTAACCAGTTAGAGGAGAGAAGCAGCAATTAATTATCAAACTTGTTATAGCTGAAATTTTTTATCTATATCCTTTCACCTTCCAAAATCTATGTTAATAATTTAAATCTAAGAATTTAAACTAGAAATAATTGAAATATGTGGGGCCAAATAACATTATTAAAACTAATAGCATTCTCATAGTTTTGCTGATATGGTCATGGCCTTATTGGATTCAGCACGGTGGCAGAAGGATGAATGCATAAAACTCCTAACAAATAATCTTTCTCCATGGTCCAATGCTTTACCAAATTAACCCCATCCATTTAGGTAGATTTAAAATACACATATATTTTACTGCTATAAATAAACTTCTTTTTGAAATTTTCTGCAAAATGCAGAAATTTGGAAAGGATTATTTCTGTAAACAAGAGGGTTTGTGAAACTATCTTCTGGGTATTCATGGTGATTCCAGTCTGACTGCATTTACTAAGAGAGAAAAAATGAAATAAAGCAGCATACTATGCATTGTATAACCCTTTAATGTTTCACCTTGATACATTGTTTAAGACAGTTTTTCTCAACTTTAGCAACTTTAAGACTATGGACTTCAACTCCCAGAATTCACTAGGCATACTTCTTAAAGTTGTTGTGGTTTAGAAAAGCTGACATAAGGACTAGTAAACTAGATAAAATGTGTCATATTTCATCAATGTAAAATTTCCCCAAAAGAGAGGGGGCTGCCTTTGGCTGATCCAAATTAATTGATTTCCTGATCCGAAGTTTTCCCATAAGATGTAGCAGCTGTTTCCCAGTGTTTTGGGCAGAGGGATTCCAAACTAAATTTGAGGTAGCCAAGGAAGAAAATCATAACTTCTGGAAACAAACAATATGTTCCTTAACAAGTTATAGTTATTCAAACTTTATTAATATAATTCTTGACTGTTTTAGACTTGTGCACCTAAACAAGATATTATAACCGCAGTATTGTATGTGAATGCTAATAAGTAGAACTGGTTGATGGTCATAATATGATTGGTAAGCTTATTTATCTACAGTTTTGTGATCCAATAAGTTACTGTATACTCTGAGTCAAATTACTATTAATTAATGTTAAGGCACCAGTGTAGAAAAAGGGAGACAGAGAGTTTAAATTCTGCCTTAGTCCTCAAAGCCAGATGGGTATCTCTGGACCAGTCACTCATTCATAATCCATTTCAGCTCACTGGGAAAATAGGAAGAGAAAGGAATATTTTGTATGCTTGCTGCCTTGGATTATTTGTAAAAATAATAATGGTGGGATAATAAACAAATAAAACAAATTTGTTATTGTAATACCAAACAAACAAGAACAAAAAAACACACAGGAATTTCATGTCTTTATTTGTAGGTTATAGTTTTCTTCTTACAGTATACATACTCTGTGCTCCACATCTCATACGAGAATAACTCTGGGTGAAGTGATGAGGTTGCAATGTGTGGAAGCTCATTTAAAGATTGAAAAGGGTTGGTAAAAGAAGACTGCATTTGTAAGTATAAAACATAGACTCATTAATAGACAAAATATGGCCACCAAGTTTTTAGAAGCCACCAAGAAAAAACTTAAGAAATTTCACAAGCCAGGTTTCCTAAAGCAGCTTTACACATGCTGTTGTTTAAATGATACCTAAAAAGGAGCAAGCAAAGAGATCATCTACATCAGGGCTGTCAAACTCACGGCCCATGGGCTGGATGCGTCACATGCTGACCATGCCCATGGCCAGTTTAGTGAAGGGGGAAAAAGTCCTGATATATCACGTGACACTACCATGACACCACCATGAGTTTGACACCCCTGATCTATATGGATGAAGAAAACAACTCCATGATTACTTGTGAAATGAACAGGAAATCATTATTTATTTATTATGTATTCAGTCCATCCAATAACTGAAATGATTATACAATACATGGCATGAGTCACTATTACTGATTTATACAGTGTGTTGCTGATGTACATCCTTGTGGTTAAATAAACACTGGAATCACGACCACACACATTTTTTCCATGGAAGCTATATCTGTATATGAAAAACAATGTCTGTGAAGTTGTTGTTAAGATTACCTGTTTCTAATGAATCCAATCAAGTGGGAGAGTTTTTCATAGCATACTTATTGATTATTCATAATTACTCTAAATAATGATACAGCTATTTCTAGGTTTCTTCAAGCAATTCACAGTACAGTAAATGTTCAATTTTACAGCACCATGTTGAACAGATGTAAAAGAGAATGGATACAATATTAAATAAAGGACAAAGTCTTCCTGAAGCAGCCTGGATAATTGATATAATTTATGTCATCTGCATAATGAAGTAATTTATGTACTTTAATTGCACAGATCAGGTATAAACTGGTATACATGACATAAATTGCATAAATTTGGGCTTAACATTTTACCTTAACGGAATCCTTTTTCCCAGTTGGTCTATAAAACTGAGGTTTTAGTGTACTCTTGGTTTAAATGAAATTAATCTACACTTCTGAAACAGAATCCTGCAAAGGTTCCCCTTGTGTATACAACTAATCCCATAATATAATTTTAATGACCTCTGGAAGCCTCTCTTTTTAATGTCACCTGGCTTATCTAAATCTATATTATTATCTTGAGCATCCAGAGAATGGAGTGGTACTTCATAAATATGTTTAAAGTTAAATAAATAGTTTAAAAAGCCATTTGATTCTTTGTATATTTATTAGCTTAAGTCTGACTATGGTTTGATTGCAATTGTAAGGAAGGACTTCCAGTTCTATGCGCTGTCCAGTAACTTGCTTTTGGTTTTAAACTCTATTCACTCTTTCACACGTATGTTCCAGGAGTATCAAAAACCACAAACTTAAAGAGGACCATAAAGCAGAATATTTATAGCTCGGGGTTGGGGTGAGAGGTCGTTGGTGCTCTCTGAGCTTGGTTCTTCTGACTATAGCTGATGATGTTACCTAGTTTGGATAAAGAATCATCTTCAAGAAAACAATCAAGCTCAGAGAGCTCCAGCAGCCCTGAAAAACTACAAATGTAAGAATAATTTCATTTTTCATTTTCCTAAATTGAACGCCTCCGTTTTGAAAACTTGGCTAACAGACTATTGATTCAGAGTATGCAGGATAATGCAGCAGCAATTTAAAATCTTTCCTACCTATTAAGTATTTAGTTCCTTTAAAATAATTCATCTTTCTTCTGAAAAGTTTTCAGCATTCTGGCCCTATCCACCATGACCAGAGGAAATTATGGATTCTTTGTTATGGATTTCCATATACGTCAAAGCAGTTACTCTTGTCTTGAGTCTTGACTAAGGGAAGTTTTGAACATGAATTCAGCCATGACAGAATCAACTACTGCCTGCATTTCCAAGAACTTGCCTAAACTTGACACGTTATTAAAGAAAATTCTGCATTCTCCTTTTGAAATTTGAGCGTCTTCAGTCTCAATTTCCTTTTCCTTGTGAGCTTCTTTTCTAAATGCTTTCTTCACCCGGGTGTTTACAGAAGGCTTAACCAAATAGATGCAATATAGCAAATTCATGACTGGTTCTTCCAAAGTGTTTTTATTCAGCTAAAGGCAGACGTGAAGAATGAAAGGGTCCTTGGGGGAGTGTTGTCGGTGGGTGGCAGGAAGGTCATAGTTTCCCCATGCTGTTTTTTTTTTAGATCTCTCCCTATGAGCTCACATTCCCCTCGGCCACTATCCAGTGTGATGGGGGGAAAAATCAAGGTCTCTGCACTAGGCCTGCATTTTAGCAGTTTCACAGCAGAATTAGACTAAGACCAGAGGAAAAACACTTGATGAAGTAGTGGGTGTCTTTGCTCTCATGACACTTTCCATGAAAAAAGGGAACATACTCAGAGATCTAATCTTGGATATTCCTGATAACTCATATGTCATAATTTAGAGACATTTGAGAGGGTAAAAGGCCAGCTGGCATAAGAAAATAATAATTTAAAGGCAAACATTTGTCTTTCTTCATGCGCTGTGATTGCTTGGATGGATATCTCTTGTGCTGGCATCTATTGCAATCATTGTGATAATATTTCTCCCTCTGCTTTTTAGCTGGCTGAATCAGGCAAGTGACTGCTGCCTTTATTGTGAGCTGTTTCTTTAGAAAAATAAAACTCATATGGTTTAATAGCACTACTTTGAATACTGTTCTTGGTTTTTTAAAAGCCAAATTATTATTTATACAACAGCAAGTACGTATACTTCCTCCTTCACCCTTCGAGACTTTTTCAGCTTCTGAATGCAAGCCAGTGAACCATAGTAATTGTTGAGAGAACTACTTGACACCATTTAAGAATCTCATAATACTATATTTTTGATGCATTGCATGAGAAGAGTTTGGGCAAACTGGATTGTCCAAGAAGAATTGAAATACTAACAGTGTGTGCTTGTTTGCCACGATGGCTGTGTGAATGATTTTCATTTCACTTGCTGATGTGACCATTGCAGATCTATTTTTAGATTTCTAATCCTTCCAGTAGAACATGTCTTCTTTTTCTGATTAGTACAAAGCTGGCTGCTACTCAAATGATAATTACATCCCAGCCCATCACCTATCACAAGCCAACAAACAAGATGTTAAGCTATTTTAACTCTTGCATACCAGCTAATGTTGTTGCTGATTTTGTACTGAGACACAGCAGCTCAGCAGAGATACAAAATGCTTTGAGATAACCATGGTAAAATCAATCACAGCAATTCTCCAAATCAAAACAATAAAAGGATGCCTTTCAACCTCATTTCATGAACTTTATCAGTAGGTTCAGGAAACACATTTAAATGTTATGGACTTGCTATTTTGGAATTATAAACTTACTCTTTTCCTGTAGTGTTTGAGAATCTGTGCCGGTAAATAAGTCCCTTTTTAAAAAAAAATATTTATTCAAAGTTTCAAAAAATTAAAAAAGAGAAAACAAGTTCTAACATCTTACAGCGACATCATAGCAATGTGTATGTCCTTTAGTAACAATTAAGTTCATTTACCATAGGTACATCTGCAGCTAATTTGCTAGTTCCTTACTTACTATACTACTGTTAAAATACAATACTTATTTATCTACATTACTTTACACACACACACACACACACACACTGTATATATATATATATATATATATATATATATATATATATATATATATACACACACACACATTACTCTATATATCATATTCTAAATGAATCCTTAATGCCACTATATTATGAGTGCATAATAAAAAAGCTCAATGCAGATTTCTTTGTCTCTACCTAAGAGCCTATTTATCCAACCTGACACGTTAAAAAAACAAAAGAGGAAATCCACCCACTTACCCAGATGAGAAAATGCCTTAAAGTAGAAAAGCTGATGTCCTTAGAAGTTACTAATAAAATCTAAGCTTCAGATGGGGCTTAAAAAGGAATTCATAGAAATAACATAGATATATATTATGTATTTGTACTTGAAATTATAGCTGTTCCCAGTGAAAAATGTATGTCTACATAAAAATAGCACAGGCTGCTGCAAATGATTGATTGATTGATTGGATTGTACCCCATGGATATCACAAAGGCCAATAGGCATTCTTTGCATACTAATGTGTGTTGCTTAGCTAGTCGTGTCTACTATTCCCTGACCACTTTGGCAATTTCTGTTCCTGTACTTCCTTGTATATTTTCAGTGTGAAGGTTAACACTTCATCTAAGGGTGTCCTGAAAATTGGCCATTACTCTGTACGTTACCATTTAGAATAATTCAGTGAATTTAAAAAAATATTATTTAAATAGAATTCAAACCCCTCCTTCTCCAAGAAAGTACATATTTTTTCCATTAAGGAAGACAAAAATATGGTGGGCTTATGATTCATTCCTTTAAGGTTAAGGGTTTCTCTGTGGTCTTGTGAATATTCTCAAAACCTTTCAACATGGATTTGTCTTTCTGTGAAATGGTGATCATAGTAATGACAAACTGAGTTAACAACATTTATATCAAGTTTGGCCACTGCTTAAAGTGGCACCAGATCTATAATAAACAGCTCTGACATTACTCAGGATCAATGGTAGCTTGCTGGTGGCCACAGCCTTATCCTAACCATTCATGTTCCTGGAAACTTCACTATATGGGTATTCACAAGCTCTTGCTATTTTCATCAAAAAGGCAAAGGCACTGTTATGCTACTGGTCCATAATATCTATCCCTTTCAAAAAACATGTGTAATGTATATTGCAATGTGGCACCATTAGAAAAAGTACGAGAAGAGGATGATTAGGGGACTGGAAACTAAAACATTTGAAGAACAGTTACAGGAACTGGGCATGGCTAGTCTAGTGAAGAGAGACACGATAGCAATATTTGAGGGGCTGCCATAGGAAGGAGTCAAGCTATTTTCTAAAGCACCTGTAGGTCAGATGAGGAATAATGGATGGAAACTGAACAAGGAGAGATTTAACCTGGAAATAAGGAGAAACTTTCTGACAGTGAGAACAATCACCAATGGAACAGCTTGCCCTCGGAAGTTGTGGGAGCGCCATCACTTGAGACTTTCAAGAAGAGATTGGACTGCCATTTGTCAGAAATGGTGTAGCATCTCCTGCTTGGGCAGGGGGCTGGACTAGATGACCTACAAGGTCCCTTCCAACTCTGATTATCTATTATCTGTTATCAATATACATTGTATAAAGATCTACAAAAGGGCTGATACAATGGGATGATGCTACTTTCATTCTTCTGAACCCCTTGTTCCCCCTTGAAGATATTTCTGCTTCACTACTTATCTCTTACTCTCAGTAAGGCTGATTTATTGCTTATTACCAGTTTATTTCTAATTAACGGAATAAAGCTCATGTTTTGTATATTTGTTAATAAAAAAACTAACTGCAGTTTTGTTTTCTCGCATTATTTGGCTAAACTGCTTCTGAAAGTGTAAAACACTTGTCCAAATGTACCACTTACTCCTACAGGAGATGAAGGATTGTTGGATCCGACTAATCCAAAAAACAGAGGCCAAATATATTTTCATGCTCATTCTGGCTCGGCTTACATGGGTGTCGGTATGAATAAAGAAACTGGCAACAATACAGTGGCTCATGCATTTAGCAATGATCCAAACTCATGGTATTCTTCTTGTTCCCATTATCATTCCTGCCACGTGGAATATAACTTCTAAAGTCGACAGGGAAGTATTTTTGAAGTCTTCTTTGGAATTAAGTTATAGAAATAGGACATACAATTGGGGTCTAAAAGGAAGGGCTAGTGATAATAATTTTAACATAATTCTCAAGCTCATCACACATCCTATTGGAATAGAATAGTCAGTGTGAATAGATTAGGATATCACAAAGCGAAACAGAAGGGGGAAAAACACTTGATCAGGAACTAAAAACATAGTTGTGAGACAGAAAACATTCCTATTACAGAGTACATGCTATAATGAGAATATTTTTTACAAAGTTAGAAGCATTAATTATTAAAGATGCTTTAGATATTACAGTATTAATCCTTCTTAAATGGAAGGAAATAGACAAGAACACCTATTAAGGTCAACATATTTCGTCTGCTGTTGATTGCTGGTTGTGATTTATTATTATTTTTGTTTCTTCACTCTGTTAGTTATCCAAACTTCAATCCAAATGTATGTGATATTTTTGCACTTTTGACTACAGCTCCTTTGTTAATTTATGTCTGGTTTGCTTCAAAGAGATCCATCATGGATGTTTGGATTCCGTGCCTCACACTATTCCAGCTGTCCTGCAACTCTTTCTTGGGCATAATTTTTCATTTTTTAAGAACATGCTGTACTGAAATAATAATCCAGAATAAAGTATTTCCATATTTCCTGTATACATGGAGACAAATCTCTGACAGAATCCATACGTTTAATTCTATTTAGTTGACAGTTCTTTGAAACTAATGCTAGACAAATAAAACCAGCCTTAGTTGTACATGTAACACAGAATATTAAGTTTAATAAGCCTCTGTAATTACAAGCATAAACCCTAGCTGGACTTCTGAAAATGTCATCTCACAGATGATAACAGGATTAAAGATGCAATACTCCTCTGCACTTACCTGGGAACAAACTCAGGGAACTCCATAGGATTGTGCTGTGAGTCATCTTAGGAACAGCTAGTGAGCTGCATTTTGCAGATAAGCATTTTAAAAGATACAGATTCACGGTTTAAATTCGTTAACAGCCATTCTGAATCTTTGTGACTGAGTAAGTTATAAACAAAATGTTTAAGTTAAAAATAAAATGATGCTCAAAGAATGTCACTACATTAGGGCACTGTCTTATTTTTTCCTCATTATCAAAAAGTGTCCAACAAACTCATAGCTCAACTAGGCTCATCTTGATGTATAAATTAGTTAGTTTATCATGATGAATTAGCAACAGGGAGGAAGGAAATGGATACATGTTTGTAGAGTATCAGTGAAAACTCCAACCAGTTAGTCCTGCAAGAGTATGCATACTCTCCAATTATCTCACTTGCATTTGAGTTATGTATCCTTCCTTGAACATGTTCAATGATTTAGGAAATGAGGACTCATTACACATTTATTTTCAAAGAGCTTATACTCCATAGATGCTTCTCATTTTTTTCTTCACAACAACATCAACCTAGTGAGGTAGGGAAAGTTTGCTAGTTAATGCATAGTCTGAGTTAAATTTAGCCAAGTCAACAACTGAATTTTAGGTTGCCCATTGTGATAGCCACTGCAGAAGGTTAATTTTTTTTCCAGGAATGGTGTACATTCTATACCATTGTAGCTAACATACTATTTATTAATCTCTGTATTAATCTTTGGGTTGGAACAAATGGTTTTGCACAATAGATTATATAAGTCAGATTAATTCACTGTTAGTTTGGATACAATTTATATCATTAACTGACTGGGAAATTGTCCATGCAGATAGATATTATGAGTTATGATGGATGAGAAATTCACGTGACAATGTTCACATGAATAAACCAATTCACATGAGTAAACCAACCAAAATATAGGAAAATCAGATTGGTAAATGCATACTCACACTTTCCCAAATTTTGTATTCATTTAAGAATTTTTAAATTGTGCACACAAATTTATATTCAACAAAATCAGAGATTCCAAAAAACATAAAATAAAAAACCTCTCTGTTCTCTGTTAATAGTTGGAACACCAGAATTGTATTTACCAGAGCCAGGACTCGTATTTGATAAATTAAAATAACTTTATTAAGAAATGAACCTGAATACCTGAATGTTTAAAAAAAAAAGCCCTATAACCTGGACTGTATTCAATGAAATTTACTCCAACATGACATAAGAACATAAAAAAGCCTTCCAGTTCAAAGTAAAGACTTTCCATGCCATACTATATTCCATTCCTACGTTACATTTATTGGATTGCACCATTAATCAATTAATCCAATGGAACTCATATATTTAATGGACTAAATTCTCCTTAATAGACCGATAGTCTTAATATTCATGAGTCATTTGGAAACTTAATAAACCAAATGTAAACTTTCAAGAGTTTAGATTTAGTGCTGGGGAAATACAGGCAAAAGTAGCACCAAGGGTGGGGCAATTAATGGTCTTGTAGGTGTCCCTGACTTACAAATTCCCAGCATGCTGCATGAGATTGCTGGTAATTATAGTTCAACAATGACTGTAGAGGCTCAAATTCCCCAACACTGATTTAAATAATTCTGCATCACAGCAAGGCACATATTTTACTCAAATGACAAGTGACCTACCTTCACCCAATGTTGTTCATATCCTTAGACAAATGCAAGGCCAGCCTTTTACAGTCTCCATAATGGAGACTGTGATATGGCTTTGCATGGAAATCAGTTTCTGGTGCTTTTTGTACTTCCTTGTTCTCAAATTGATTCTAAGCAAATTCCATGTAAAGCATCTAAGCAAGGAGAAGTGGAAGGAAAGCATATCATTTAAGTGATGCTGTAAAGAGCTTAACAGCTAGCTGCGTTGAATGGTGACTTTTCTGATCATTTCTACAGTGTTATGAAGAAAAAAATATTACACCATAAAGGACATTAGGGCAAAATGAAAAGCATCTAGTTCAGGCTACTTGGTGTTCAGCATTTCTGTTGACTTGAAGTATATAAGCTAAACACCAAGCTATGCTTAAGTCAATGCAAACATGGAACATTACTTATCTGAAAATATTTCAATATCACCTGTATGTGAAATGCTGTCACATCAAGAGAAAAGCCTTCCTACAAAATACACATGAGGACAGGATGATAGCTTGGTTGAAAAGTCCTTATTGAACTCCAGACATCATCAGGTATAAAACAATGGAGAGTCGGTAGATACACCCCTGGGATAAGCAACTTCCCTTGTTTCTATTCAGAAAGCAATAAATTTCTGATGCGCCTTCCAACAAAATGCATTTCTTCATGTGCGTTCCATGATTGTGTTACAGATTTGTGTCATACACCCTTCCTGGACAGCTGAATTTGCTGTTAAAAATGGTGTTAATACAGTGCAAAAAAGCATCACATGTAAACAAGCAGAGAACCCACATAACTGTAGAAAGTGCTTTATTTTGGTAGGGATGGTATCTGATTATAAATGAATATTTCTTTTTCTATACTACAAATACAGAAATATTATCTATAAACAATATTTCCTCACCTATATTATAATGTTTTCAGTTTTCTGAAATGGAAATGACATTACATCTATCCAAATCTAAATGAAGGGAGAGATTCTTCCACTCATGCACAATGGCCTTTTGGCTTCTTACATCTGGTTTCATCCCAAAATACTCCTCTCAGTTCTGAAAGCCTATAGCAATTTAAGATGAAAGACTTGGTTGGATAGAAAAATTGGTTTCCAAACCACACCTTCTGGAATTGTGAGCCCTGTGCATTAACAGTTCCAAATTTAAGCTTCAACATAACTAAAAATGTCCAGCCAACAATATAAAATGAACAATTTTGATTTCATGAAATTTTACTCCTCACAATAATTCTATCAACATTAATTATTTGGCTTTCAAAGATTGAACTGTATACATCAGCCAATGTGCCTGTGTACTTGAAAAGGATGGAAGGCCTCTCAGTGTGCAAGATTTTATTTTTGGCCATATTGTCTATGGTAAATCTGTGGATGTAAATTTCAATAGATGTATCAAATGTATGCAGATTTGTATTGCTTCTCATCAAAGTACATAATATAACTGGAAAAGCTTTTATTATCATTAATCACATTCTATACATCAGCAAAAAACATGCTTCATTGGCATTTTGCCAGTACAGTCTCCATAGTTACCAAAACCTATTTCTCTGGACCAACTCTGTGTATTTTTTGTAAGTGTTGTGTGAATATCATAGCATCCCAAAACTTTGTAGTCCACACAAGTGACTCCAGCCTGGCACTGAAGACAAATTCCAGGGCCAAGCTTTGATCCGTGTTAAGCTCTATGACATGGTGGTACTCAGCCACTGCCAAATGAGGCCCAGATTATTTAGTACATTTAAAATAGTCCAAGGCAAGTGATGAATAACATACCCTCTAGACTGCTTCCCTCACAACCTGATATAGTACATGCAGCTGATTCATGATCCTTCAGTCAGAAAAAAAGGCATTTTTGAATATGTTGACAATTATCTTCTCATGGTCCATTATTATCAATAAAAATCACTTCAGTTTTATCTGTTTCCTTCTCCCCCCCCCCCCCATATTTTAATTTCAGTATTGAATGAAACTGAAAGAAGCATATATAAACCTACACCAAGGAGCATGCTACCAAGCTCAGAGCTATAACACAACTTAGTACATAGCACAACGTGTTTCTAATATAATGGTAAACTTAAGAATACTTAAGGCTGTTCAGAGGAAAATCAAGAACAAAATGGAATCAACAAAAAAATGGAACCAAGGCAGTGGTGGGATTCAATTTTTTTTACTACGGATTCTGTGGGCATGGCTTGGTGGGCGTGGCACGGGAAGGATACTGTAAAATCTCCAGTCAGAGATGGTATTTGCTGGTTCTCCAAACTACTCAAAATTTCCACTGGTCAGAACCTGCTGAATACCATCTCTGAACCAAGGGCCACCTATTATAAGAAGTGGACAGCACCAATGACATCTCTAATAATCTTAATCTCAACTCATAGTGGTGTCTACAATATCATCTATAAGCATTGTGTGGAGATCTTTTATATCAGCCTTCTCCACACAAATGACTTTCCAGCATGCTGTCATGACAAATTCTAGAATTGTCAGGTAGAATTCTGATTGGCTCTGCTGATTGGGAATTCTTATCCCAATGCTATTAGAGAATAGCAGCTTGGGGAAGGATAATGCAGTAGGCAGCATTCTGCTTTTTAAACTATTGCTTTATAAACTATTGATCCAACGTGGTTTTTTTAACCTGTCTTTCAAAGTCAAACCTAATCATAGTTAAAAAGCACAAGCAATTATTTTATCCTGACTGGTATGCTGTATAGTTTTATTGAAATGTATTCAACATTGTCTAGGTCTCAACAGATTACTCCAAATCATGAATTCAGGCAACATCAGCCAATGATAGGCTACCTCCTCTTTTTTTGGGGGGGGGGGCATATTTTCTCTTGATAGTTAATGGCCGTGAGGCCATTTAGGTGGCAATGCTTTCCAAAAGCATAAAATTTCATTTGAGTTCCTTCTGCTTTACTGTTAATGAAATTGGAAGAGTCCTGTCAGGAATGACATCAATGAATAAGTATCAGAAATTGCGAGATAATCAAACTAGTCTATTCAAAATGTTCATTAAACACAGTGACTACATTGCTAGTAAAGCTGGCATTCACTCACTCATGAATTTGAAATTCTGATGGCAATGGTTGCATTTTTGAGGGGACAGTTTCTTAGTATTATAAGATCAAAGGTTAAATAACACTCTCTAATCATCACCAGCTTCTATTTAAAAATAGACAAACAAGTAGCAATAAATTTTAAAAAACTTCATAATAATTACAGATTGTCTTTCTCAACTGATTTGTTTCGTATTTTAATGGTAATTCCTGTTCTATTGTACTGCAACTTTTCAAAAGAGGCACTGCAGTAAAGCAGTTAGAAAAGTCCCTTTATTCTGGACTTATTTAAAATCTTACGGTATTATGGATTATCATGTAGCTCAAGTATATCACTAGACATCTGTATGATTTATTGTACACAAACAATGTATGGCTTGTGCATCTCAAAGCACAGTTAATCTCTCTTTCCTAATAGTTCTCAAATGAAATCCACACTGTTTATGCATCATCTCCAGCCATCTCATCCAGTTTTTCTTATTATCAGACTAAATTAAATTGATAAAAAGAACCTATAAAAAGTAGCTAAATTTAATTATAGGCAAGCTGGAAATGATTTGCTTTTAGCCCTGGAATTTCAGGAGAAGTCAACAGTCTTCAGTGTAACAGGAATGCTGCCTTATTTGGTACAGCAAGCTTATTTTTTTAAAGACAATTATGTCAGGAAAAGCCATTAAGTTCAACCGTATTGGTAACATGATCTATATTTCCAGAAAAACAGTCACTGTTTTTAATCAAAAATGGATATAATTCCTGCACTTTTAAAGACACATTGTAAATACACTTGCTTGTGCTGCAGTGTTTTTTATTGCACGTAGACCAATGACATACAGTAGTAAACGGCACCCAAAGAATATAAATACAATATAAAATGCATGTGCAAACAGTCCCTCTCATACACAGACACACAGACACACAAATGCACAGAAGTAAAAACGGAGAAAGACAATGAAGCATTAAATTCACAAAATGTTCATATAATTTTCTGGGAGTTAGAGAAGTTACTAATAGAAACTCTTGGGTATGAACATACTTACAGTACCTCCATTAAATCACATAAAATTGCTTTAAAAAAATAACCATTAGCCAGCAGTAGAAATCAAGTTGGAATCTACTTTGTTTTCCAGTGGGTTTGTCTATAAGAATGTGTGTGTTTGTGTGTGTGCGTAAGAGAGAAAGACTTACAGAGAGAACTTTGTTAATACTGTGCAAAAGGGGGAAAAGCATTTCTCATTCTTTTCAAATGTGCAGTCATATTTCTGGTGCTTGTAGCCAAATTTTCTCTTCCATTTTTCAGTGTGAACAATTTGTCTATTGAGATACTCCTGACTCTATTTTTATTAAAAAAAAAAAAAAACCTTAACTAGCAATAATACATAAATAAGCTGTTTAATATAAACACATTTTCCCTGTACAATATGCACAGCTTGAGGTAGATGTTTTATAGCCTTACTGCTGATGTCTCATATGATAAGAAAAGCAATATCCCTCACCCCTGACATCACTGGGCGAAAGGATCAAACCCAAGAGAAATTGGATCAAAACAAAATACTCTCCATTTGCCGTGCTTTTGATGGATCTTCTTGGATATTAAGGAGCATGTAGGTTTTCAAGGCTACAAGCTAATGAGCACTCAACTGTATACAGGAACAAGTTTTATCAAACTCGCTTCCGACTAAACATGCATTGGGTGATCAGACTGTGTAATAAAACTCATTAGAAAATGTTTCAATGGCTTATTCCAAAGAGTCTTTAAGCATGGTTTCTAAAGTTGTTTCCTGCCTGAAATTCACATGATCTCAGGAAAGATAAACAGGTGGCCAGCACTTCTTCTTTTCCTTTCAAGGATTGAATAAATTAAAAGCAAACAAAAAAAAATAAAGGCTGCTTGTGCTACTGACACACAGGATAATAGTAAAAACAACTAAGGGCGTTTATCTTTAGCTCTAAAATTAAACTGTCAGCCAAGGGCTTCTTCCTATTTCCTTCAGTTATCAGGAGTGCCCTGCCTTGCTTTTCCATTATAGTTTGGCTGAACCCTTGCTAGAAATCCAACTTTTCCTGAAACATTTCTTTGACCAATTCCTTGCGACTTGCTTTTGTTCCTTTCCTGGAATACCACACCCTACTTACCTAACCTCCCCACTGCCACCTTTGCAGCATACAATCCAAAAATAATAATCCAAATGCTGTATGACTTGGAAAATGAATAGTTTTCTCCCCCCCCCCCAGTGGTCAGTCACTCTTCTGTTTCCTTCCATTTGGATAAGAGGTATTCTGTATACAAGTTCACCTGCTTTGTGCTTCAGGTAAATAATATCTTCTTCCAACTGAGAAAAGTCAGTCTGGAGTTTTGAGTATTAGCCAGACTCCCAATGTGTTCCTTTAAGGGTTTCCCTCCTTCTCCTATCTTGTTTTGGCTTCCTTTCTTGCTTCCTAATATACAGCATATCCTCCCATTTCTTTTATCCCACTCACCACATGCCCTTTATACCTTGGACTCTGAATAGGAGATTTTACTGTTCCCTTCCTCCAAGCTGGAGTCACTTCCATCCTGCATACCACCATTGTAATCAGACCACGTCCCTCCAAGAGTGCATGGAGCTGTATTTCCCAGGGTACTGATGAAACCTTCAGGATAACGAGAGAGCTCTCCAGTGCTGGCATGCAACCTCCGATCTGCTTTTCTAGGACAGCACAACATCCTTTTGAAGGCCTTACGAAAATCAGGGCTCCTGCAGTAAATGATGGGATTGAAGGCAGAGTTGGCATAGCCCAACCAGTTGAAGAATACAAAGAGCTGGTCTGGTACAAGACCTCTATTAAAGACTTTGACTATATTGACCAGGAAAAACGGTAGCCAACAGAGAGTAAAAACCCCCATGATGATGCCCAAAGTTTTAAGAGCTTTTTGTTCCCTTATAGCTAGCATCCGGGATGTTTTTCTCCTATTCGTTTGGCCATTACCCAAGATAGGCAGGTGCTGGTGGACTGGAGGCTGGTGTTGCTGCTGGTGATTATTGTAGAACCTGCCCTCAGACCTATCAATCTTCTTCATCTGCTCCTTGGCTTCTCTGTAGACTCTAATGTAGACAAAAATCATAACAAAAAGAGGGATGTAGAAGGAGATGACGGAGGATGCAATAGCATATGCCCTGTTGGTGACAAAGTCACAGCAGCTGGGGTTATCGTAGCAGTGCTTAGCCTCAAGCCCTGTATCTCTCCACCAATGCATCATGATGGGCAAGAAGGACACCAAGGCAGAAATGGCCCAGACAACACAGACGATGATCTTGGCACGTCTCTTGGTCATGAGGCTCTGGTAGCGGAAGGGCGAAGTAATGGCCAAATAACGGTCAATTGCAATGACGCACAAGGTCTCTATGCTTGCTGTCACACACAAGACGTCCACTGAAATCCAGCATTCACACAGGAAGGAGCCCCAGAGCCAAGAGCCTTGCACTACTAGGGTGGCACCAAAGGACACCACCACAGAGCCCATCACCAAGTCAGCACAAGCCAGAGAGGTGATGAAGACGTTGGTGAGGGTTTGCAGCCGCTGGGTCCTCCCAATGGCCGCAATCACCAGACCATTGCCCACTACAATGAAGGTCACCATCAAAGACATCAGAAGGCTCATGCCCACCATCCACTGCTGGGACAACTCCTCCATTTTCCAGCTGCCAGGTAGATCCAAGTCTGCTGAGGTGTTGAGGGGTCTCAGGCCAGCCTGAGCCGTCAAGTTCGTTCGGTTGGGAGGGAGATCCTCTAAGAAGCGCCATCCTTCTCCCATGGCTGTGCAGCGAGGCAAAGGGGTCAGCTTAGGGCATCCAGGCTGGAGGCATGAAGGCGAAGCGGGTCCCTCTCCACGCCAGCGCCGTCGGAACGGCGACCGACTTGCTTAGAGGCTGCAGCATGTTTGCGAGCGCTCCTCCGGCGGGCTCCGGCGTCCAGGACACCTCCCCGTGGCCCGCGCGTCAGGCGCTCAGCAACCAATGGGCGGCCGGAGTAGCAGCCACTTCGCTACCTCCGGAGCGGGACTCGCCCGGTGACCGAGGGGGCAGAGCCGCGGGACGGCCTTCTCGGAGAGGAGTTGGCGGCGCTGCTCTCAAGGATTTTACGACCCCGCCGAGTTCCCGGGAGCCCTTCGAGCGGTGTCTTCCTCCCCCGCCCCCCTCCTGTCCGAGACTGAGGGCGGCTTATGGAGTTCAGAGGAAGCCTTTTCGGGAAGGGCTCGGAGAGGTCTGCCCGCCCTCTGGCTCCCGCGGAGGAAGGTCCCGTAGGTGGGGCGGCGTTGAAAGGTTGCGGCTCTCGGGAAGGGGCGTGGAGCGGCCCCTGGAGTGTCTTTGGGGCATCTTCTGCTCCCGCGGATCTGTCCTCTTGGCCAGGCAGGGTGGATTAATCAGCTTTTTATTTTTATTTTTTACAGCTCCTCGTGGCTGAAACGAGACGAGCCGCAACACGCCGTCGCTTTTCCTGCCGTCTCTGGCCAGCGGAGCGGCCGGTCTGTGAGAGAATAGCAAGAACGGGGGAGAGGGAGGGAGTGGTCGCGGGAGGGTGTGTGTGTGTGTGTGTGTGTGTCGAGAGTGGACGAGGGCAGCCGGCGTTCAAAGTTGTCGCTGCCTTTTTCTAACCCGCGCGTGACTCTCAAGAACAAAATTGTTGCCGTCTTTTCCAGGCAGTACAGAATTGGTTGGTTGGTGTGTTTGCAAGGCCGGGCGGAGGGGCGACTCATTTTCAATACTGCCCCGGATCAGCTTCTCCACGTTCCGCTATTCCCCCCCAGCTGAAGCGCCAAAGATCAGCTTTCGCGTCTTCCAGATCACTTCGTGGAATGAGGCGATAGGAAAAGTCTGGGGAGTTCCAAAGCTTGTGCTCTGTATTGGGTTGTTCCTTGCTTGCCAATCAACCATGGTCGAACAGTGAATTTTGGGGGGTTTCCATTCAGGAACAATGCTGTGTTTACTTTTTTATCTTCTCGAAACTGCGGTCCAGCAGGTGTGTTGGGGATGAAAGGAATTTTTGTCCACTTCGACTGCCCTTACTTTTACCAGCAGTTTGAGTTTTAGATTTGAAACTGGCTGTCCCAAACATTTTACTGCCTGAGGCAATTAAAAGGACAAGGGCCTTCTCCATTCCATGCACAGAAGCCAACAACTGCTGTGCAGGAAGTCCACACATAGGACAGAAGGAATGTAGATCAGTATTGTTTATTTATTTCTTAGGTGTGTGTCCTGCCCTTCCTCCTCAGGTCAAGGCATTTGTTAATGGTGATCTCTTTTGATTCTGACCCTTGATAATAATTGATTCCAAAGTTACTACTGGTAGTTATCTTTAAATAACTTAAGAATGGACTTGCACCTGGATCTTCCTAGTCCTAGGTCTCCGCTCTAACTGATTGGTAGACATTCATATCCTTATCTTCCATTAGTTTCCAAGTTGTTCCCGAGAAAGTTTTGCAGAGGACACGGTGTGGTGGAAATTTTCTTCTTTTTGTCTTCTGGCCAGCTCACATGGCTTATTATGATAGCATAGGGGTTTCATAAATGAATAAAGCAGCATAACCTGAAGATAATAATTTCTATATGATATAATAAGCATGAGAGTAAATGTAAAGATTGAATTATGAGTTAATAGTACAATGTATAAGATTGCAGTGGGAGAAAGAGGATGTAGCCAACTTAACCTGTTAAGCAGTATTCTGGTGCATGAATTGGAATAACCGCATCTACATTTCACTTCCTCTTTGTTTGCACGCAATTAGGCTACTAGAAAAACAGTGATACCTTAGTGATACAATGGCCCATTGAAAAGCTTACCAATGCCATTGAGAGAGAGATGTCAAGTAAAAAAAAAACCCATTGTAGTCAGAATCTGTTGTATTTTCTAGCCTAGACAGCAATCATTTTCACAGATCTGTTACTATAATAATGTGTTTTATTTGATCTTGGTTCAATATGTAGAAATCTGTAACCCTTGATTTATAATTTGCTATGTTGCAAAAATACAGTGAGTTGTGCATTATTTAATAAACTAGGGTTCACCACTTTATGGCTATATCCAATGTTATAACTCTAATCATTGGCAAAAGAAAAAAATGTCACAATAAATTATCTTTTTCATCAGCCTCTTTTAGAACACCCGCAGAATGATAGAATTACATATGAATGGAAAGTGAGTGTACACCAGAAAGATATATTAATAATGAATTAATTGTTCTATATAGATGGCCCCTTAATATCACAGCCATCCAGTATTCCCAGTATCCTGCTTTTATAACTCTCCCCTTTCCAAGTGAATACAGATGGATGGGAGCCAAAGTAAATGAAATTTGTGACTATAGTTCCCATGGCTTATTTCTTTAAAAGAAGTAGCAAGAAAGAGAAATATCAAAACCGAGATCATGATACAAAAAGAATTTGTTTAAATTATTCTTTCCACATGTGGCCTCATTAATAATACTGCTCCCTCTTCCAAATTCCTGTTTATTCCAGGATAACAGCTAACATTAGTATCAGTTAACAGTGGCAGTTTTTTTCCTGGAGCAAATAATACCTGAGGGGATGCTTTTAATTACTATGATTGAAACACGGCACATAACACGAAGATTATTTCTCCATCTGGCTCAAAATCCTAATGCAAGGCAAGGGGTCTTTAATCCTTTGTCTGCTACTATGCCAAGCTGGACTGGGCACTACGCTTGCTTTCTTTATTTTAAAAAAGTAAAGTGGATAGCATTTGTAGTTACTGAATGTGGGCTGTATCAGCTATTTCGGAAGTAAAATATACAGGAAAAACTAGACATTCTAAAGGCTACGTAAAGAGTCGAGCATATTTTATTCTGAATCAGATAATTGGATTCTTTGCTTTCTGGTTTTTTTTTTAAATTCAATTTCACAATACTTCAAACCCTTAAAATCTGCAAGTGATGTTTCTCACTTGGAACCATATACAGAATCAGGAAAAGGGAACAGAACTGATTCTATCCCAGGCCCCCTTCTGGATAGTCAGATGTCATTGTTAAGGTCAGGATGAAAACCTGAACTATGCCTCTATCTGAGGTGAACAGGAAATACAGGTTTTTTTTTGTTTTGCTGATGTGCAGTTTTTCAGTAGAAGAAAAAAGAGTCCAAGAATCCATGGCTTCAGGTAATTCAAACTGAATGCCTAAAAATTTGGGTCCATCTCAAGAGCACATCCTTCTTAAGTTCTTGGTCAAGATGGGACAGGGGTGAATCTCCGAGGAAGGTTATTCCAGTCCTCACGTGCCTCTTGGGGAAGGGAATAGACATCACAGGCCAGAATGACGAACAACTGTTTCCTCCACAGGCATCCTGGCTGTATTTACACACATCTGGAGGACACCAGATTCAAGAAATCTGGCTTAGATTCTGAAATCTCGTGACAGAAATGATTCATTTGTCCTTTCTGTTTTTCATAAAGATTGATTTAGATTTGTACTTTTTAGAATGGCCAGTCTTCAGCTTATGATGCTGTTGATTTTTGAGTATTAGGGTTTTTTTTAATGGATAGTTGATTAGATGTGTGAGAACACTTTGGAAATTGTGCAGGTTAAAGAAGCATGTGTTATAATTATATATAAAATAATAAGATATTTAAAACTCTAATTCTTATCTAACATTCTAACTCCTACATTATGGTGGGTTTAAATAACAATGTATTATTTAAGGTTGATTAATATAAGGCGCTATATAATAGTCGTCTCCAGTTGAATGCCTCTCCAGATGTGTCAGCATCACAACTTCCAGAAATCTTTGGAGGGATTTGCCAGTGGGTGGAGGGTGTCAAGTTAGTAAAACCAAGATTATTTATTTTAAATATATCTATCCTGCTTTTCTAGTTTAAGAAGCCCTAAAATCATGTCAGTCTAATTCACATCACATAACAACCCAGACAGGAAAGTAATAGCCTTCAGGTTTACATACTTCTACATCACAAAAGCACCAACCAAGATTACAATATCAGCAGGAATTTTGAAGAGCCCTATTTGAAATATCATAAAATGTGCTATTGATTTTTGAAATGTTAATGCTGTACAATGGTAATAATGTTTCCATTTTATCTATAGCAGAAAATCACTTCCCAGATTAACTCAGATAGCTAACACTGCAATGAGATAGATAGATAGATGGATGGATGGAAAGATAAATAACAAAATAAACAATAATTCTTTTCTCATTCCTATTGGTGGTATGGGTTTTCCTAAGTCTTGAGTATTCACCATAGGCCTAGGATTGGAGGGTTCTGTGCAGGATCTTCACTGTTCATAGCATGCACTCTTCTGGACACAGAGCTCCAATCCGAGATTAGAATTTCACATCCCCAAGTGACTACTATCACTGCACACACCTAACCTTTGATTTAACGGCACTGACTTCTTGTTCTCTGTGAGATAGTGAACTTTGGCTTCATGTTTTGTCTGAGGTCACTTGAGAGTCTCTGTGATGAAAGAGAGCAAAAGAAAATGATAAGATCTAGCCCACAAAGAATCCATTAAAAGCTGTCTGGATTCAGAAATCTGTTCTGCCTTTCTGGCAGGAGTAGTTGAATGTCTGCTTTATCTGTTCTCTCTTATGAATCTTCTAAATAAAGTAGTCATTTCTATTTAAGTCCCATTTTTGTGGCCTTAAGACCCTCTTCTGACTGAAAATGAGTAACATTGTTTTCTGTCATTTTGAGGTGAGAAATACGCAACAATGATAATGTAAACCCTAATATAGGCATAAGATAGTTAAGAAACAGAAACCCTCCAAACTGCCTTCTCTAATTTTGCTTCATTCATATTATGCATAATATGGCCTTCCATTCCATTTTACAGCCTCAATATTCCCCTCCAAATGTGAAATATAGCCCTCCATTGAACTCTGAAAATATAGTAGATAAAACTAGCACTGTAAGTGGCATAATAACAGTTATTCTGCCTCTACAGCAATTTTAGGCACAGTGTGTTAACAGAAAGTCTGTTATATTGCTGTATAGTTTGGAAGCTCTTAATGTGTGATTAAGAATAGAACCCTGAGATGCTTTTTAAAGCAAGACAGAATAATGGCATTTACCAAGTCCACCATCCATGATTTATTAGATGGAACCCTGTTGGTAAGGTTCAAACATTTTTAAGCCATGAACTATATTAATTGTGGATTAGTGATTTGTGTATTTGTTATGCCAAGCAGCTATGTTTTATTCAATAAATTATAATGAAAGAAACTATGACTTAGCATTACACATGAATCTGATCTGAAGTCTCCAATATTTGTTCTACAACTGAAGCATATCTTGAGAAAGCTGCATGCACAATGATAATTGTTCGCATAGATGAAGTGATTTTATTAGTCTGTACATACTTTGTGCTGGTTGTACTCTATAGCAGTTGCTCGGGAGGATTATGGTTGAAGAATGCATGTAGAAGCTTTTGTAGTTTGTAGCCCATTTCATTAGATGCCTCAGATGAAATAGATTCTATTCTCTAAAAGTTGAGATCAATTTCTTAAGTTAGGTTCTGCAAGACTTTTTTTTCTTTCTAATAACATTTAAAAAATTGTACACACTATTTACTTTTTGGTAAGTGACACAAACACACATTGTTAATTTCATCAGCCAAAATTACTTGCTTGTTAATATCCATCTGGAACACTTGTCATTTTAGCTAGATATGAAATGTGAAACATTAGCTTGTCACATCACACAATAAGTTAAAACAGATCCTACCTTTTGCAAACACGGAACAAAAACAGACTGCTTTGAAGTCAAAAGGATATTTTCTGTAACGGATATAAGAAGGGGCTCAATCAGATCCATTAAGTGTAAATTATTACAAGTGGAAAAAAACAAGTCAGAAGAACAAAATTAAACACAATATTCTCATGAGTCTCACAGTATTATATCACCATAGCACTCAATTTTCTTTCTACAAAAATTCTTATGGATTGCCCATGAGGTTCTTTCAATTAACTTTAATCTGGGGAAAATTTCCTGTCTGAAAAATATATTTGTTCAAATATGTAAATAAGGAATATGAAGGCATGCACAAAACAAAGGGGATTATGGGATCATTGTACTAGCTAAACTGGAAGCAACAGGTGTCAGCCACACCATTTGGCAACATTGGGTTCTGGGTTGCATCTTTTCCTCTTATGTGTTGCCACTGTGTTTACTCCTATGCACTGTCAATTATAGGCTCCTACACAAACACGTATCTTATGACAAAAACACTTTTTGGCATATATGTATCCTTCCAAATATGTGGAAGATTAGAGAAGGAGGATACAACACTGTGTTACCAAATACATATTTGTGTATTTAATAGTCTTTATGTTATTTTTAATTAGGACTCACTCTATGTCTATATGTTTATCCTTGCACTTACCTAGACACCTCCGTTACTGAGAATCAGCCAGAGTTAATATTTTTAATGGAAAATAAGTTATATCCTCTAATGGTATATCCATTAATAAGGGTATAATCTTACCATTAATTTCTGGTGCCTAATTCCTCTATCCTAAGCTTTTTAGATGAAGGAATTAAAATGTCATATTAGCACAGAATTCAGATATGAATGTGAATGAGGTGATATCTATATATAAAAAAGCGAAATACCACTCATGCATCATCACAAAATCTCCAGAACTGTAAAGCCTGCAAACTTGAAATGTGGCATGTATATTCCTCTTGGCTTCTAGGTGCTCACTGAGGAAGGATTTTTCGAAATGGTCATCAGAGCATTAGTATTTTGTATATTATTATTAACACACTCTGATGCGAAAGAATTCTACTCCCCCTCTCCACCTGAAAATAAATCTGTTCCAAATGCAAAACAGAAGCAGAGGAGAAGAGTTTCAGTTTCAGTTTAGTTTCACAACACCAAGAAGCTTTAGTACAGAACAGTTGAGCTAAGCCATGCCCAGACTCCTTGCTGTCTCCTTGCTCATACAACAAATACTGTTTCAGTTCCAAATAGACTGCAACTCTCTCACACACTGACAGGACACTAGCCAGATGAATACTGATGGATGCTGGTAGGCAGAGGCAGAATTCCCCCCTCTTATTTTCCTCCCAAAAAACTAAGCCTAAGTTTCGTAGCGAAGCATATTCATAAATAATATGAATGATCTGGTAGTATCAAATCATAGGGCAGAGATGATCATTGCATCTCGTCAGTGTATCAGACTGTCCAAATGGAACACAAATTATATTTATTCTCTGATTATATATCTCCCCCAATACTATTTTTTTTCAGTTTTTATGACTGTAATAACAGCTTCAGTGCACTGCCATGTATAACAGTGCTATTAGCTTTACTTGCAGCATGCTGCTAGGCAAAAATAAGTATATAAAACAAGGCTACATGGGATTAAGATGACACTAACTAATCAAATTGCCTTGTGAAATTGACTACAAATTGACTTGAATCTTTTCCTCCTTCCTTCCATCCATCCATTTTAAAAACATGGTATCAAGGCAGTGGACTTGTGAAAGGTCACTGATAGAAGATTGTATTTTCTTTAAAAGAACAAGCAGATATAACAGATGGACCCAGGACCGACCATGCCATTATTTATCAAAACACATGAGGAATTTCTAATATTGATCTTACACAAGCAAAAGGTCTTATGCTGTATTGTTTCTCAGATATTTGTGAGTAGCACTTGCACTTGGAAATCTCCCTATGCCTAAATCTATCATGGTAGATTCTACCATGAAGGTGCACATATTTGGGGGAGATTGTCTAACTCAAACCTTGAAGCTGCCATTGCAATGCAAAGTGTAGCTACTGCAGGTGCAACCAATTGATAGTCCCTCTTTAAATACTTTCAGATCTCTTAGCTTGTCTAATATTTAACCAAAATCTGCTTCTCTGAAGTTTCTACTCACAAAGGTATGTTGTTGGTAGACCTGTCTTAACAAAAAGAGTTGGAACCCAAGTTCATCCTGTCTGTTTCTGTAAACATGACTTTAAATCTCCTTCAAATGATTGTAAAACCCGAAGGCTGTTACTGGATGATAACCTGCAAGAGGGCCTCAAAGGGCACGTGGGAAGGAACTGAAAGATTTATTTCAAGTTGCTTACCGACTCCCAAACTGATTAAAGTGAAATCCCTCTGGTGCACAAAGCAACAAAACAAATAAGTACATCAAATACCAAACCAACAACAAAAATTTCACAGTGAAAAATGAACCTGTCAACATCTCATTTATTTCTTCAAACTGAGACCAACCCAGTAGCTGAAAAGATGGCTTCTAAGACATTGAGCCAAGGTTTAAATCAGTGCACCTGCTCTGCTAAGCTTTTGCTTTGCCAGACCTTAATAAAGTCAGCTTTTTCACTCATGTGTTTTTCTTTTAAAAATGTCTTCATGAAATTTGACCTTGACTCAAGTAATCCATCCTGAGCCCACCAGGAATTAACACATCAGAACTGGCATCAATCTTTCTTGGTCTGTTTATGTATTTATAACCATAATAGTATTATCCAAAGTTCATGTTTGCCAGTGAATAACAACAATAGCCAGATTTCTTGTGTGGCACATTACATTTGTAATCATAAGGATTATACCATTTAAAATATTCAAGCCTAGAAATTACAAACCAGCATCAGTTTTCTAAGACCATATATCCTTTAAATACTTCTTCCAAAAAGAGGAACTCAAAGATGAGTCAAATGACATTCTTTGTCTGAAAATGTTTCTACCTGCCTAAATATGTGACCATAAAATATTATAGCACAAAAATACTACAGTATATATCAAATTTACTATAAACAGTATATCTGTGGTTAAAAAAAAACTACATGCTTATTCAGCAGCCTAGTTCAATAATACTGTTAACCATTCAGACTACAGCTTTTCAAAAGTGAGAATGAGCGTATGTATAATCTTAGCAATAAAATGCTACAATATTTTATAAGTGGTGTAGAATAATGTGGCAAATTAAATAGTAGAAATGAAATGAAACAAAGCGATCCAAAAGCAAAAAATCTAAAATGCAATAAATTTATCTACTGTAAGTTAATTGAAAAATTATATAAGTAATTGTTCTTTGAAATAATTCTACTGTTGAGCGGTTTATAGCAAACTGATCAAAATGAGATTGAAAAGAATCCCATTCAAGCTGTTTTTCTTTCCATGTATTAGAACATAATCAGTTGTACATCTTAGCTTTCCTGTGGTTGTGCCCCTTATTCCCCCAAACTCGTTTAAAATGCTGTAACAAAACATAGCACAAGTTGTGGATCTTCTTGCCAAGAATCAATATATGTGACACATGAGAGATACTTTAAAGTTTAAACCCTTGAAATGATGATTTCAACATGATTTCATAACAATTTGAAGGGCAGTGTGGTATCGTGGTTAAGAGACTGAACTGCCAGCATAGGAATCCACATTCTAGTCTACTTTTGTTACAGAATATCACGTGGATGACTTTGAGTCTATTGTTCTCTCAGCCCAACTCAACTCTTTTGTGGGAAAAAATAGGATGAAGAAATGCTAACAAACAAAACCCAACAAAAAGTATTTTTGGATTTGTGACAGAACATATGATTGTTCTCCAGGATTAGAATGTATGGAGGATATAAAAGGAGATGAGGAAAGATTTTTTTAAAAAGATGTTGGTAAATATTTTCCTTTTTCTAATTTTCTTTAATATTAATATGGAAGCCCATGCAATCACCTGTCATGAAATAGTCCACACCTGTTGAACTACAACCTACCTTAAACCTAGTGATGCTAACAGAGTTCACGAATCATTTTAAAAGCAATGGCTGGTTTTTGTAACATGCAAAAACAACAAATTGAAAGCAAATTTGTAAACATTAGAAAGAGGCAAGATATCTGAGTTCAATATTGTGTCTATTTAGCCAACTCTGATCATTAAAGAGATAACATCTATGAAGAGACAGCATCCAAGATTTTGGTACATTTACAGCACAATAGTTTTTACCTTCAATGATGATATAAAAATATAAAAGTCACAAAGAAGTTAACAATGTCCCATACTTACCTGTACTTTGTACTTATCCACATGGATGTATGTAGTGTTTTAAATAAGGAGTTGCTTTTATTCCTTTCTTTCTCTTTTCTGTTATTTTCTATAAGTCTCATACTGGAAATCCACTACAATAGAACTATTTAGAACAGTGACTTTCAAATAACTGTTGACACAGCAAGAGAAATGCCTATCTGCATCAGAACATAACTGACTGTTAACAGCCATGTCAGTTTCCAAGTTTTTATCAGCAAAATGATAATATAGAGCAATCTTTGTAATCCAGGGGCCCTCAAAGCATGATAAACAACAACTCCCATCAACTTTCGCAAAAAAAATTCTTCAGTTTACTTACTGAAGAAAATTATAGTCCAGAATTAAGCCATAGTTATAGATCCAAAGTCAGGCATTTGATGCCCTCTAGATGTATCTGTCTTGTATTTCTACAGTCTCTAACTAGCACAATCACTGACTATGCTATGTAGTGATATCAGGAATGTCAACCCTACATACTTGAAAGCTTCATAGGGAAAGTTGGTGTTGACAATAATTAGCTGTACAGTTTCACATAAATAACTCATATGTTTTTTTCATTGTGTAGTAGGTTTGTGATGTGTTGAAAGTATGAAGATTATCAGTCATCCAGATCATGGTTGTCCCAAAGGTGCTTTTTCAAGAAGCAACTGGACTTTCTTTGTTTTTTCTTGAAGACATTTCACTTCTTAGCCAAGAAGTTTCTTCAGTTCAGTTCAGAACTAAGAAATTTCTTCAATGAGAAGGAAAACACATTCAAGGAAAAACAAAGAAAGTCCAGTGGTGAAGGTAGTTCATTTATATAGAGGACTTATATGTGTGAATGGCCTTGGGAAAAAGGAGGAAGCACTGCAGACTAGTCAATGGTGAAACAATGTCCCAAAGGCACATTTCAAAAGGCAATTGGACTTTCTTAGTTTTTTTTAAAAAAACATTTTGCTTCTTCAGTTCAGAACTGAAGAAGCTTCTTGGATGAGAAGAAAAACATTTTAAGGAAAAACTAAGAACAGTCACTTGTCTTTTGAAAAACACCAATGGGACAACCATGAGCTGGATGATTGAGAATCTCCATAGAATGGTCAGATATATGGCAGCTGAGTCTGTGGAAGGAATCCAGAAGGAACCCTGAGTTAGATGGTCTTTCAGACTTGTAAAATGTTAGCATAACCTTACAATAAAATTATTGTACTTCTGTGTATGTTTATAAAATACAATACTTCTGTGTATGCTTATTGTCTGGACTACCTCACAAAGCTGAAAGGATCAGCACTCAAAGAAGATGCTGAGGGTACATTTTCAGTCATCTTAAAGACTAACAAACAAATTCTGGCAAATATTTTTGTGGTTGCAATCTATTTTACCAGATGCAATAAAATCATTCCAATCTATCGTTTATTTAAATTTATTGTCCCAGTGTTATTCTAGATCAAAAAAAATTAGAACTTTGGACAAATGGTTCTTTCTGATGTTCATCGTGTCATTATACAGAAGATACTGTGCTATACTAGTTTTTTCTTATTCTGTTTCATGATTCAAGAAAATAGATTTATAGTATACAAATTCATTTTAGCTTCAAAACAACTCTGTAAATTAAATTAATTTGATAGGCAGGGGCACTGTTTATGCTGCCAAAATAGACCCGAGTGCCTTACTGTTTAAAAAAATCTCACTCTGTTAAGGGCCATATTGGGTCATTTGGAGTGAAAATGTGTGGGATGAAGCTGAGAAATGGTTAGGATATTTTTTACAGTCCTGTTTCAGTATAAAAGGATGGCTCAAATAAATTCCTAAAACTCATTCTTATTCAGTACATATAAGTATCTGTTCTTCATTTATGTCTTTGGCTGTTGCTGCTTTTTTGAGGGATAACTTTAACTTGTTATTATGAAATTTGAAGGAAAAATAAACAAAAAAAAAGAACAAGAATTGTTCAATAATAGAGGTTTTCCTACAAAACAAAAAAAAATTACTCTTGTTCTAGGTATCGTGGCACAAATGTTCCCTTCAATTCGATGGTCACACACTTAACATTTTGCCTATAAGAACATTTAAGGACAGCATTATCCAGTTCAAATTTCTCTGAATGCAATACAATGATGGAAAAGTTAGGTATTTTTATTTGAAATGTTTCCTTTAGAAAAACTGCAAGAAGGATAAAAGTGAATGTGAGGAAACATTCCTGAAAGAATAATGTCTAAATGGATTCCCAAAGAGATGCCCAGGGCTCTGATAGCCTTAAAGCCCTCCACATGTGTTGAGCTACAAATTCTTGCCATTTGGGCACTAGGTTGGGGAAGTTAATTCTGTAACAACTTTCTTCAGCTGGCATCCTCTCCCATTCAGATGTACTGATGGACTCATTCTCATTGAACAGTGCTCTCATAATTATTCTGTTTATTCATTAAAATGTTTCAACATTTGCTATTAGGTCTTTTGTTTTTAGGGGGCATTTTTTATTAGAGTAATAAACTGATTACATGGAGGATATTGATCTTGTATAGCGGTGCTCTTCTCTTTCCTTCTTTCATATTTATCTGGACTGTCAGTTCCCATTCATTTGCTAAGGCATTAAAGTTGATCCCATTCTCATATTCTGATCCATGTTGTCATGACAACACAGGCCTATTTTGTTGTCTACCATTTTACCATGCCCTTGAAACTGAGGTAGCAGCACTATAAATCATGTCAGTCCAAATATCATGTGAATGGGAGTTTGGTGTTCTTCTGACCTGAGCTATTTGCTGTGATTGAAATGTCTATTTAGCCCCTTTCAGTCCATTTCCCAGTTGCTACATTGTGGGAAAGAGGTGAAGTGGTCATATAATCAAAACACACAATGGTAGCAAAGGCCAGAGTAGAACCAGAATAAAGCAGGAAATGACAAAGAATGAACAGAGGTTGAGATTATCCTCTCAAACACTGCAAACCTACCTACTCAACCTCTTCTGACTCTTCTCATACGTCCACCAATTTATGAATGATTGATTGACCCTTTAACAGTTTGCGACCAATGTAGTGAGAATCTCATGTGGGATGCAGAGCTTAAATGTAGACCATTTAGTATTTTTTAATTTCCTTAGATCAATATATAACTCAAAATATGGCCAAATATATGTAAATAAATCCAGTTCCTTGAATTATAAAAAATTAGAGTACAGATTTAAAACCAATTCTGAGGAAGAATGGAATTCTCTTGTGTCTGGCATATATCAATTTTCACATAATATGAAATTAAAACCGATCCAACAAAGACAACAGCAGAGGTTTTTTTTTTCAAACTTGGCAACTTCAAGATGTTCTGACTTCAGTTCCCAGAATCCCCCAGTCAGCATGTTAGTTGCCAAGTTCAAAACAAAAATGTTTTAGAACATATTGGATTCTAACTAAACATCCTATTTGGCATTTCTCTTTTCTATGTGTTTAAATGAAGCATAGATGTCCTTTTTGTTTCTAGGTCTTCATCTAAACTTTTTGTGAAGCTACATTTGGATTTTTTTCTGTCCTCTATTTTTCTCTTCCCTGTAATGTAGTTTTAAATTGTATATCTTCTTTTTTAAAATTTTAAGGGACTTTCATGTAATAAAACCAATTCACATTTTGTTTCCTTTCACATTTTGGATTTTATAGATAAATTATGAAATAGTTAAGAGAATACAATCTTTATAAACTAAAATATTTTTATAGTAATAGGTAATAGTAATAAGGAACTTTTCAATAAATATTAAATTGAGTAATAAATAACTACTATGGCTCTTCTGGTATCAACTTAAATCTCTTTCTGACAATATACATATTACAAATTCAGCAACTATAACAATTTCTACATCAATTTCAAGAATTTAATACTTTAATACCAAGAACAACAACAAAATTTCAAAAATGTTTTTAAGTTGTTACTCAATCAGAAATTGGTGTTCCACTACATAATTTTAAGGAAGCTTGGGACACCGATCTTGGTAATCCCATACAGGAGACAAATTGGCAGAAGTTATACAAACGGGTGGATTTACTTCAGCTTCAAAGCAAAAAAAGCAGTGGAAGATTATGCATTGTTACTTGATTTCTGTTAGTCTGGCACATATATTTCAAAAGTATTCTTCTGAATCAGGGGAGTCAAACTCGCATTGTCATGATGGCAATCACTTGATGTATCAGGACCTTTTCCCCTTCACTAAACCAGGTGGGGGCGGAACCAGCATGTGACCCATCCGGCCCATGGGCCATGAGTTCGACACCCCTGTTCTAAATGTTGTAGAGGTGATTAAAAATGACTTTTTTTTTTCATTTGTGGTGATATGCCTACTCTTTTGGTGTAAAATTTTTGGGGAGATATGCATCATGATTAATCAAAGAATTGAGTGCTTCCCAGAATTAGGTTTACTGCATTATTTACAGCAGGGGTCCCCAACCACCGGTCCGCGGACCGGTACCGGTCCGCGGAACAAGTCCTACCGGGCCGCTGGCTTGCTGGCGCCGCCATCTTTTTGATGAAAAAGTGCTTCCGTGAGCTTTTCCGGGTAGAAAGCTCACCGGAGCACGCTTTCATCAAAAAGATGGCGGCGCTAGCGCTCTCGTGAGCTTTTCCGGTAGAAAGCCATTTCTACCCGAAAAGCTCACCGAGGCTTAGCCATTATCTTTTGATGAAAAGTGCTTCCGTGAGGTCACCGGAAGCACTTTTTCATCAAAAAAAGATGGTGGCGCCCAGCTAATGCCGGTACCGGGCCGCGGCGTAAAAAAGGTTGGGGATCACTGATTTACAGGACCAAATCATAAGCTAAAATAATTTTTTATTTTAGCAGTCATTGTGGAACATTCCAAGCAATTTTGTCTACCCAGGTAGCCTGAAATTCCTCACCATAGTCCTGCATTTGATCCTGTGGTCCAGTCCTCCTCCCAATAGGAAGCAGGTTACTCTAAACAGGATTGTTGGGTGCTATGAACAGATACAATAATGCTGGAGAAACATAAACTTTTTAAGCTGTTTGGCTATGAAGATATTGATCTATATTACAAACATCCAGAAGATGTTTACATGACAAACGTTTGAGGTTTCTGTATATCTTAGTTAACTAATGGTTATCCTGAATTTTACAACCCAGATTTGGCAATACTTCTTGGAAGTTGAGAATAATCCTCTAAGGAAATGTTGAAAAAGCCTTCATATAACCATTTCTAACCTACACACATCTTAATTGATGGATGCAGTCTTGCTACTACCATACTATCTGTTTCCACTTCACAATTTCCCAACAACTTGAAGACAATGACTATCACTTTTACTTTATTGGCTTTAAAAATGTAAATAAAATTACATAGGCCCTACCAATTCTTTTTATTCAAAGCCTGTGATTAAAGATGGATGTTTCTGAAGTATTCACAGTTCAGATATCAAGTTGACTTGGAAATGTTAATTTCAGTTAAGTCTCTCTCAAACCAATGAGGCATTTTTAGTTTCAAGCATTTAAATCTCACTGATTTTAGTAGATTAAGAATGGCTCTCCAGATTGGGGTTATGATTTCATGAGGTTTCATAAAATAATCCAAGAACAATTAAACAACTCCCCCAATCTGCACATAGCTTTATCAAAATATTAAATATCCAAGGCTTTCTTCAATTGGACAGAATTTTCTTAAACTTGAAAATAATATTTTCTTCATAACCAATACAATTAGCTATTTTTGTAGGATAAAACTGAGACAAATTTCACATAGGAAGAGTCTTAAGTATTAAAATGGAATGTTAGAGGTGAAAATGTAAACTTAAAAATAGTGTCTCTAAGCATGAAAAAATATATTGCTAACATGTACAATAGTAAAATATAACATCTCTATATATGTAAGTTTGAAAGTATTTTTAAATGTAATTGTTCATTTCCACCTTACCACTGAAGAATCCAATTACAGTTCTTGACAGATACCAGCTGCTCTTGGAATAATAAAGAATACTTATTTATTGGGTTTTTATACTATTTTATATTACTGTGGAGGTAATAACAAATATAGCTGATACTCCTTTTTCCTATTTTCCCCACAACAACATTCCTGTGAAGTAGATTGGGTAAAAGGAAAATGATTGACCCAAAGCCACCCAGCCGTCTTTTTAGCCCACCTGAGGCTAGAACTCACCATTTTCTGTGTTCTAGGCCAGCACTTTAGCTATTACACCAAAGAGATCATTAGGAGTCCAGATCCATTCAAAGCAACCTTTATTTTATTGAAAAGGACAACAATATTCCAGAATACTGCAAAATTTAACATTTCCAATTGAAAAAGGAAAGTTAAGGACTGTGGGGAAAAGTTGCTGTTTGGGTGTAGATTCCCCATGCCAGGATTTCTAAATCAAATGGCTTCACGTGGAGCCTTGAAAAGTATGCAGCTCTTTAGTAATCCTGGGTTTTCCACAGTAGCTAGTCTGTGAAACTGTCCCTCAGGAGAAAACTTTTAGCTATGGAGTTTACATTCTGTTTTAAAGACTATCATGAAAAATACCTCACAGCGATCTATGTACTGTTTCCTTCATCTTACCCAGTTCTGTGAAAAGTTTCTTCCCAAACCTGCTGTTCTTCTTCAATCATCATGGGAATCTAAGGAGTGGTTCCCCCACAGATCCAAAAAGATCTTAAGTTTTACTATTTACTTTAATGAGACCCAGGGTAGAAAGCTCTATTTGCACTGAAATAGTAACTATATAGATCAGGGGTGGGGAACTATGAGCCTTTTATGATTTGTGGACTTCAACTCCCAGTGTTCCTGAGCCAGTCACGCTGATATAGATTTTACACAGATACATTTTACGCAGATACAAAAATAACTTTCAAGAATGATAAATAAAAACTCAGTGCCTGGATTTTTGGTGCCAAGAGTCTTGCACAGCATATTTCTCAGCCAACTCAGTGATAATGAATTTTCAGACAAAAATATGCAAAGCAGAGCCTAGGCAAGAATGCTTGGCCACTGTTGCCTAGCAAAAGAATCTCACTTCTAGATGCTTCCACTGGACCTCCTTCCCGCTAGTCCAGGCTGATCAAATTCCACAATGATTGCTAATTGGTTCTTTGACTTTGCTAATGCCAAACTGCTGTCATCACACCTCTTGGCCTTAACCCATCTCTCCCCTACTGGGTACACTAGGCAATTCCCCTTGTGGGTAGAACCTGTTGGCCAACATACCTGACTGAACCCAGCTTTGCCAAGAAGACAGTCAGGAAAGTTTTATGCATTCTCCCTTTACATCTTGCTTCTCCTGACTTGAATATTTTGTCTTTCACATTGGTTTTGTTTTCTTAATTTGCTGAGCTCATGACTGATCATTTTAAACTTAAAATCTTTGCACATTTCCTCATTCCTGAGTAATCTTTCTATCTCATTTTAAATGTTTTGTTCCTTCTTATCTCCTCAGGTTCTAACTATTCATTCTAAAACTTTCTTTTCTTTTTTCCTTAGCTGTTTCTTTCAAGTTTCGTTCCCTGGGTCTCTATTGCCCCTGGGTCTATGTTCCTTTTGCCTAAGACTGTTGTTGCAACCACAATACCATACCTTTTATACATTTGTATCTTGTTCCAAACTCTACATTCAGCAGAGTCTGCAGAAACTTGCTGTTATCATCGCAGGGGAAGTTGCTGCATCAAACTATAAGCTTTGCTCTTTTTGTACATATACATAATATAACATCATGATACTCTTGTCATTGTTTCCCTATTTGTCTCTCATGCCTTCTCCTCTTTTCTAGTTGGTGCTATCTAAATTTAACTTTTTCCTCAAACTCTTCGAATGAATGTTCCTTGTCCTTTAGAAAGTCTTCAATTCCAGCTTCCATTTTGCCTGCTTATCCCATGAGCTAATTAAAGGGTCTTTTTCTTCCCTCATTTTAAATTTGAGGCCGCTTTCCTGCAGCCTTCTAATTTTTAACCCTGGACACCCAATTATTTCCTTCCTGTTTATGTCAATTTTCACCAGCTCTACTCATTCCTCAATTGTATTCTAATCAGCTGGGTCACAGGGAGAATGAATATCTTACCAGTCTCCTTTTTTTTCCACATAATTGATGTCCATGGTTCAATACAATCAGGATGGCAAAAACAAAACTCCAGAAATGAATCCCTTCCAAGGAGGTTTCATCAAATCTGAAGATGCATAATCAAAACTGAAGCTGGATATTAAAAGGAGTCAGAAGATAAATTAGACTTGTTTTACGATGTTGAAGTAGAAGAGTGCGAGTACACTTCCGAAGTGACTTCATTTTTACAATGATACTTAAGAAACCTGACACTGCCCCTGTAATAAAGCGTTCAAAGCTAGAAGCAAATATGACATCAACAGTCCCCGGAGATGTTGTCTGGAGATCCTGGATCATAAAGGGTGTGGGCTACCTAATGTCAACATTCAGAATTGGCATCACTTAATAGAGACAAGAGCTTGTGTCATGAGCCAAATAAATGTAACACTTGAATTTTTCAAATTAGCCTGAAAATATTCTCCAAGCTAAACGTAACTTCGTTAAATAGTAATTTTCATTAAGCACAAAGGGCATTCATATGCAATAATCCAGCCTTTTTCCATTGTAGGGCATTCCAAATGCACTGCACAATAGCTTCCCAATTGGGCTATTAATTGTAAAGGCCACCCGTTGTGGTCCAAATGAGCTGGAGCGCACTAAGTTAGGGGAGGTTTTTAGTAAGGTCACCTTCCATCTCACAAGACTAGATTTTAAATACACATCTTAAAAGTAATGAATAATATAAATTTGTATAGAAACAGGGAAAGTAAAAAATTATTAGCAGTGTCACAACATTTATATAGCAGAAAGAATAAATAATTATTACTTTTTGTTTATTTTTATATAAAAACTAGACAACTTGTGCCCTGTTGGATCATCATTTCAGAGATATTTCTTTACTTAAACAAATTGACCATGGGTGGGGCAAAAAAGAAGTGGGAGCAGCAGCAACTTTTGACTGGCTTCCTTTTGGGAAGCTTTCCTTCCTTCCTTCCTTCCTTCCTTCCTTCCTTCCTTCCTTCCTTCCTTCCTTCCTTCCTTCCTTCCTTCCTTCCTTCCATCCCTTCCTTCCTTCCTTCCTTCCTCCCTCCCTCCCTCCCTCCCTCTCTCCCTTCCTTCTTCCCTGACATATTTTATTATTTGTGTTAATGGATCATAGAAAAAATATAGCTTAATAAGATTTTTAGAAAGGCTAAGTGAGAAGTCTGGATAGAAACAATAAACTATTGCAGGAACCTGGATCCTGCCCCTTAAATATTGTTCTCAATTGCCCCATGACAAAGATTCCACTTATTTTAGTTATTGGTTTTTTAAAATTATTCCTTATTGCATTTTATTGTTAATGTTATTTGTAAGCTGTCTTTTGGGATATGCATTCTGAACTGTAGAATTAAATCACTGTACTAAATAAATATTAGGGAGCTGACCTGGTTATAAAGGTAGGGTCGAAATTCATTAATAATTTTTACGTTCTGCTAAATTGATTCAGATGTAGCTCCCTTAGTAATGCCCTGTGCTCTCAGGAATTTCAAAAGAATTTCTCAATACCTCAAAGTCATAGTGCAGAAGATTTGTGGAGGAAGAAGTATCAGATCGGTATAATCCTCCTGGGAATCTTTTATTTTTGTGGCTGGCTTCACAGACTTGAACTCATGTACTTTAAAACTAAGTGTACAGGTTGGCTAAGGAGTATGAGAAATTAGAGCCCTTGTATAACCAGCATGCTACCTTTGAAAGCCACTTAATGTTCCCTTAACTAAACATTCTCTTTGGATATTTTAAAATAGATGTTTGCAGATCTGTGTGGTTTGGCAGCTACTAAAATGATAGCGAGCCATTCTGTGATACATACCATAGAGCAGTTTTTCAAGTTATTAAGTCACTGTTAGTAGATGAAATCTAGCATTGCTGGGAGATACTGCTGTGGGCAACAGGAGCTACTTTTCAAAACCAGTAATAAAGGAGAGAATCCTTCTAAAGTCTAGACAGAGTATTTGGAACTGCACAGAGAAATGAGCTTTGTATGCTTGAGAATTCTGAATATTTTACTAAATGTTTGTAGGAAGAAGTAACAATCTTTTATGGTTCATTCGTTCCTCAAGGTCAAATGAACTCCTAGTGTTGCTGAACAGACCTTGCTAGGAACCAATGAGGCTTCTTTATATACACCATGGAGAATTTGACACTTTATGTTTGTTTCTTTGCAGCTTGGCAAGGTGGGACTAGTGAGGCTGAATGACTTGGAACAGCCAGTGTGAAATGTTACTATAATTTATTAAACTGACTGTGACCTAGAATGATACTTGAGAGGAGACAGGATGAAAATTCCAAATGCTATGTTTAGCAGAATGAGAGCATTGTGTACAGATGGGTTCCAAAGCTCCAGTCTAACGGAATCTGTGTCATGATAGTTATTATAAAACTATACAGCAATCTAAAACTGTAATCTCTGTCTGCAGAAAGATGCAAATTAATTAAGTCCAATTGATTGCTACATGCTTAGTAAATTTATATCCAAGTCATTCCCCCCCCCCCCATTTGAATTATGCAGTCCAAAAAGTGGAAGAATATCTAATAATTATATTGAGGTGGGAAAGAGGAAACTTTTGTTGTGGTTGCTGCTAACCCTGCAATTTCTTCTCAAGTGTTTTCTTATTCAATAATCCTTTGCTTTTCTGATTGCAGTTCACTCATTATGTGGAATTAACAAACCACCAGAGGTTTTATTACTACAATAAGCAAAAGAGCTCAGTACACTTCATACTATATATTTATATAAATATATAGTTTAAACTTATTGACACTGTGTTTAAGCAATCTCAAAGTAAGGTGGATTCAGCAAAAAGACAGATTAAAAATTACCCATTTCACAAAATAGATTAATCAGGAAATAGGCTCCAGATAATATATTTTATAGAGAGAGGCAACCAAAAAAGATAATATTGCTCTAAAGATCTAATAGAGTAGATAATTCAGCCAATAGCTTGACAGAGATAATAGCTGGTAAGTAAGTAAGTAGGATTGGGATGATAGGGTTATAATAATAAAATTTGGTTCCATAAGCACTTTTATCCTACTATTCTAGATACTTTAAAGGCATCTTTGCACAGTTAAAATGATTACAGAGATTTATATCATGCCTTTGTTTCAGGCAGCTTTATTAAATTTATCTTTTAAACATACAATTATTTTTTAACAAGCAAATGTGTAATAGCATAGATTTTTCAACCTACTTAAAAGAAAATCTAATTAAAGGGGATTCTGCATGGTTGTGTGTCCATGTATTATAGCCATTATTAAAAACAATGAAAGAACAACATGATAAATTGTATGTAGATAAAAAGGACTCTTGCAATTGTGATTACTATAAAATGGCTATAAGATCTCCGCTGCAAACATCTGGATGATCACTAAATAGTGGTCAAGGTTTAATAGTTATCTTTCTGCTTCTAGGAACAACTTGCCTCCAGAAGCCTCCAACTTTGGAAGTTTCTAAGAAGAAATTGGATAACCATTTGTCTGAAATGGTACAGGATTTCCTCCCTAAGCAGAGGGTTGGACTAGAAGACCTCCAAGGTCCCTTCCAACTCTGTTATTCTATTCTATTCTATTCTATTCTATTCTATTCTATTCTATTCTATTCTATTCTATTCTAGTCTAGTCTAGTCTAGTCTAGTCTAGTCTAGTCTAGTCTAGTATATTCCATTCCATTCCATTCCTTCTCTATTCTATTCCTTTCCTTCTCTATTCTATTCTATTCTATTCTATTCCATTCCATTCCATTCTGATTGCATAGATATTTACAGGCTATGTATGATAGCCCTACTATATTAACAATTGTATATTTGCTGCAACAGAAGCCTGAAAAGACATTGATATTAGTTAAATCATCATAATAAATTATCTGGTTTATGCTATGGCAACCACTAGGACAAACTGGGGGAAGAGGGGAAATTAATGAAAATTATATCTGATGGACAGGAATTACTGGCAACTAGGAAACTGTAAGTGGATAAACAACTAAGGCATATTGGTCTAATGCAAAGCTTAGAATGTGCTGAATTTCTTAAGATCAAACTGATATTTAAAAATATATTGCATGTAATTAGCAAATGAATATCAAATAAAGCTTATGTCCTTTCACAAGAAATATATTATAGTAGATATTTGACTTCCTGCTTTGTTTTATAGTTTCTTTTAATTTCCACCCAACTTCTACTCAAATATCATTTGTCTCCTTTTACAAGTAAAGGAATAAAGAAGTTTGGAAAATTGCCCCAGCACATACCAATCTATCTGTGATTTATAAAAGAAAATGTTTGTAGTTCTTGAGAACAATCAAAATATTAGTCCAGTGCCAAGGACAAGAATATTTTAGATTGTACCCTTTGAAAATTACCATGTTCCCAGCACTAATCAAATTCTCTTCACCCAACTGTTCAATTTCTATTTGTTTAAACCACAAAAATGTCTTTACTCTTGTATATCCTGTTCTTAAGCACAACTATGGATAACATCAGAATAACAAAAAGAGCATGGCAACATAGTGTCCCAAACTTTTTATTTTATTTTATTTATTTGATTTGTCAATCACTTACAAGATAATAGGTATAAGTATAAACATAGTTATGAATACATGAATGGATACATATAAGAAAAATAAAAGAAACAATAGGACAGGGACGGTAGGCACATTGGTGCGCTTATGCATGCCCTCTACAGACCTCTTAGGAAAGGGGTGAGGTCAATAGTAGACAGTCTAAGGTTAAAGTTTTGGGGGTTTGGGGAAGAAACCACAGAGTCAGGTAGAGTATTCCAGACATTGACCACTCTGTTGCTGAAGTCGTATTTCCTGCAATCAAGTTTGGTGTGGTTAACTTGAGTTTGTATCTATTGTGTGCTCTTGTGTTGTTATGGTTGAAGCTGAAGTATTCATTGACAGGTAAGTCATTGCAATGTATGATTTTATATACCATACTTAGATCAGACCGAAGACGGCATAATTCAAGGTTTTCTAGGTCTAGAATTTCAAGTCTGGTGGCATAAGGTATTCTGCAACGAGTAGAGGAGTGGAGAACTCTTCTTGTGAAATATTTCTGGACTTTCTCAACTGTGTTAATATCAGATACATAATGTGGGTTTCAGACTGATGAGCTGTATTCGAGTATTGGTCTAGCAAATATTTTGTATGCTCTAGTTATTAGTGTAATATTACCAGAGAAAAAGCTACATAAGATTAGGTTAACAACTCTTATCGCCTTTTTGGCTATGTAGTTACATTGGGCTCTAGCTAACTTTGCTCCTTTTGTAACATAGCCTGACTTCCCTTGCTGTCTCTCGGATGTCGCTGTCAAGTATTGAATATATCTTGAACAGCCACCTAAAATTGTACATCACAGATGTTGAATTCAGGACATCACTCCCAGGAGTGGGATTCAAATTTTTAACAACCGGTTCTGTGGGCATGGCTTAGTTGGTGGGCCTGGCTTGGGGGTCATGTTATTGGCTGGGTGTGGCCAACTCAATATCACTCACATTAAGGCATGCATCTCCTCGCCTGGCCTCTCATGACTGTGGGGATGCTGCAACAGTCGTAAGTGTGAAAAATGGTCATAAGTCACTTTTTTCAGTGCCATTGTAACTTTGAATGGTCACTCCACACAAACAAAGTACCAGCAAAGAAGGGGAAAAAAAACTCCAGAGAGGTTCCTGAGATAGGAAGTCTAGTCCTGCCAAGAATGTAATAAGGGTTAACGGAGAGGCAGTTTCTGTAAGCAACACCAGAATGTTTCTTTCCTGCTTTCCTTACCGGATTAGGCCAGTAATTTCTTCTAACAACTGGTTCTCTGAACTGCTTAGAATGTTAACAACCGGTTCTAACGAATAGGTGCGAACTGGTAGAATCCCACCCCTGATCACTCCACTATGCTCTATAATTACATATATGCCTGTCATTTTATCATTAATATAGTAGGTTAAGAGATGTTGAGCTGTCTCAAATCATAAATTAAATATCATACCAAGATAAGAATCTGTGAACTCAATATTTTGCACCCATCTATGAAACTCAATATTTTGCACCTATCTCTGAACTCAATATTTTGTACCTATCTTTGAACTCAATATTTTGCACCTATGTATCAAAATGTTTCATTCAATGAATTCTTTTGTCACTATTATTATTCTGACTGAGCCTGAGTATTACATTATCACAATATAGGCATAAACATTCACATCTACACCCACCTGCCTAGATTTTTTTTCCAACTTCTTGTTTTCCGAATGTACTTTACTTTCATTACTATCATAAAAGAGGAAGTTGGTGTAGTTTCTTCTCCATCAAAACATGCTGACATCAAACTAATTTATAAGGCAATACAAGTAAAAAAAAAGGCAACATTGCCAATTCTGCAATATTTTAAAACCCTGACAAGACTGAGTGACTTTGGATTTTGGGGCCTCCTGGTTCTAAGACTGTGTCATCTTTGGTGTTGGATGGAGTGGCACTGTACCAGACAGATCTGGTATACAGTTTTGGAGACTTCCTAGACTCATGACTTTTGCTCAAAGAGTAAATGGCAGTCAAAGCTAGGAGACCCTTTGCACAACTTTATGTGTGCATTAGTTCTGCAATATATGGATTGCCTGACACCACCTCTGACTGAAATCCCATTCACAATGACATGGAGATGAAAATGAGTGATAAGGACAAGTACAATTTCTTCTGGGAGCATTGAAAGTCTGATCTTACACCATAAAAATGCCAATAGAAAGCTTCTTAATTCGGAAAATGGGCAGTGATACCTATTTAGCATTTTCCTTCCAAATAAAAGGAACCAGGGAGGCTTGGTAACTACAAGTTGGAACTAAATCTGAGAGCAAAAAATTGTATGCCTAGAACAGTTTTTCCAATCCCCACCCAATTATCTTTAATAACAGATGATTATCTTAGACCCAAAGATCATTCTTGAAGCAGGTAAGATGGTAGACAAACTTGAAAAGGCTAAGCTAGAGTTGTATCAATGTCCATCTTATGGGACAGTACTTTCCAAAGCCCTTAAGATAAAGAAAATACCTCATTTCAGACAAAATATGCCCTTGAACCCACAAGAAACACTGATTCAAATAATTTTTGGGATTTGTTGCATTGGGAACTCTTGTAGCTTCATGAATCCCCAAATCATTGACCCAGTGATAAAATCAGTTCAAACATAATCTGCTTCCTCCAGGCTTCCTATTAGATGCAGATCAATCATCTTCATAACAAATGTGTCCATAAAGGGAATGTTGGACTGGATGATCATTATTGAGAATTGTGGTGTCCAAGGATGGTCTCTTGAGGAAGAGGCAAGCCACTGTCTCTTTCACCCACTGCAGGCAGCAGAAATTAGGGCATGGGAGGGATAGAAATGTCCTCTAGGATGAGCTGTAAGTGCCATTTGTCTATGCCTTCAGCTGTGCTGAATTTTCTTGACAGCTGTTATTTGTGTACTTTATAAAAGAGATGGACACACAGACTTGCGCCTTAATTCTGAAGCAACATTTCATTGCCCGGACTGCATTTTCAAGTTTCTTACTTGTCTTTTTGTTTTGTTAAAAAACAGGTTTCTTAACTAAGACCACAACCATCAGCAGAACCCAGGGTCCTAAACAATGTCTTTTGTTAAAATTTTGTTAAGTATTTGGTTAATACTGTATACCCCCACAAGTTAATTTATTATTATTTCCTTATTTTTTTGACAATAAGGTTTTTGCCCCCAAAATTATGTATTGCTTTTCTTTTAATGCAAAACCAGTAAGAACCAATACTGGTCTTTTACAATTTTCCCCTCTCCAATCTTGCTAGACTTACAAAGATGTAGAAACGAAAAGGCTGCAGCTTTTCTCCGTGATAGGAACATCTGGAGGATATCACATAAAACATTTACCTGCTAACATGCAGGCACTTATAAGTGATGGTAGAGATGAAATATTTGCATTCTAGCATCTGTTTCCCCAAAAAAATTGATTGTCTACTGTTTCATGTTGTGTCATGCTAAGGTAGGGAAGGGAAGGAAGGAATTTGTGTACAAGTTTCTACTGTTAGCTATTGAATTCAAAAAATATTTTAGTTAGTTCGGCTTTTTTTCCTGGATATACGAGATGAACTACGAAATGCATTGATGCACAGTGAATAAAAGTTTCATTTGTGAAAAGTTTCAGTTTTTTCTTTTTCCTATATAATGTTCCTGAATAAAAGAATCTAAGAAAGAGTAGTCACTATCAAACTACTTTTAGATTAAAGGAATATTTGAATAAGTAGTAATATAATAATCTTAAATATATTAATTACATGCCATGGTATTTGGTTTCAGTGCTATTTAGCCATCTAAAAATGGCACACCTCTTCATAATTTTTACTCTTTTCTACTCTAATTGCTGATGGGTTTTATTTATCTTTGAAGAATAATGGCTTGGCTGTTGTCCTGAGAAGCAGAATAAATTATTATATTTAGAAATGTGCTAAGCAACAACAGTTATTTTGCAGAAAAAAGAATCACACATCTTAAACAGCACAATGGCAGTCTATGCCTTTTATTCTTTGATTCTAATTATTACCTTCATTGTTAAATTGGAAGATATTGAATAAACCATTGCAGACATAACTGAAATATGTACGTATCAAATACATTCAATTCTGTTCTGTCCCCCTTGGTTACCTCAATGCCCACTCTCCATTTTCTCCTATCTTATAAAATGGCACATTCCATTTTTTGTCCCTTTACAAAGTAATTTAAAAATAACGTTGTTTGTGTCACACTGCCATTTATTATAGTGTTCATCAATAAAAGACAGTAAGTAATGCAAAATCAATTTTTTTTATTTCTTGGTTCTTCAATAATAGCAGCTCAATAGCAAGGAATTAGTTTATTCAAGATATACATATTAATTCTAAGGAAATTAGAGGACTTTGTGATGCTATACTTATACTGTTCCTGATGCTTCTGTTTCTTTGAATGATCTCAACAGCCAACAAAATCGAAGAAAATCAGCTAAAATGAGAATAAGAACATTTATTTGCTTACATTCAGGAACAGTGGCACCTACAAACCTTTTTTTAGTTTAGAAAGCTAAGCAAGTCACATCTGGTTGTCACTTGGAAAGGAACTTGCCAGAAAATCTTGTAGTTATGGCTAAATATTAAGTAAAAAAAGAAAAAGAAGAAGTAAAGAAAGCATCCTGTAAGAAAGCAATATGTTTTCCCTGTTACTGCCAAGGAAAGTAAATATTGCATGAAATAACCTGGAATCAAACTTGATTTGAAGAAGACTTAGATATTTACACCTGAAAATTGATAGATTTCAGACTCAAGAATACAAGAAAATAGTCACGATTGGGATCTATTAACAGCTCCTACTTTCCTCTGGATACCAAAGAAGGATTCCTAGGATTCTTTGGTATATCTGTTGGATAATATCAAACAGGAGTCATTACTTTTTGTTTTCGTTAACTTATCTTCTAATGCTTAGCTAGTTCCTGTCTCCTGCCAGATATAAAATCCTTGCATCTATTTAGGACACATACTCATCAACATTTCTTTGTGGTTCTGCTTTGAGAATAACTAAAAGTGGGTGGTAAACAAGCATTGCTTCTTCTAACATTCTTGGCTTTCTGCAATCATGGCCCACATTGGAGAAGGAAGGGAAGAACCTTGCTTGAACCTTTGTGGGTGGGATGAGATAATTTAATGGATTAGATTCAGCCCCTGGGCTAGAAACACTCCATCCCTGTTATATAATAGGGCTGCACAAAGCCTTCAAAATGTTTTTGAATGTTTTTCACAGACTGTTATATAACATTAGATAAAAGAGAACCCAACTTTTCATTGCATTGTGTGTTGCGATCAGGGGTGGGATTCAAATTTTTTAACAACCAGTTTTGTGGGTGTGGCTTAGTTGGTGGGCATGGCTTGGTGGGCATGTTATTGGCTGGGCATGACCAACTCAATATCACTCACATAGAGGCACGCATCTCCTCACCTGGCCTCTCATGACTGTGGGGATGCTGCAACAGTTGTAAGTGTGAAAAATGGTCATATCACTTTTTTCAGTGTCATCATAACTTTGAATGGTCACTCCACACAAGCAAAGTACCAGCAGAGGAGGGAAAAATAACTCCAGAGAGGTTCCTGAGACAGGAAGTTTAGTCCTGCCAAGAATGTAATAAGGGTTAATGGAGAGGCAGTTTCTGTAAGCAACACCAGAATGTTTCCTTCCTGCCTTCCTTACAGGATTAGGCCAGTAATTTCTTCTAACAACCAGTTCTCTGAACTGCTTAGAATGTTAACAACCGGTTCTAGTGAATAGGTGCGAACTGGTAGAATCCCACCCCTGGTTGCAATGTCCATTGTTTTGAAAATTAACAGGTGGACAACAAAAATTAATATGATGTGCTTTCTTTCATGGTTGCAATGACATTGGAATTATAAACTGGCAGAACTGACTTATTTGTAAAGATTTTATGGGACCTCCCAAACAATATCATTCATATATATACATACATACATACGTACACTATATATATATATATATATATATATATATATATATATATATATATATATATATATATATATATATATACATACATACATATACATACATACATAAACATACACTATACAGAAGCCTGATGATGGCAGATGAGATTCTGCTGAAACGTCGCTACACCTTTAAAAGCACAACTGCTATGATGTGGGAAAATACCCGAACAAAGCTTAATGCCATACATGTAAGTACCCGCGAAAACTTAAGAAAACATATATACATATATACATACATACATACATACATGCATACACATACATATACAATATATATATATTTTCGCGGGTATTTATATGTATGGTATTCAGCTTTGTTCAGGTATTTTCCCACATCATTAAGTTGTGCTTTTAAAGTTGTAGCAACATTTCGGCAGAATCTCATCTGCCATCATCAGGCTTGTATAGTGTTTGTCTGTGAGTCAGACTTGATGTCTGACTCACAGAGCGAGCACAATACAAAAGCCTGATGATGGCAGATGAGATTCTGCCGAAACGTTGCTACAACTTTAAAAGCACAACTACAATGATGTGGGAAAATACCCGAACAAAGCTGAATACCACACACACACACACACACACACACACACATATATATATATATATATTTCTGAGGTTCTCGCGGGTATTTGTATGTGGATCTTTGGTTATTCGGGTTTTCTCCCGTGTAAGATTGGAAGTATCTAGGCAACATTTCGATGAAGTCTCATTCATCATCTTCAGGCTTGTGTCTTTGGCTCTGTGCTTCTCAGAGTGATGTGAGCTTGCAGCTGCTTCTTCCTTTTAACTGCTAGTGGGGGTGTGACTTGATTGGGTGGGGGCTTGGCTGTGTTCTGATTGGGTGGGGATGTGTTCTCATTGGTTGGGGGTTTGGCTGTGTTCTGATTGGTTGGGGGGTTGGCCGTGTTCTGATTGGCTGGAGGCATGTTCTGTTCAGGTGGGGGCTTGGTTGTGCTCAGGTTAGTCTTAGTTGCTGGGGGATTTGAGCTGGTGAGCTGTGATCCTGCTGTTTGGCTTTGAATTCGTGGTCGTGCCGCATCTTCATGGTGGGTGTCAGTTTGCTTCATGTATGGCTCGGAGGGGTTTGAAGTGGGTAGTGATGCAGCTGCAGTGCGGCTTCTGGTCCGTGGTCGTGTCTCATCTTCTGTGTGGGTGTGAGTCTGCTTTCTAAGTGTGGTGGTGGCATCTTGTGTGGCCCTCATGGGTGTGGGTCTGGTGTCATTCTTCATGTTAGGTACTCGTCTGTTCATGAGGGCGGCTTTCCAAATGGCTGGTAGGCAGGAGGTGTCATCTCGTTTATTCATGCTGTGTGGGCGTTTTTCTATCTCTATGGCTTCTCTGATTATTCTGCTGTTGAAGTGTTCGGTTTTGGCGATAGTTCTGGTATTTTTAAAGTCAATCTCATGTCCTGTGGCTTTGAGGTGTTGGACCAGGGAAGAGGTCGGTTCTTCTTTTTTGATTGAGTTCTTATGTTCTTCAACGCGTGCACTTATTCTTCTGTTAGTTTGTCCAATGTATGTGGTGGGGCAGGCACTGCAAGGGATTTCATATACTCCTTGGTTTTCTAACTCGATTTTGTCTTTAGGGTTTCTTAGGATGGTGGATATTTTTCTGTTTGTGCAGGATGCTGTTTTAATGTTGTGTTTTTGGAGGGTCTTGCTGATTTTGTCTGTAGTGTCTTTTATATATGGGAGGAGGGCTTTGCCGTTCTCTTGTTCTCTGTCTTGGATTTTGGTTGGGGTTTCTTTTTGGATTAGGTGGGTAATCTTTCTTTGGAATCCATTGGCTGTTAGTACGTTGGTGAGAGTGTGTAGTTCAGTTTTTAAGTGTTGTTCGTCGGCTAAGCTTTTTGTTCTGGAGATGAGTGTCTCAGCTACGGAATTGATCTGTGCTGGGTGGTGGTGTGAGAGTGCGTGTAGATAGCGGTTTGTATGTGTTTTCTTCTGGTAGATGGTGTGTCCTAGGGAGCCATTGGATTTTTTGTATACCAAGACATCTAGGAAGGGAAGTTGATTGTTAGCTTCTGTTTCCATGGTGAATTGTATTTTGGGGTGTAGGCTGTTGAGGTGTATGAGGAAGTTGTTCAGTTTTTCTTTCCCGTGTGGCCAGATTATGAAGGTGTCATCTACATATCTGAGCCAGAGTTTGAGTTTGTGATCATATTTTTCTAGAGCTTGTGTTTCAAAGTGTTCCATGTAGAGTTTGCGATAACAGGTGAGAGGGGTGATCCCATGGGTGCTCCTTCTATTTGTTTGTATTTTTGTCCGTTGTAGGTGAAGTATGTATTGGATAGGCAGTGGTTGGTCAGATCTAGGATGTGCTTGGGGGGGTTGTATTTGTTTTGGATGGCTGTCAAGGCTTCTTTTATTGGCACTTGGGTGAAGAGGGATATGACATCGAAGCTCACTAGTAGGTCGCTGGGTTGTAAGTTTTGTTACTTTATGATCTTGATGAACTGGAATGAGTTTCTTACGTGTGAGTTGATGGATTCTGCATAGGGCTGTAGTTGTTTGGCGAGAAATTTGGCTAGGTTTTGACCATCAACTCACACGTAAACCCAAAACAACACATGACACCACCACCATTCTCCCTCACCAGATTCAAACCCAAACCCATCCCATAGATGAAAGACAACCACCATCCAGAAACCAGACCACGGCTGCATCACCAGCGGTCACACCCCCAAACCAAGCAAACGGATACACGCCATGAACACATATCCAGGCCTCAAACTCGGAGCCAAATCAAAACTCAGAATGTCACATCACAGCCACCCGCTCAGGATATCACATCACAGAACTCAGGAGGTTACACCACAAAACCTCAGGATGTTGCAACAGCCAATGACCCAGGAGATTACAGCACAAGACCCAGGATGTCACAACAATAGAACACAGAAGGTCATCACACAGCCCATGACCCAGGTCATTACGACCAGGAGATTACAACACAAGACCCAGGATGTCAAAACAATAGAACTCAGAAGGTCATCACACAGCCCATTACCCAGGTCGTTACAACACAGGAGGCTGATAGACACACAGCCAATACCTCAGCCACACATGTTCTTACGAAAAAGCTAGCCAATCTGCAAGCATCAACTCCATCAACCAATCAAGAAATGACAACACAGCCAACCTCCCCACCAATATATATAGGGAGACAGCAGCTCCAATCACTCTTTGCTTGCACAAAGCCGAAAGCACCAGCCTGAAGATGGCAAGTGGGACCTCGTCAAAACGTTGCCAAGATATTCTCAATCTTAAATGGGAAAAGACCTGAACATGCCAAGACCTGCATATCTGTACCTGTGAAAATCTACGAAAACATATATATATATGGCACAGCAGTAGGCTAGCACCAAATTTAAAACAAAAACGGCTGTGAAAGCCTGACTCACAGACGAACACAAAACACAAGACTGATGATGGCAGATGAGATTCTGCCGAAATGTCGCTACAACTTTAAAAGCACAACTATAATGACGTGGGAAAATACCCGAACAAAGCTGAATACCATACATGTAAGTACCCACGAACACTTAAGAAAACATATATATATATATATATATATGCAGGTCTTGGCATGTTCGGATCTTTTCCCATGTAAGATTGAGAGTACCTTGGCAACGTTTTGACGAGGTCCTACTTGCCATCTTCAGGCTGGTGCTTTCAGCTTTGTGCTTGTGCGAGCAAAGCGTGATCGGAGCTGCCGTCTCCCTATATATACTGGTGGAAACACACACACACACACACACACACAGAAAATAGCCTGAGAACCTTACTTCTCTTTCTATATTTGAATAAATATTCTACCAGGTAAAGCCTCATTCAAGAAAAAAAACTATTGCAAAAAATCTGGACTGCAAAAACATTTACTTTTCTTTTTATTTAGTAAGTGAAATTGTGTAATTTTTAAGTTAACGGTGATCTGAATACACACGTACATTTTAGTTAGATATGTATGCATGTATGCATGTACATGTATGTGTTTCTTGTATTACCTTCTCACCTTTATGGGTGGTATGTGTCTTCCTCAATCTCAGATCCTCTGGGCACTTTAGGGTTCTGTGCAGTATTTTACTAGCGCTACACTCTTCTGGACAGAGAGCTTTCGTGTTGTTCCTGGCATTTGTTACAGCCACTTCTCCAGCTTTAGAATCACAGTCCTGATTGCTCCTACCATCATTGGGACCACTTTGTCTTTACCTTCCAATCCTTTCTAGTTCCTCCTTCAGATCATGGTATTTCTCCAGTTTCTTGTCTATGAAGATTCTCAGTCATCCAGGTCTTGGTTATCTCAAAGGTGCTTTTTCAGGAGGCAACTGAACTTTCTTGTTTTTTCTTTGAAGATGTTTCTATTCTCATCCAAGAAGCTTCTTCAGCTCTGACTGGATGGTGGGGAATGGAAGGATTTATATTCCTTGCAGACAGCTGGTCATTTGCATCCTTAGAGAGTCTAGAGAGTAAATATGTATATATTGCATATGTATATAGATGTGTGTGTGTGTGTGTGTGTGTGTGTGTGTGTGTGTGTGATTTTCTATTTCTGAATGTAAGCAATAAGATCAAAATGGAGGAAAAAGGACCAAATGAAATTCATCTTCTATTTCTACAAAGTTCAAACTTCCAGATACCGTAGTTGTTTAGGATGCTGAGCAACCTTTGGGGATGGTAGTGAGAATTATAATGCCCTGTTTAATTTCATGCTGCACCTGGATTTTGTATGAATATGGAAGGGGAGTTCATGATTTCATATTTTCAACTGAAACACAATCCAGTTGTAGATGCAAGGAAATCTCAGTTTTAAAAATGCAGTTTTTAAAACTTTAATATTGATATAAATTGCAACTTTCAAGTTATTTCCTGTCATAAGTCAGTTCTACTCACTATGCCTTGTACTCCTAACAGCTCTGACCTCTTTCTGACCTGCATAAGTCTGCATTATTTCTAACACCTTTAGTGTGCAAAACAAATAAAAATATTGACTTTGAAAAGTTGTTTATTAATTTCCTTGTAATTTTATAGGATAATTCTTATACAGATAGAGCAAATGTCCATCACATTGAGCTCCATTCCTAGTAATGTCATTACTACATTCAGGTAAGATTTTTGGCAGCAATACTAATATGTGTGACATTTTCAATTTCTTAATGTAGCTTATAGTTTTCATATTTCCAGAAAGTCTATTATTCAAGTATTAATCAGATCTGACACTGGTGAAGTTTCCTGCCAAAAAAGGTCACCCAGGCCCTGTGACCTGCTGAGACAATAGAAATACATCACTAATCTCCCTTTATGTTTTTCACACCATTCTAATTACATTGGAAATACAATATTTTATTGAACATAGCATGCTATATTGGCAGAAAGTCACTTTATTGCCTGCTCTTAAAGCTAATTTGTATAAATATTATGAAGTTCCCATGAAAAGAGATTATTGTAAATTAAATTTGAATGTGTAGAATATTCATCTAGATCTCTAGAGACAATATTGTCTTCTAGTCATTTTATTTTCACTAATAAAACTAATGGAATGAAAATATAAATCCTTGACACGCAGCAATTCAGAAATACATTGTAGATTTGCTACTTTTTATTGAGGTCTATGGTAATTAGAGCTAGCTTATTTTGTTAACAAGATGCTTTCTTCTACGTCAGCAACCAAGATATTCCCTATTTTAAAAAGGGACCTTAAAAATGAATCAAAATATGTACTAGATAGTTCCCTGAGATAAGGCAATGTTTTGAAATCATTTCTAAGGCAAGCCTGCCATTCTCTGAGTAGTAAGAGAACATTAGTTCTGCAAACAGGAGGGAAGAGCATGAATTTCCCAGAAGAAAGCAGGTCCCCATTTAGTTTATCAATTCTAAGAATCTAAACAATATCTCAGCATTTCTTATTTATTTTAATAGGTTATTTTAAGTTGCTGAACAAATATCTTCCCACTCTACCAAATACATTCACATCTAGCTTACCAGGTGTCTATAGGGCAGAAATGGATACATGATTCTCAATTCTATTTCAGTCCCACGAGCGTGCAGTCGAAATTCAATTATACATTTTCCAGGTTTCCCTAAGCCTAACCCTAGAAACTTTTCAATATCTACATCAGGGAATGGCTATCTGTCATTTATTGTCCCCAGAACATGCATTGAGTAATTTAAACCAAATGATTTGGACTCATTTCAAGGTGTAGAAGGTGATTAAGGGTAAATTTAGTATCTGTGTTATATGAATCTGTCCCTAATCACATGTTTGAAACTTTGAAGGTCATATTATAATCTAATATTATTAGTAAGGCATAATATGGCAGATGCTCAAGAAAAATAAAATAATTTCTTCTAAATCAGTTCTTTGAAATTGAGAAATCTTTTCTTGCAGGAACTACCAGTGAAGATGGATAATAGATCTTCACAGCTTCATCCAAGCACAGTTAGCCACCTGACCCGAATCATGCAAATTTAAATCTAGGCCACAATAAACTCTGTATGATGCTCCACATTTTCAAGCAGAGGATCAGGCTTGGAGAAATCCCAAAATCTCACAGTGAAATCAAGAAACAAGAAACCAATATAGTGGGATGAAATTGTGAAAATTTCAGTCTTCTTATTGCATATGTATGCCCAAGCAGACTAAATATAGGTTGCTGGGTATTTCTCAGGTACCACCAGCCTTTCAAACTGCAGTTAACAGCACCTGTTACAAACAAGTTCTGATCATATTTGCACCAGTCACAACTTAAAACTTCAGCTTGGTGATCAGGAATTATAACTGGGAGTACTGATGATTTTGCATCCCAAATCCATACTGTTTGGCCACCTGAGGTAGAGGCAAGCAGCAGGAGACCATATGGTGCTAAAATAACACCTTTCTGGTCTCTGAATATTTATAATAGTCATTCCACTTCAGGATCCCACAATTTTTCTCTTTGATTCCATGATCCAGATATTATTAACTGATCTCCTCTAATTTGACTCTAGTCAACACTATAGACCTCTTGAGTGTGTTGTTTATAAACCTGCAAAAGATCTGCAGGTTTTTCTGTATCCCAGATTTGTAAAGATCCATCTCCACTAGACGTGACCAGCACATGTTCATTGTTTTCACTCCACATCGCTTCAAATAGACCATCATTCCAGTCAAAACTCCTGAAAAGATGCTTTTCATTTTTTTACCCAACACTACTAGAGTTCTACAATCATATAATACTGTGAGGTAGTGCAGGCAAAACGCCCTGGCAGGATAATTAAAGATAATCTTAAACAATTATTTGTTCCTTTAATACAGTAAACAGATCCCCCCACTCTGGTCATTCGGGATGTTAACAGCTATGTCTCTTCTGTGAGGCAAGACAGAATTGTTCATTGTTACCCAATTCTGATCTTCATAGAACAGCTTGGGTAGTGGAGCAGGGGTGGGATTCTACCAGTTTGCACCTATTTGCTAGAACCGGTTGTTAACATTCTAAGCAGTTCGGAGAACCGGTTGTTCGAAGAAATTACTGGCCTAATCCTGTGAGGAAGTCAGGAAGGAAACATTCTGGTGTTGCTTACAGAAACCGTCTCTTCGTTAACCCTTATTACATTCTTGGCAGGACTAGACTTCTTGTCTCAGGAACTTCTCTGGAATTATTTTTCCCTCCTTTGCTGGTACTTTGCTTGTGTGGAGTGACCATTCAAAGTTATAATGGCATTGAAAAAAGTGATATGACTATTTTTCACACTTATGACTGTTGCAGCATGAAAGGCCAGGCGAGGAGATGCATGCCTTGATGTGAGTGATATTGAGTTGGCCACACCCAGCCAATAACATGACCACCAAGCCACGTCCACCCAGTCACATGACCACCAAGCCATGCCCACCACCTAAGCCACACCCACAGAAACGGTTGTTAAAAATTTGAATCCCATCCCTGTAGCGGAGCCCACCTAGAATCAAACAGAGCTAGATTAATTGCTAGTCTTTCTCTTTTGAAACTAAGGTAGGACACAAATACAATACACTAACAATAAAAATATATACTTAAAATAGATGATTTTAATATATTATTAAGATTACAGTATTGGTTATAAAAACATTCAGCTTTGCATTGCATGGTACATTATTGTGTACATATATTCCTGTATATATATGCAAAAGAAGTCAGAGACGACGCAGTTTTTCTTTCAATGAGCAAAATAAAATTCCACAAGAGCACAAGGATAAAAAAAGCCACTCCAACATTTCCACCCTAGCAGACTGCACCTAGCAGGACATTAAATGAATCAGAGAAGTCTGAGGTCAGAGTGCTCCAATCTCATCTCAGGACTAAATTTCATATGATTCATTATTCGCTTATAAAGTCTGTAAATTTGACACATGAATAAAGCTATTTTAACCCACTTAAGTTTGTAGCCTGATTAAAATCTCAACATTGCACTGCTATCTCTATAAAAACTGAACACAGCTGTTTGTAATGTACTTGAAGCAGAAAAAATTCTCACTATTTTTTTTTAAACTGTGAAGTACTTCTGAAAAGAGGTTTGTTTCAGAAAAAAAGACATATTATTCATTTCTGAAGAACTTCAGCATGGTTTAAACTTGATGTCGAAAACATACAAACAACTTTCAAGTTTATGTAGCAGCTACCAGGGTACAAAAAGACTTCAAGGCAAAGGATGATTCCTCCTGCCTTCTATTTAATTGTGCTGTTACCTTGTTCTATGTACCAGGCTTTTGCCATAAAATGGCCTATTGCAGCCATACCCATGGATTACATGGGTATCAAACTTCTGGCATCACATTACCGTTACGTGACGTTTCACGATATTTTTTTTCTCTTTGCAGACCTGGGTAGCCATGGCCTGCCCCCTGATCCTCTCATGATGGCCTGCATGAAGCCAGTTTGACACCCCTTTCTTAATCACTATACCACATTGGCTCTCTAGAACATAATGGAATATAATAACTGTCTGCAGTTTTTAAAGCAGTTGTATCAGTTCCTTTTGTAGCTGGTCTGGTCTTTTGTGCTTGTTCTTTTTTTCTTTTCTTTTTTGAAAATTTTATTGATTTTTAAAAACAAACATAAACAAACAAAACATGAAACATAAAAACATAAAACATCTTTTTTGAAAGCAGCTTGATCCCGGGTTACATCTCTTCGTACGGACACAAATTCAAGTTCATGCTCATTTTTATATACCATTCCATATCTTATTACCATACTACATTTTCTATATAGCTTCTCCCCTCTTTTAACTTTCTTAATTTTATTTTATTTATTTCATCTCAATTCAGATCATTATACTTATATTCTTTGTCTGTCCTGTTTCAGCTATCTATTATCTTTTCTCATTAAACAAAATTTCTCCTGTAATCACTAGAGTATGCCACCTTTATATCTTTCCCCTAAAATTATAACATTTAATATAATACATAACTTCCATTCAGATTCTGCTTCGTACATTCTAAAACTACACACTATATTTAAAAAAAAGAAAAAATTATGAATATATAATATAATTAAAACAACAATCCATACCAGTTCAATTCTATCGTTAATATTAATATTCATTTAAATCTTAAACATTTTACACATTACTTTTCAATTAGGTATCATGCTTCTATGGGAACACTTATAAACTTTCCATAGTTACTTCCCCCTACTTCACTTATATTTTATAAAACATTGAGTAATTAAAATGTTCCCATTCCTTCCTAATTCAATTCTCTCATTTATTTCATTTCATTTATTTTGTTCACAAAAATTTCACTGAATTACACTGACTATTTTATCCCACTTTTTAATCATATGTTGTTACCAATTTTCTAACATTATTTCTAATACAAATATAACAATACAATCTAATGTACCTTTGCAGAATCGCTTTTTCAGTTAATTTTTCACCCATTATCTCTGAATAAGTCCTGTTTCTTTACATCTTGCTCCAAACCTTTGTAAGTTCTCTTCCCTTCCTTCCTCCCTTGCTTCTTCTCTCTCCCCTTTTTACCCCCTTGTCTCTCCACCTCCATTTCCCTCTTCTGTGTTCCCCTTTTCTGTTGCTTTCTAACATTATATCCACGTTTCACATTATTTTTCCCTTTTTTGGCTGTTATTTTTGGTCTTGAATTCTCCATTCTCTTTCCCCTTCTTTCCCCTTTCTTCCCCTGATAAAGTTACTTGTTCATTGAAGATGGCTTCTTCTTTGTCCCAATCTTCTTGTTGCGCAGTCTTTTCTTGTAGTTTCTCATAGGTAAAAATCACCATTTCTAAGAATTGAAAAACGGAGCCAAAAGAGCCCTTCCCTTCTTGTTCCTCTCCTTTATATTTTTTAAATTCCATTTTCAGTTCATCCACAAGCGATGCCATTGTAAAAAATTTTTAAACAACCACCCAATTGATTTTAGTCATTCAAATATAATTTCCAGAAATCCCAAAGTCACCAAACAATCCAAATACACACAAGCTGTTTCTTTTAACACTTTCTTCTTTTTTCACTTTCTCTTCCCGGGGTTGCTATTTAGTTGCAAAGTTCCAGTTAAAATGTATCTTTTAGAAGTCTTATTAAGATTTAACTTTAGGTTCTTTTAAATTCCAGGCAGACTCCTCCAAATCCTGCCCTTATTCTTTTCCTCTCCCTTCCCACTTATAGCAAAAAAATAATAATTTTTTTTTAGTGTTCAGAAATCTTTATTGTCCCCTTGGCATTTAATTATATTTCCAGTTTAATTACCTATTGATGCCAAAGCGGATTTTTCCGATTTCTCATTCATCTCTCTTCACTGCCAACATAAGGAAGGAGAGTGAAAAAAAAAACCTTCCCCTTTTCACTTTCATTCGCTGCTTCCGAATCTTCTTTGGGAGCGATGTATCTTTTATAAAATTTAAATTCCAGGATACCTTAGTTGTTGCTTCTTATCCCGGTCAGCCAAAACTTTCACTTCTTAGCTTCCTCCTGCACTTTCTTTTCCGGATGAGTGCTTCTTTGAGGCGGCTATTTCTGACCGCCGCTCTTACCACCTTCGGGAAAGGGAGTTTAGCCAGCTGAGGAGGAAAGATGCGGCTTTCCTCAACCCTGCTGGAATCTCCCCCCTCTTCACCACCTCTACGGGGTGGCTTAGCCCCGAAGCCAGCTGGCTCGGGGCGCTCCAGCGGCGAGCCCAGGCAGAAACCGAATCAATGGATTGATTGGCTAATACAAGTAGTCCTCAACTTATAACCGTTCGCTTTGTGACCATTCAAAATTACAGTGGCAAAAAGTGACTTATGATTGTTTTACGCACTTATGATTGTTGTAGCATTCTCGTACTCAGATTCAGACACTGGAACTGACTCATTTTTAGGACAATTATAATCAGTGGTGAAATGCTACTGGTTCAGCCCTACCACCCGCCCTTGAGCTTTTTTGTTCTTTATCCTCTCAGCTGATTGGCCTGGCAGAGCCTCAGCTGGTGTTTAGAAAGCTGTGGGCTCTCGGAGGTTAGGTATGCATGCGCGAAGTGTGCGATCACTGAACCGGTAGAGAAACTGATAGAATTCCCACCACTGTTTTTAGTTTTCTGGAGTCATGTGATTACCTTTTGTGACCTTCTGACAAGCAAAGTCCATGGAAAAGCCAGATTAATTTAACAACCACGTCACTAATGTAACCTGGCAAGAAAGGTTGTAAAATAGAGCAAAATTTACATAACAAATAGCAGCAGAAATTTTGGGCACAATTGTGGTCGTAAGTCAAGGACTACCTGTACTTTTGTGTTTATTACTTATCAGAGTAATCAAAGAAATGTAGGGTTTTAAGGAATAAACTTCTCTACAAATTTCTTCTCACTCAAAACTACAAGATAACACCATTTATATATACTACATTAAAATTCTACTGTAGGGATCTGATAACAAACAAGACAGTATAAGAGGAAACTATTTATAAAGTATCAACTACTAATTTTCCTGACTTCCTTCAGAGTTTTGAGAAAACTTTTAAATTAGGTAATCATTTAAAAAGATATAAGAAATTGATTTCTGAAATTGATACTTCGTTTAGCAATCATCCAATTCCCTTCCCTTATTTTGTTGTTCTATCACAATTATCTGTTGGACTTGACAGAAAACTCAAAGTGAAAAGATGACAACAAAGTACATAGTGTCAGCATTACAGAAAACAAATTATTTATATTTATATTGTCACCCTATGTAAAGAATTTTAGAACTGACTTTGGAAAATGGAAGGCATTAAATTGGGAAAGGAAGGCGTAAGTTGCTGAGGAGTGACTTGTTGCAATGTTCATCTTGAGAAAGAGATAGTATGAAAAACTCAAAATAACCCTGCCTTGATTTTGTTCAAATATATTTGAATACAATATATTTTGTTCAGTATAAAAGAGGGAAGTGAGAAACCTGGGTGTCATTTACCATACTACAAGGAGCATTCCTGAACTTCCTACCTGTCTCAAAGGGCTAATGCCCAATTTGCATTGTCTCTCCTCACAAATAATTTTTAACATATTTGGTACCTGTAAACATCAGCCAGGCATATTTACCATGGAAACAGGGTGATTTTTAGTTGAAAGATATAGTCTATGAAAAGATGTATCAGAGTTGCAATAGTGAGATGGCTGGCATATAAATGGTTTAAAATAAATAAATGCTCTGAACCTCTGAAAAACTTTACATAGAAAAACTGCATATGGGATACAACTACTGAACCTTATTTTAAAAATCAAACTACATTGAGAAGATAAAGGTGTCCCTAAAACATAGTAAGATATGACCAATATTTAAAACTTTTTTTAATGGGAACTAAGGGCCATTGTGATGATAGAGAAAACATTATACATACAGTATGCATAACTGCAATTTGTTTTCTTCCTTCACAAGTTTCTAAATGTCTGGTATTGTGCAGCTAAAACAACTGTTTTCATATCTTCTCTCCTAATGGAAGAAGCCATTTCACTGGACCTCAGCAATATTGCCACTGAACTTTGATTAGTAAAGCTTTAGAAAACATAGTTGCACCTTATAGCCCTAAAAGGAGATATTTCTCTGAAGTCTCGTTAAAGAATTATGCAAGCCTGTTTGTTTTATAAAACTGTTGTGACTAACAGTTAAGGTGATCCTTGACCTTGAGAGCGATTCCAGCTAACAATCTGCTGTCCTGTTCTCTTTCATGGGCTGCACAATTTAAAAATATGCTTCCTACTATGAAATGGATTGATTTGTTTGAGCAGGGAAATGATACTTATTTTTCAAAAGTTCTACATTGTGTTAATGTCAGCTTTATTATGTGTTACTAACTGTCAGTGTGTAAGAATGTTAAGCATTAAGGTGGGGTGTTCTTTTCTTTTTTGTGGTTTCTTTTCTGTATCTGTAGGTTGTTTACCATTCTTTAGCAAAATTGTCCATTTCCTTATGTGAATCTTCAGACTAAAGGTGTACTTTATGAATCATAACATAAGTCAAATAGACCTTTTCAGGAGTTATCTTCTAATAATATGATTAACTTGATAAGATCCCATATGTAATCCACATATTTTCTTACAGGTTGTGGTATCTTAGTTCATTCAGGAATTATAAAAGTTATTGTCTTCTCCTGTCTTATTTTTATCCTGTAGATACCAGAGCTTCAGGGTGTAGCTTAATTACCAGACATTCAAACTGGTAGTATTACCTCACTTTGAATATTTTTCGCAGATCCTGCTTGATAATTTCTGGAATTTTTGAGATAGGAATAAATGAATGAATAAATAAAGGCAGAAAACAAATATCTGTTTTACAAAAAATGTTGGAATCACAATTATCGTAGAAAAATAAAGCTGGCTTCAAGATCTGTTCCACTGCAGCTGTACAATTGATGGATTCTTCTGTGGTGTGTTTAATCCACAACCCTCTGATATATTTTGGCCAAATTTTACCTTATCTTGTACTACTTTTTTCCTTTCAGTCTTTTTGGCTCCTTCCAACCCTCTCTTTGAAAGTCAGCATTTTTTGTCTTTTTTTTTTCAGCCAGCTTGCTTGTAGTAGAACTTGTAGTTTTATAACTTAGCAACCACAGTGTGAACATTTACCTTTTCAAGAAAAACCCATAACTTTTACCTGTATGTGCTAATGACAGAAACAGGTGTTGTAGATAAAACAACTAAATCTTTTAGCAATTCAGCACAGAGCAATTAAGAATGCCATCCAGCTTCAGGAAAAAAAATCTATTTAATTTACTGGCTTACTTTTTGTAACGTTTTTTCTTGGTAGATGGTTGATCAACTTATCTAAATGTTAAACAGCCTAGACAAAAAAAGAATTCTGGTATAAAGGTATAAATAGCAGCTTCAGAAAAGTTCCCCTCGCTCCCAATACTACAACAGGCCAGGAGTAGGATAAAATTTCCTTTCTGTTGTTATAGGGATGATAATTTCAATTTAGCTATTGTTATTTGAATTAACAAATACTGAAGTACACATATGCAAACAACTATGAAGATTGTGAATAAGTGGCCTGGGAAATCTGTGCAAAACTGTGGAAAGAAAAGTTTTAAAAAACTTCTTTGTGCTTTAAAGTTTCTTTAGAAATAGGACTCTGCTTCAAATCCCTCTATTAAATTCAAAAGCATATTTGTTGGGTTTTAATCCTACATTTTGTCAAGAGTAGATACTTGGGTATAACTTTTTGCTGTGTTTGCATCTTATGTATCCTCTATTTACATAATCCTCTATTTGACAAAATCCTGAAATCCTAGTAGGGTCTTCATATCAGAGTCATATAGACCCACTTTGTCTGTCTTCTAAACTTCATCTTCAGTTCATTTTTGATGCAGATAAAAGCTACAAACTGCCTTGCCTTCATTTCATTGCCCTGCCTTTCTGTTTACAATTTTCTTCTAGGTCTCTCTCTATCTTAATCTGCCCATTGAAGATAACTTGTCAGTCTGATTACATGGACTCTAACCCATAAAGGAATCTACATTCTTTTCTAGACTTGCTGGAAGAAGTTTTGGCTTGAAAGGAATGTTGGGAGAGAGAGAGGCTAAGTGCCCACTCAATCCTGTTTCCCTAACTGGTGATATGCTGCAGGAAGAAAATGAATAGGAGTATAAATGCTTTCTAAAAACATAGCTGTTTTGGGGTATTAATGATTGTTACAATATGAGGGAAAAGCTTAATCATCTTTCTTTTTTCTACCTGACATAAAGACCCCTAAGTAATTATTATAACATAATATACAGGCCTGATCAAAAATATCATATTTTTCATTAGGCATCTTTCAAGTCTTTTTTTTGTGTGGTTTTGCAATCATTTAATATGATTAATATGATTAATATGATTACCGTTTTGAAATGAGAGTTTCATATTGTTTTTGTCTTCCAGTTTTACTATACCCATTACCATGTCCCTTCTATTTTCCCTTTTTGCTATAAGTTATTCCTTACTTCCTAGAAAAGACCATGTATTTTAATCTCTTAGAAGAAACAGCTAAGATAATGTTTAACATGGTTCTGTGAAGCCATTGGCACAGCCATCTAGTTCAAGAATGCTACTCCAAATAAGACAAGTATTTCATAGGAATATGGTCTTGCTTTCTTATCTTCCTCCTCTGCTTATGCTAAACTTTAGTTGGTAAATAGGATGTGGATCTATAAACCATACTGTACTTTCTAAATGTCTAATACAATTATGATCTGTATGCTAAATATGGCAGGAATCTCTTTAAATCCACTAGTTATACCTCAATAGGAAAAGGCCCTATCCTACACTGTTGTTTGAAAATAATGAAGGATACAGATCATTGCTGTATGGAAGCACTTTTGAAGAGCTCTGTTCTGGGAATTGATGGTCTAACCAGGCAGTAGTCTTTCTTTTATTTATTTCTACTAGAGAAATTAGGCTTTAAAGTCCTCACTCATATTAACCGTGGATGTTTTGAAATCTATTCTTTCATTATGGGAGCTTGTTTAGGAATGTATTTGTATTGTGTCTGAACATGTACATAAATGAAGAATGTATGTGTGGCTCCAGTCGAATGAATCAGTAGCTGCAAAACTGCACTATCATGGCTCTATTCATTTGGTTGTCCCTCCTGTGAACCTCCAAATCTTCCAATTATCGGCAAACAGCTCCTGCTGTGCATTCAACTTGAAGACACTTTGGAAATACTATATTTACTAAATAATATTTACAGTATCCAACATTGTTCATTAATAAGAACACAAGAAATCAGCTTTTTCTTTCCCTATTAATTCTCTGTGCATCACAGTGTTAGGCAGGCCAAATTGAGAGACAGACCTTGCAGGGATTCCAGGAATATGGGTTTTGTGATAGGGTATAACAGAATTTTGAAACCCTGTCCAAGGTTTTCTCTTTTCCCTTTTCCACCAACAAAATCAAGACAGAGTTATTCTGATACTAATAAAGGAGAATATTTGTAGCTCAGTGTTGACATGAGGGATCCTTAGTGCTCTCTGAGCTTGCTTGTTTACTTGCAGACATTTCATTCAGAGGTGGTATTCAGCAGGTTCTAGAGAACCAGTAGCGGAAATTTTGAGTAGTCCAGAGAACCAGCAAATGCCACCTCTGTCTGGCCCCACCCCCATTTCTTCTCTGCCTCCTGAGTCGCAGCTGATCGGCTGGGTCTTCTTTTGTTGTCCTGCACAGGAGAAGGGAGCTGGAAAGCAGGTTAGTGGAGTGGGGAAGGAATGGGATTTTGCGGTATCCTTCCCCTGTAGTGGGGTGGAATGGGGAATTCTGGAATTGGTCCGTGCATCTCAAAGTTGTTAAGATTGAGGAACACTGGGACAGGTGGTGTAAATGGTGAAAATGGAAGGGAAAATATTTAGGACAGATCTAAGTCTTCCCTTTCCCCTCTTTTTCTTAATAAATTTGACTTGAACCCTTTTCTATGGCCCTTAGTCGATTCCAATAAGTAAATATCTCAAGTAAAACAAAGACTACCTTTCCTTTCTTTAACAATTAAATATTGCAAAGTATGTGATATAAGCTATGCTATAGGAAACACTTCTTGAACTATAGCCACTTTCCATGAGTTCTGCTTTGAGATGTTACAAAAACAAGCCTTGAAAGATAGTAGAGGCTAATATTTGGAATAGACTCTCCTGCTCAAGCAGGGGTTGGACTAGATGACCTCCAAGGTCCCTTCCAACTCTGTTACTGTATGATTCTATGAGCTTCATCCATCTTCAGTCCCCCTCCCATTTACCTATGAATGTAACTTTATAAATAAATCGGTAATAAATTAGTAATATAAATAAATATTAAATATAAATAAAACAGTAATACGTTTTTCTTACGAATTTTGAGATGAAACTGAAAAGCAAGTGTAATAAGACTGAGGCCTTTCTGTTCAGTCCATTCTTGAATTAACTTTTATAGGATAAACTATGTAGAACAGATCCGGACAGCTGGTTTAATGGCCTTTAATCCTTAAAGTGGCATAAAATTGTGCTAGTACAGTTTGTTCTGTCCATGTAGTTGGTCTCTAGTCTGTTCCATGAAAGACAGGTGAGTGATATTTTCCCATTTATTGCAAATGAAGACAAGTTTCTGTATCAAGAAGTGTACCTTGAAATAATATTTTCATATTCAAGTTTCATGAAATATTAAAATGAAATTAAAAACCAAAACACACAATATGAACATTTCAAGGATTTAATATTTCAAATTAAAATATTCAGTTTAAATAAATGTTAATATTTAATTAATATTTAAAATTAAATATTAATTTCCAAAGAACTTTTTTTTCTTGGCTTACATTCTAAAATGATAAAGGTTTGAAACAAAAGATAGGTTTCTAGGAACACCTGAACACCTGTTGCTGACATTCCCAAATAGCAAGAGGAGACCATTCTCAAGTGTGATTGTCCTTTCCAAGTAACCAGCTGATTATAACTAACACAATCTGCAAATCTTCTTCTGATCATTTAAATAAATATTTAGATCTGTCATGGATCTGAAATGCAGAACTGGGTAATCGAGACTAAAGTTATTTACAGCTCTATACATTTACGTTAATACTTTGAACTTTGATTCAAAAATTAAAGAATGAATTAATTGCGTTGAATATATAATATTTGCATAAACATCTCTCCGATTCAAGATTCTGCTATGTTCTGTCTCATCTGTAGTTTTGAATCAGTTACAAGGGTAGCATTCTTGCACAACTCTGAGAATTTTACAGACTAAATATCTAAACTTATTATTATTATTAGTGGATAAAGTACAGTTTTTAGGGGTTTAAGCTATCTTTGACCTACAAATGCTTAGAAGACAAAACTCTGACAACAGAAGTCAGTTATGTTTCTAATGGTGATGCATCAGGAGTAGAACTGGCATGCTTATTTGAATGTGTTGTTTGTAATAGTCCATCCTTTTATCAAAATAATCTTCCGGTTTGAGCTTCTTCGGCAACGGACTGAAATCCGCGATCGTGCACGGTTTCGATCTGTGCTTGCTGCCGGAGTGCCCCGAGCTGGCTAGATTCAGGGCAAAAGCCACCCTGTAGAGGTGGTGAAGAGGGGGGAGACCACCAGCATGGTCGAGGAAAGCCGCATCTCTCCTCTTCAGCTGGCCATTAGTCCCTTTCCCGAAGGTGGTTGCAGTGGTGGTCAGAAATGGCCACCTCAAAGAAGAACCCGACCGGAAAAGATTGTGCAGGAGGAAGATAAGAAGAGAAAGTTTTGACTGACTGGGTTGAACTGAAAAAGCAAAAGGTACCCTGGAATTTGAACTATAAAGAATAACTTGTTCCCAAAGAAGATTTTTGAAGCGGCGAAGGAGAGAGGGAAGGGAAAACATTTGGTCTTTTTTTTCTTTCCTTCTCCATATTGACAGTAAAGAGACTTAAGTAAGAAATTGATAAAAATTCACTTTGACATGAATAGGCATTTAAGCTGAAAATAAAATGTCAAAGGGATAATAAAGATTTTTGGATATTTAAAAACTTTTAAAAGAAGGAGAGAAAAGGAAAAATTAAAAGGGTGGGATCTGGAAAAATGAAGGAGACCACCTGGAAGTAAAGGAATTAACAGTGAAACTTTAACAAGATTCCTAAAAGATACATTCTAACTGAAACTTTGTAACAAGATAAATAGAACCCCAGGAAGAGAAAGTGGAAAAAAAGCAAGAAGAAACAGCTTTGGATTATTTGGATTATTTGGTGATTTTTGGATTTTTGATTATTGGATTTAAATGACTACAATCAATCATGTGGTTGTTTAAAAGTATTTAAAATGGAATCACTCTGGAAAGAACTGAAAATGGAACTTAAAAAACAGAAAGAAGATGAACAAGAAGAAAGAGGGTTTTTTGGCTTCATATTTCAATTCTTAGAAATGGAGATCTTGAACTATGAGAAACAACAAGAAATGCTTTCAGAACAAGAAGGGTGGGACAAAGAAGAAGCCATCTTTAATGACCAAGTAATTCTATGTGGGGGAAAAAAAGGAAACGGGGGAAAGAGAGTGAAAAATTTAAGATCTGAAAAAACAACCAAAGAAAGAATAGTTTGAAAAGCAATTACAATATTAAGAAGAAACAGAAGAGAGGATTACAGAAGAGAGAATTAGAATTAGAAAGATAAGGGGTCAAAAAGGGGAGGGAGAAGAAGAGGGTGAAGAAGGAAAGGCAAAAAAGTTATAAAGGACAGAAACAGAATATAGAGATACAGGGAAAATGTACAAGGATTAAAGGTATAAGCCTATTTAAAAGACATAGAGACAATGGGTGAAAATTTAATTAAAAGAGGATTCTGCAAGGGTACATAACATTGTTATATTAAAAATAGAAATGAACTTAGAAAATATGAAACAAGTGTGATTAAAGTGATAGATAAAATACTTATTGTAATGGAATGGAATGTTTGTTAATAAATAAATGAAATAAAGAGAATGAGAGAATGAAATTAGGAAAGGATGGGAACATTTTAATTGTTATTAATGATTTATAAAAATTTAAGTGAAGAGAAAGATGAAAGAAATATATAAAAAAAATGGAAATATTATAAGTGTTCCTAAGGAAGTATATTTAATTAAAAAGAAATGTTAAAGAGGTTAATTAATATTAATGGAAGATTGTAATTAACATTAATGGTTTATACATATACATATACATATACATACACATATACATATATACACACACACACACACACACATATATATATATATATATATATATATATATATATATATATATATATATATTCTTTTTAAGAACTTAGTGTGTATTTTAAGAATGTACCAAGCAGAATTCGATTGCAAAAGTTATGTGTTATAAAACAGAGGTTAGATATTGAATGTTATAATTGTAAAGGCATAAATTGAAGTTTAAATAAGATTTGAATGGACAAAAATTAAAAGATACAAAGGTGTCATACTCCAATCAGTAACTACAGGGGAAAACTTGTTTAACGAGAAAAGAAAATATGAAATTGAAACAGGACAGACAAATATATAAATATAATGATTTGAAAGATATTGAAACTTAGAAAAAGATATATAATTGAATTTAGAAAGGAATGAGATAATTAAAAACAAGGTTGAGAAAACTAAGGGAAGGGAAAAATCATTGAGAAAATGCTAAAATAGTAATAAGATATGGAATAGAATACAAAAATGAATATGAAATTGAGTTTGTGTCTGTATGGAGAAGTGATAACCCAGGGTCATGCTATTCTCAAAAAAAGATATTTTATTTGTATTATGTTTTGTGAAAAATCAAAATAATGCAAGGCTGTTTTCAAAAATTACTTCAGCAATGGCTAGTCAGTCAGTTTTTGAAGAGCGTGACAATGCAACTATTATTTATATTTTATCAGTTTGAGTACAAACGGATACAGCTTTGAACATTCAAAAGTGTTCCCAGCTGCAAATAAATAAAAAAAAACCTTATTCAAACTTGCCATAAAATAGGCAATCTTCCATCTTCATAATTTGTCCAGAGAGCTAGAAAAATATCTTCAACATTAGAACTGCTGTGAAAAGTGCTAATTGTGCTGGAGTGAAAGAGAAGATGATAATTTAAAAATATAATTGCTCTGGGGAAAATTTTCTACTGCAGGCAGCACCATATTAAATAACGCTTTTAATTTATTTCCTTCGGGAAATTTATGTTTACAATGAGGACAAATGGGAGAAACACAGTAAGTGATACAGATTTAATGTCTCAAAACTGAGAAGCCTGTTTATTTAATATATGCCATACTAATTTATATGTATTTATGGCTTTACTGATCTATAACACTAATCTGAGCATCTTTTTCATATGTTTTGTGTACCTATAAATCAATTTTAATAAATGAAGTCCCTAGTAAAAAATTAATGCCTCACAAGGATATGTACTACAAATGCAAAAAAAAATAAATGATAAAATACCAATCCTGGCTGCTTAATACTCATTGGGCCATGAACAGTGCTCTGCAGATTGAGGCCAGCAGCTCTGCCTTTAATCAAAATGGTCATTAAGTGGGAAATCACATAACCATGACTGCTTTCCTTTGCCCATCCCACCTTTTTCTTTGGAATACTCACTCCAGTGGTGGTACAATTAGCAAGAAGGGAATTAATGGTTGTAAGTAATAGTTGTAGTGGACAATGTACAATGCAGTTGCTCAGCTATCCTGACTGTGCTATTGCAAACATCCTAGTGTATTCCCCTTTATGTGCCGTTTGCAAATAAGTTGTTGGCAACAGGCTAGTAGGACATAAATGAGAAGAAATGGCATTCATTCTTCTTCCTGTTTTGAAAAAAAAATGCAGTTAAGTTGAAAAAAGTCAAAGAGCCACCATAGAGACCTGCTTAATGGGACATATACTATACTACAGGACAAAACCTATGGCAACCAATTTAGAAATGTGTTTGTTTTACTATAATAATCCCAATTATTTATATTTATTGAAAGCTACGTTGGGGCCATTACTAAACTGAAAGCAGAATATAAATAATTATAATAAAGAACTGAATAGCAAGCAAGTAGTGGGAAGAAATTAATTTATTCAAGTTGTCAGAGCCATTTTAACTGTATTACTGTTTGAAGACATAGAAAACTAGCTGGTTCTAAGAGCTTTGATTCTGTCTCATCAGTGATGTTTAGATTGTGATCCCGCATATTGTTTGTGGGGGTAACCCTATGAAATCTCATGTTTGACTATGCACCTAATATAATTATACATTGCACCTAATTAAAGTGTTCCAATCTATTTGAAGAACTGATCTGGTGTACATTCTTTAAAGAGTGACCAAGAAATTGTGCATTTATGGAGATTTTGTCTAGGGAGGCATAGTCAACTAATGAATATTCTTGTTATGAACACAGGAATTCTCATTAGCATTAGTTTTAAGATAACAAGCATGTTATGAAATGTCAGTAAAACAGAGGGAAAAGGTAAAACAACTTTGCTTGGAAAAAACAATAAAAGGTTACCTTAATATTTCACAGAATATTGCCCTGTTGAAGTTAATATTAATTGGGAAATGTGATTTAAAAAGAACACTACTGTGTAGGAAAACAAAACACTGCCAAGCAGGGGTGGGATTCAAAATTTTTAACAACTGGTTCTGTGGGCGTGGCTTAGGTGGTGGGCATGGCTTGGTGGTCATGTGACTTGGTGGACATGGCTTGGTGGCCATGTTATTAGCTGGGTGTGGCCAACTCAATATCACATTGAGGCACGCATCTCCTTGCCTGGCCTCTCATGACTGTGGGGATGCTGCAACAGTCATAAGTGTGAAAAATGGTCATAAGTCACTTTTTTCAGTGCCATTGTAACTTTAAATGGTCACTCCACACAAGCAAAGTACCAGCAAAGGAGGGGGAAAAAACTCCAGAGAGGTTCCTGAGACAGGAAATCTAGTCCTGCCAAGAATGTAATAAGGGTTAACGGAGAGGCAGTTTCTGTAAGCAACTCCAGAATGTTTCCTTCCTGCCTTCCTTACCGGATTAGGCCAGTAATTTCTTCTAATAACTGGTTCTCCGAACTGCTTAGAATGTTAACAACCAGTTCTAGCGAATAGGTGCAAACTGGTAGAATCCCACCCCTGTTGCTAAGTTGTGCATATCAGCCCCATACTTTTTTTGCTTTACAACAAGGGGTATTATCTATTTTTTTCCAGCACATTTTATTGTGATCAGCCAGGATTCAATTCACTGGGTATATCAGTCATGAAACAGAATAGTAAAGCAAGATCAAAGACAAAACTATTTTTAGCATCTGCTATTTTGTTGACATGATGTTTATTTTTCAGCTATTATGTGATATTAAGCAGTTGGTTTATTGAAAGGTTGCACTGAAACAGACATAAACAGCTTTGCTGCAAAGTATACACCTGGGATTTTTTGGTCTGATTGTCGAAAACAAAGAACTGCTAAAAAGCTGTCAGGTACAATCTCTATAGATTATTGTTTTTATTTAACACATAAGCAGAAAATAGCTGTGTTTTTTCCAAGAAATTTCAAAGTTCTCTATACAAGGGGAAAAAAATCTACTACTAGGCTAGATGCGGAGTGAGCCAAAATATTAAAGCCATTTCCAAAATTACTAAATTAACATATCAGTTTTGCATAAATCGAATGCAGATGGATGAAAGAAGAAAATGAGAGTAAAATCATCTGTTTATTCTCAAACCATATTTTGAATCTCGTCAATGCTTCTTCTGCTATAATGTACTGATATTGCAGGGAGAACAACATTTTAAAGTTTACTCATACCTCAGCTAAGGGGAAAATCCAATTCATATCCTAATTAATTATGCTTTACATAATTACATATGATGCAAAACAACAGTTTGGGGGGAGGGAGTTCAAACGTGACATGAGGATATGCAAAATATACTAAGCCATCCACATTTATAGCTTGGCTTTTTTTAAAAAAAATGTCCATTTTGGCAGAGTGGATAGGGAAAGTCTTTGATTACAAATAACCTAATGCCATACTTGTTCCCAAACATTCAATATTCAATGCATGGATATTGGAATTCTTCTGGAAGATTTCAACCACTGAGGAAATGTGGCAACGAAAATGTGAGCAATACTTATTACAATTTTTACTATCCTAAGGGAAAGTTGATTCAATTTCTTTAATTATGCCAGTGAATGTCAGAGACCGAAACATAAAAGTTCATCTTCAATCTTCTTCTAGAGCAGGTGAGTCAAACTCATGTTGTCATGGCAGCGTCATGTGATGTATCGGGACTTTCCCTCCCCTTCGCTAAACTGAGCAGGAGCAGGGCCAGCACAGGTGCCGTGAGTTTGACACCCCTATTCTAGAGTGTATCCTACTTATTTGGAGGGCTAACCCAAAGTGCACCTCAGATTTAATAACAAGTTCCTAAACTTTTAAGTATAATGTTTTGCTTTACATAATTATCAAATGCTGTTTTATGAACACAAAACTCTGTTTTGTGAGCAGTAGTAGATCCTGAGATTTCACAGGCAAGTCGTAGAGATAAGAAAGTCATTTCCTGGTCTGAAATGTAAAAGTCCGGAAACATTTTGTTATTTTCTGTCATATTACTTTTTAATACAAATTAAAAAACAAGAGCATGCCTTGAGCCAGTCTTTAGTATTAGGAAGTATAATTATAAGAAGTATTTGGGACGAAATGATCAAGTTGATGAGCTGTATCTCAAACAATTATATATCTAAGTATTTCTTTATTCCAGTGTTAAGAGGGACCTTGTTGTCACAAAAGGCTCTAGGAAATTGTAGTAGAAACTGATTCAATACCTCAGATGGATAATGTGCAAAAAGAAACATTATTCAATAGTTTTAATCAACCTCTCAACATGTTGCATTCTTGCTAGCTGAGACTGTACATCATAAACATCTAGATATTTTGTATGATATAATCGTTCCCTCCTAAAGAACTGATAAATTGTTCCAATGCCAGAGGTCTGAATGAATGAAATGTATTGTTAAGACATATCTAAAGGTCCACTGAAGGAATAACTACTTTATGTCCCATTTTTCTTGGTTGTCCAGTTAAGTCCAAATCGAGCTGAAAATAAGAATGTAAGAAACAAGACCATTGGGTGATTTTGAAATTATCCATCAATTGCCCAAGCACAGAGTTCTCAATTTTTTCAGAGTAGAAAGACACATGATCTTTTCATCCAAATTTTACTAATCACTTCTAATTTACATGCACATGTGCAAGCATGTGCGCATGTACACAAGTACATAAACACATTCATACACATGTTTTATGCAGAAATCTGTTGTCTTGTAAAAATAATTTTATTTATTTAATAAATGTATATGATGACCCAACTCATTCTCAGAAGGTTTACCATAGTAAAAATCCACTATAAAAACAATAAAAACAATAAAAACAATAATTCCCACCCACCCCTATTATGCCTGGGAAATAGTTATGGACCAGAATTTATAGGCATTAGTAATGTTTTCAATTGTTTCCATTGATCTTTGTGTGTTTAGCACTGGTATAGGTTTGTTCATGTGAGTAAAAAGAGGTAAAAGAATCTGGAAAATTCTAGAAGATTTCTGTTATTTTACCTCCACTTCACATCAGCAGCTGTCCTGGGATAGGCTGGCAGAAGATAACTGTGCTTCAGTTTTTATAAATTAATATCAGCTCTGGAACTAAAAGCCCTTGTCCTTCACCTTCCATTTTTCTCATGTTGGTATCCTTGACATTTATTAGTTTCAAACCAAGTAGCCCTTTCAAGATTATTTGGTGCCTCATCATCTGTTCCTGATCTTCTGACTTTAATTTGAGGCCTGCTCATTTAATAAACTTAATTTAATAAACTCATTTAATAAACTCATTTAATAAATCTTTTCAGCACAATACTGTAGGTCAAAGAAAATGGATTTATATTTGAAATGTAATTATCATACATAGTTAAATGGTAGCCAAATGGAAAAAAATATAAATATTTGGGAATATGTAAGAAATCTGAATGCTTAAGAAGAATTCTTAATAAGATGTGCCATCGTGCTAAGATTTTTTTAAAAAATGAAAACAGATTCATAAAGTAACAATAATTTTTAAAACTCACATGCAAAATCAGTTCTTTTTGAAAGTTTCCCTGCTGCTGTAAAAGGAATTATGAATCATTACCATTCTAAAAATGAGCTTCAAAATTATTAGGTCAAATTTATAGCAAACTTAATTAAAATCAACAATCTAATTTATTGCATTATTTTCATGAAACATCATTGTCTCAAAGCTTTATTTTTTTTGAGGGGGGGGGAGGGATATAATTTGTCTGGGTTAAGCAATAAGAAGAAATCAATCACATTATTAAGAAATATTGACCTTGAACATATGTCAGTATATCCTTATAAAGTCAAATGCATATAAAAGAGTGTGTTGACCTATTTTATGTCACTGCAGTATTTACAATTATGCACGGTTAGAATATTATTTGTAAGGTTCAGCAAATGTACAGATATTCCTCAATTTACAACTACAATAGAGCCCAACATTTCTGTTGTTAAGTGCTACATTTCTTAAGTGGAGTTTCCCCCCATTTTATAATCTTTCTTGCCACAATTGTTAAGTGAACCACTGCAGTTGTTAAATTAGTAACACAGTTGTTAAGTGAATCTGGTTTCTCCATTGCGTGTCAGAAGGTCACAAAAGCTGATCATTTGACCCCATGACATTTCAACTGTCATAAATATGAGTCAGTTCCCAAGTGGCTGAATTTTGGTCATGTGACTGTGGGCATGCTGCAATTGTAAATGTGAAAAATTATCATGTTACTTTTTTCACTTTATTTAGAATGGTCACTAAATGAACTGTTGTAAATCGAGGACTACCTGTAATTGTAAGCTTCATTTGGTATCTTCATGTTGCCATCAAGTCTGTACATGTATACACATTTATAAATATCCCAGAAGGAAATGGTAACTGAATCCTGGAATTAGTTCGATTGTTTTACATATAGGTGAAACTCGAAAAATTAGAATATTGTGCAAAAGTTCATTTATTTCAGTAATGCAACTTAAAAGGTGAAATTAATATATGAGATAGACTCATTACATGCAAAGCAAGATAGTTCAATAATTGAGATGATTATGTCTTACAACTCATGAAAACCTCAAATCCACAATCTCAGAAAATTAGAATATTGTGAAAAGGTTCAATATTCTAGGCTCAAAGTGTCCCACTCTAATCAGCTAATTAAGCCATAAAACCTGCAAAGGGTTCCTGAGCCTTTAAATGGTCTCTCAGTCTGGTTCAGTAGGAATCACAATCATGGGAAAGACTGCTGACCTGACAGTTGTGCAGAAAACCATCATTGACACCCTCCATAAGGAGGAAAAAAACCTCAAAAGGTAGTTGCAAAAGAAGTTGGATGTTCCCAAAGTGCTGTATCAAAGCACATTAATAGAAAGTTATGTGGAATGGCAAAGTGTGGAAGAAAAAGGTGCACAAGCAGCAGGGATGATCGCAGCCTGGAAAGGATTGTCAGCAAAAGGCCATTCAAAAGTGTTGGGGACTTTCACAAGGAGTGGACTGAGGCTTGAGTCAGTGCATCAAGAGCCACCACACAGACGGATCCTGGACATGGGCTTCAAATGTTGTATTCCTCTTGTCAAGCCTCTCCTGAACAACAAACGTCAGAAGTGTCTTACTTGGGCCAAAGAAAAACAGACCTGGTCTGTTGCTCAGTGGTCCAAAGTCTTCTTTTCTGATGAGAGCAACTTTTGCATCTCATTTGGAAACCAAGGACCCAGAGTCTGGAGGAAGAATGGAGAGGCACACACTGCAAGATGCTTGAAGTCCAGTGTGAAGTTTCCACAGTTTGTGTTGATTTGGGGAGCCATGTCATCTGCTGGTGTTGGTCTACTGTGCTTCATTAAGTCCAGGGTCAACGCAGCCGTCTACCAGGAGATTTATTTATTTATTTATTTATTTATTTGATTTGCCAATTGTTTACAAGATAATAAGTATAAATGTATACATAGTTGTGAATACATGAAATGGTTACATATAAGAAAAATAAAAGAATAAGAGAAACAATAGGACAGGGATGGTAGGCACGTTGGTGCGCTTATGCACCAACTTCATTTATTTATTAATAAACTTTATTAATATTTATTTATTAATAAACTTCATTTTTATTCATTCATTTATGCCACTTCATGCTTCCTTCTGCAGATGAGGATAGGGATGCTGACTTCATTTTCCAGCAGGACTTGGCACCTGCCCACACTGCCAAAAGCACAAAAACCTGGTTCAATGACCGTGGGATTACTGTGCTTGATTGGCCAGCAAACTCGCCTGACCTGAACCCCATAGAGAATCTATGGGGCATTGCCAAGAGAGAGACCGAACAATGCAGAAGAGCTGCTATTGAAGCATCCTGGTCTTCCATAACACTTCAGCAGTGCCACAGACTGATAGCTTCCATGCCACGCCGCATTGAGGCAGTAATTGCTGTAAAAGGGGCCCAAACCAAGTACTGAGTACATATGCATGCTTATACTTTTCAGAGGTCCGATATTGTTCTATGTACAATCCTTGTTTTATTGATTACATGTGGTTTTCATGAGCTGTAAGCCATAATCATCTCAATTATGACAAATCACAGCTTGAACTATCTTGCTTTGCATGTAATGAATCTATCTCATATGTTAGTTTCACCTTTTAAGTTGCATTACTGAAATAAATGAACTTTTGCACAATATTCTAATTTTTCGAGTTTCACCTGCAATTCAGTATCAAAAGAGGCCAGTATTGTAGATAGTGAAAATAGTGTTAAGTAGAGAGCAAGATTGGACTATCCCATAAGATTTTCCTCTTACCCCTTACTGCTTGTTCCTCTTACCACCTGATCCTTAGAAATAGGAAAAAAATTCTCCCCTGCCACTGGCCCTTCATTGTGCTGGGGAGTTTGATATCGAAGCTAATTGGGAAGTTAGTTAGTGCTTACTTTATTGATAGTATGTGGCCACATGAAAGATGGGCAGAGAAATTCTCTTTTGTAAGATTTTTAAAGAGACTGCTGTACTGAGGTGCAAAATATGCAACATAATGACAGATTTGATTAAACATAAAAATCATATTCAGCATGCTTCTGGCCTCCGCTCATTAGCCATGATCTTGAATAAACCCATACTGATCTTTGTTTATCTACTTACTCATAAAGACACTGAATTGGCAACTAGCACATATTTTGTTCAGACTTAAAGCTAATGCTTTTATGTGTTTTTCAGGTCCCTGTAGTGTTGGATATCCCACATGAGAGAACATCTCTTGTGTTAAGTGTCCATTGATAAATACATTTGCCTGATACAAATACCAATATTATCCATGTTAAAATTCTTTGAAAAATCAATTTGTGCTCAGAGAATAAACAGTTAAGAGGTGCTCAGCAAGAAACTGTAAAAGTGAAAACAACTTAGTTTTGAGGTTTATAATGCAAATGAAGCTGGAAAAGGGAGAAAGTGTGTCCTCTGAGAGAATGTGAAGTCGCACAGGTATTAGAGCAAGTAGACAGAAATGTCAGAGTCAACAGCTTAGCATTCTAAGTTTATTTTTAATAAAGAGTGTTTAAAGTTTTTAAAGTGCTGTGACATTTTACAGTGAAGTTGTATTGTTGAAAAGATGTCTGGAGTGAAGCTAGCAGAAAAATTGAAAAGAAATACAATTATACACAGTACAAGCTTAAAATCAAGTCTATTCTGTATCTGTAAATGCAGCAAAACAGGTTTCATTCTCTTACTAAATCTACAAACATTCACAGAATGTTAACCCAGTATATTATTTAGAATATCCCATATCATATTAAGGAAGGGTGGACTGAAAATGTAATTAAACTGTAATAATCCAGTGCAACATGTCATGGATAAAATTACTAGGTAATTACTGATCTACCTTCAGTACAGGGCACACTAGAGATTATAGACCAATGGAGCTCATAACAATCTGCACTCAGGTCTGGAAAATATAAAAACCACATTGGTCATTCTAAGGAATAACCTGTGGAAAGATTTGGATGATGGAATCATGATTATACTTAATTTTTAAATGTCAGTCATAATATCCCTCTATGAAGGTTAGGAATTGGAGATTTGGTTTTGCTGTGATTCTTACCTGAATAGTCTCAGGAAGAGAGGATTGGCCTTTGATCATTCCATTCTGGAATACTCAAAGGCTTGGTTCTTTTTTCTATTCTGCTTAATATTTTTATTTAGCTTCTGGGATAGATTATTGAGAGTTTGGAATGAGTTATCATCCACATACACATAATGCCCCTTATATACCATCTGGCTCACCCAAAATGCAGAAGTCTGCATGCCTACTGGGCAGTCTAGGTAACATTGTATTATACCACTGCTGCAGGAAATATATTAACAATGTACTTCCAAGTGTAATTGAAAGTGTTGGTCTCTACTTACAAAAATGTGTAGCTCAGAGCTTGGACACCAGGCCTTTCTTGATACATTCTGCCCACCCAGTTTGGGTGACCAGGGCATGTTGAGAAATTCTTATCAAGAAGTATAACAGGAAGTGGCTTGAATTGGGTGTTTGTTATGGGAGCTGCCCACCTTTGGAATAGTGTCACAAGGCAAGGGTAGCTTTCGTTTTTAATATATTCTGTTAAAACTTGGCTTTTCCAGAAAGCCTTTGGAGAATGATTACTGTGGAACTACTTACAAGGGCACTGCATTATTAATTTTGGATGATATACATTACTTAACTATAACTGGCAATGAAAATATCGAAGTGGTGAGTAGTTTCTGTCTTTTAGATGAACCATTAAGAGTAAAGGGAACCGGTAGTCCAGAAATTTGCTGCATGAATGCCTTGGAAAAGTTATTCAAATGCCATGATGTGTCTATGGCTGTACAGATCAGAAATGTGCAAGCCACGATAATACCTTGACACTCTATGGAAACAAACAACGGACTTGAGGAACCAAGCTAGGAAGAATATTGATGCTTTTCAACTTTGATGTTGGAGAAGACTCCTAAAAATACTGTAGAGAGCCAAGAAAACAAACAAATGGATCATTGAACAAATAAACTTGAGGCACAAGTTATTTTACTTTGGACACATTATGTGAAAACCCAGCTTTGCGGATATGGCTTTAATGCTGGGAAGGTGAAAGAAAAGAGGGGAAATGGATGACCAGCAGCATGGTGGATCGATTCAGTTACAGTGGTGCCGAATGCACCATTTGAGGATCTGAAAAACTAGCTAAGGGTAGATCATCATGGACAAAATCTATGTGGTTTCTAGGAATAGAAAGTGACTTGATCCAGTCAAAAACATTACTTTTGCTGTTCTAATCAATAGTTCCTGAAATAAGGTGATAATGCCTCCTGAAATAAATAAAGAACCTTAAAAAATTCAGATAGGAGACAATGCAGGAGAATGTAAATTTTAGTAGGCTTTTTCCTTTCCTGTATTTTAAGTGGCTAAGGACTGTTTTAATAGGTCATAAACATAGCCATATTTAAGGCCTGTGAAAGAATTAAACTGCTCATATTTTCTTTCTTCTCATTCTTTTGCAATGAATTATTTCGGAATCAATAGCCTTAAATTGAAACGTTAAATTGAAATTCACTGTACACAAATGAATCTATTACTGGCATTCATTTTATTTCTATTGTAATTGCATCTTAAAAGCTTACTCCTTTAGACTGAGTGGCATAAATTAACATTAAATACATATATTTTCCCAAACCCCAATTGTTTTGTTTTCCTTTTATTGAATATTGTGACAATATCATAATGGGAAGCATGTAGGATAGATTTTAAAAATGAGGTATGACCTGGTGTGCTGCTACTATATATTGCAATAGTAACTATAAATTAATCCTCTCCTGTAATTCTTTATACAAAATAGTTAACACAAGTTATTCACTGCATTTAGTGCATGCAGAATCTTTCTGCAGAATGGACTGCTGTGATGATTTTCTCAGGTGTAGCTGTGCTATTTTTTAATCAACAACTAATGGAGCAAGAGCTGAACATAACACCAGCTTAAAGGGAACCTTGGTAGCTGAATGGCAGGGTCAGGTCATAAACACTATGACTTGACCCTGCCATTATATATCAAGCACTCTTAGAGAAAACCACAGCTTTGCTTTCTTAAATTTATGTAACATCACATGTTGAGTGGAAAACTGTGGGGCAATCATGCAGCCAACAACTAGAGCAATGTATCTTAAGCTTGGCATCTTTAATATGCCTGGACTTCAAGTCCCCAAAATTCCCCATCCATCCATCCATCCATCCATCCATCAACACTAGTATACAAAAGGGAATCTCAGACAGATTTAAATAGTTATCTACACTTTGGTTATAATCTGCCTTGAGTACAACCATCTGTTCCATGTGTTGTACAAATGTGGCAGTTAGGCTGATAATCAATGGTAGCTGCATTGCAATTAATATAATACCCATGTTAAAAGATTTGCATTGCTTGCCAATAGCTTATTGCATACAATTTAAGATCTTTATGTTGGCAACTTAGGGCCCAAGAACCATATCCCTTCCTACAAACCAGCCCAGGCATTTGGATCATTAAGAACCGGCGGATGATCAGGACATCTAATGCTATTTTGAAGGGGGTACTTTTGGTACCGAAACTCCACTATTAAGAAAATGATAAATATCTCTTTCCCCAAACTTTTAACTTAATGGAGTTTAATGGTGGTTATTTTAATCTTGATTTCTATTGTATTGACATTATTCTTCTGTTTATATTTAGATGCATTGTTATGAATCACATTGAATGCTTATATAAGATGGGCTCTACATTCAATATAAATAAATCTAATGGAAAATAAGAAACATTACAGGAAGCCTTGGCTATGAGTTACACATTTTAAAATGATCTGGTTTTTATACGGGAACAGATTTTAAACTAACCGGCCAAAAATAGTTATGCAAATTAAAAACCCATGAAATATTTTTGTTTGGTGAAGTGAGAAAGAAATGAATAATGGGAAGAAATGAATAATCTTTATATTGCAATGGTGTATAAAACACTAGCTCCAAGAACAGCATAATCCTGTCCATCAATTTAGCAAATTGATTCTATTTTGTACTGCCCTAGAAATTATAACTGATAAATAATATTCTGTATTTCTTGCAGTCTCAAGTTCTCTGCCTATGAAATTCTCCTTGAGGATTTTAAGGTTCAGGACAAAGATATAAACAGCCACTCTGCATTGGAAACACTGTCCTTCAGAAAGAGGGCATTAAGATAAAATGATTAAGAAATGCCAACACTGAAGAAAATGTGTTGTTGTTTAAATAGTGTCCCACATTCAAATCTATTGTAATAGGTTTGTCTTTCATATTTACCTTGATAAAGTTACCATTGCCAGATCTACTTTTTATTTCAAATTTGTTTTAAAGGAAGTTTTTTTTTTGCAGATGTATTCTAAATGTAGGGTATCAAAATACAAAACACGTGGATATTTCTCCATAGATTTCCAATTCCAGTCTACATCACCCAGAGATCTTCACCAAAACAAAATACTCATACAATCTAATTGTTTTTCCTAAGGCCATCCAGTATCTGTGTGGGCATGCTATGATTTAGGCTTCCAAGTATAGCTTGAAATTGAATGTATCTCTTCAAAATTGAAGTAACTATCTGTGTTCACTGAATTAGGACTACAATCCTTGACATTTAGTAGACATTTCTGGTTAAGAATGCTTAACAGTGAAAAATCAATTGGAATGATGCCAAATTTGCAATGTAAAAGTTTAAAAATGGAAAGAGTTTATTGCCACACATTTGTTAATATAACAGACCATGGTACCATTGTCTGGAACAAACTGGACTATTTGATATAGGAATAGGTCCTGCAAGATGCGAAGTGCTTCCCAAACTGATAATAGCTCCAGTCTATTCATGTGTTATGAATTCCTCCAATATGAACCAAGTGTACAGGCCTAAGAGCACTCCTCATCCGCAAAACAATCAAAGGTGCAATCTCAATTCAAATCAAGGTCATGTCAATAGTTAGGAAGAACTGTAGAAGCCTCTGGAAAGATTTCCTGCAGTGATTTTTCAGAAGAACTCAGATATGCAGTGAGATTATGATGCAGAACTAAAGAATCTAAATGTGTTGGATAAAGTGGAAGCCTCATGTGGCAAGCAAAAATAAAGTATACTAAATGAAATGGAATAAAGAAAGTTAAGAAAAAGGATAACGTCCACAGAAACCAAGGAGCTCCATGAAAAAATGTTTGATCTGTGTGAAGGAATTCATACCTACTGATTTTTTTTATCCACAAGGAAGGTTTCTTTAGAAAATTTAGAATGAGTTTTGCACAGATGCACAACTCATATATATAAATCACAGAAAGCATGTTTATCTTGATTTACAAAGACAACAATTTTTAAAGAAACATATAAAAATAGAATGAAGATCTAAGTTTAGATAAATAGGATACGTATTTGAATAAAATATCACCAAAAATGTGAAGTAAGAGATATCAAAGGCAACTGAGCAAAATTTGATTATCTTTCATGAAGTTAGAAAAGAGCTGTTATTTAAAAGGAAGAGTAATAACAGAGCTCCGCAACAAACTGTACAAAAAGGATATAATGGGAATATGTATGAAATAATATCTATTATCTGCACTGGGTAAAATTATAGACACTCACAGGCTAAATCATATTTCCAGTAGAATGACCATGGAGTTTGTGAAAACTGAAAGCTTTTCTATGAACACAAATGTTTACTGAATAATTATCTTATATAAAGGAACATACACTTTGATCTGCCTACATATTATTATCAAAAATCCATTGCTATAGTTCCAGTAAGTCCTTTTTGAGGCCAAGCATAGAACTCATATGCAATGGATATTTTGAATCCAATATATGCTTTTCTTCTGCACTAATAGTTAACCTGAAAAATCAGGGAAGCTACAGAGTTTTCAGTAAAAACTAACACTAATTTAAACCAGAATTTGAAGTAGTAGAGGTTCATGTAAAACTCTTTTCTCTAGATATGAGGAAGGGAAAAGGGAGAAACATACCTGGGGTAAAAAGATCATTATGAGAATTGCCAGTAACAGTTTTATAAACTATCCTATAATTTAGAAACAAGTGAATCTGAAATATTTAAAGAAAGCTAAACTATTGAAATCAACATGCATCCAGTTTAAATACACTAACCTACTGGACAAAGACTATATTTTACAAGTGAAACAATTATGCATCATACCTGATCCAAATACTTACATTTATTCAGTGAAGAATGATAATCTATGCTATGAGATTAGAATCTCATAGAATGATTTATAGTGACAAATTGTAGTTTTTCCTTTGCTTTCACATTATGCACAATTTATTAACTTCTAATCCTGACATAACAAGAACACTGAAAGAAACCACTTAAACACTATATGGTATTTGAATACGTGTTTAAAGGTTTCTCATCTTGGATCTAAACCTATTCTCCTATATTATCCTGTCCTGATAAAGCAAATAGGATAAAATCATGAATCATTTAGAAGGCTTCCAAGCCGCTTTGTCAGTGTCTAAATACAGATGTTATAACAGTAAGACATATAATGTATGAAATCAAATATAAAATCTAACTTTAACTTTTAAAGGTTATCATGCAGTAACTTCCATTCTGCTTAACTGCCAGTGAAACTTTTAAAAATGAATTCATAGCATAGGTTAAATCAACATCTTTACTCTCAGTCTGGTGGGAATAGAGAAAGTCTATTAATTTCCTGACCTAAAAGAGTGGTTCTGTTATTTTACTTCTATGTAAAATAAGATTTTTTTTAAAAAAAAATCAGTGATTGAAAATGTATGAGTAAGTTTCTGGTTTTTATCTAAGATGGCATTAAAAATAATGTAAAACATATTATTTGAAGAGGTGCTATTGATTCCAAGTATTATTCTACTGATTTTTTTCTCTTTGACTGCATAAAAAACCTATAAGGGGAATAAACTTTTCATAAAGCAAAGAATAACACCATGCCTGCTATTTTTTATCACACACAATTGCACTTTTAAGAGTTCTTACAAATAGTTTGCATGATAGGACAGATTGTTAGTGAAGTATTAAATTCTATACAATGTTGACAATTGTATTATTTTTGGAATGTAATATGTTTTATATCTTTTCTTTATGATAGTAAATATTATTTAAAACTTTTACTATACCATACCCCATACTACACCATACCCTACAATACCCTCCCACTACACTCCCCCATACTAGTGTCTTTCAAAACAAGCCTTGACAAGCAGTAAGAAATTAGAATGTAGAATTGTTTTAAAAAAAAAACTAATTATTTCAACCTTTTAATTGTTTAGATTTTATTTAAAATATTGTTTTTAGCTATAAATATCAATTCACTTAGCTTTTGCATAGAAATTACTCTGTATAAGTCATTAGCAAATATATGTAGAATGTGTGGTTTAAATGTCATTATTTTTTTAAAAAAACGTAAGTTTATGTTAAAAACTATTTTTCACTGCATATTTTACTTGTCATTATTTTGCTTTTATTTGAAACAAAAAGCTGAAGACTTATTTATAAAACCTATAAGGCAATCTTTCTTATATATAAAAATCCTAGCAACTAACCAACTCTCACCACCATGTAGTCAACCACACTGCTGCAACATTCATAAACTTACATTTGCTGGCTTACTTCTATCCTAGCCAAAAGTCTGAGTGAAGAGCTAGGTCTTCAAAGCCCTTCAGAAGTTAAAGGGTAAATCTCAAGGGACAGGCTGTTCCAAAGGGTCAGGGCAGCTACTGTGTCTTAAAAGTCCCACCAGAGGTAATATTTAAGAAAAGGGACTTAGACAAACCATGTTATCTGATCTGGTAGGATGAACAGAAACCTTGAGGTGGTCCTACAGCCATTTAAGGCTGGAAAGTAGTAATCAACATTGAATTGCACCCAGAAAACAACAAGAAGTTAGTACAGCTTGTGCAGCAATGGTAAAACATAGGCAAAGCTCAAGCACACACTGCTGCATGCTGGACCAGTTGTAACTTCTGGGTGATCTTCAAAGGTAGGTCCATATAGAGCACACTGCAGTAATCCAACAGATAGGTGATTAAGGCATGAGTGACAGCGAGCAAGGCCTCCTGGTCCAGAACACATGTGATGACAAATGTTTATATAACACAGGGAAAAAAATCAAACAAATGTGAATTTCCAACATTAAGACTGTGCTCTGAAGATAGAAATTGATCTTTTCTATGTTTAGATTTTTCCCCCCACAGTGATTCCAACTCTTTAGTATTTATTGCTTATACAATAAGTTAACAAGGTACTAAGTTTTAAATAGTTTCATGATTTCTCACATTCCATTTATGCAAACATGTTTTTGCAAGGTTTGCTTTAAGTTCATACATGTAATAACACATATAGTATTGCGGTAAAAATTAGGCAATAGTAAATATGCCTATAAATGTTTTTCTGCTTTGCTGTGCTTAAAATTAAAATGTATATGTGAGCTCAATTGGAGCTATACTTTTTTGGTTTACATTTGCTATATGGAAAGGCTGGTTGAATGAGATTCCTTTCATCGTGCAGGCATTACTGTCTTTGCTACAGTAATAGAGGCACACATTGATTGACAATAAAGCGTCGGCTGACAGGCAGTTAGTGGGTAGCTGAAATGGGATTATAGGCTGTTCAAATATGTCTGCAATTGTCCCAGATCTATGAGGATCACAAAGTAGCCATTCATTACCTAGAAAAGAAAATGTAGTCTATTACAATTTGATGAGTTCATCTAATCATAAAACATTATTATTAAGGTTTGTACTAAAACAACTATAGAGGAACTAGTGGAAGACTTTCAACAAGACAGAATCAGATTAATGCAGGAATAAACTACAATGTGAAGTATATAATTGTTCAAGTGCTTCAAAGTTTTATAAAAATGTATATGTAAATGAAAAAACTTGGTATTTACATACAGGTCATTTAAAAAAAATTAATCCTTTTTGGTTACCCTAAAAGCAGCCTCCTTCTCAATGCAATAAACGTTTCATTAGTTCAATCAGCTTCATTTTTTCCCAATTGACTAAAAGATTGTAATTAAATGTAGGTTACAAAAATTGTTATAATAAAATGTTTTAATTGTGGGCTGTACATTCTATTTAAAATTGATGTTACAAAGTCAGGAATAGGTTTAAATGAAAATTCTGTAAGATAATAAGGATATATCTATCCGTAAGGTTTTTATTTTTTTTAAACCAGGCCTCTACCACCTAAGTATTTGGATAACAGAGAAGCAGAAATTTAGCATGTATCTCCTATAAACAGGAACATGGACTCTTTTACCTTCTGCAGTAAAAAACCAGGAGCTAGGTGCTTCTTCAGTCAGTTTGGCATTTGGAGGCAAGTTGAGCATCAGCACGAACTGAAGAGCTTGGCCTGGACTTACAGTCAATGAAGGTAGCTGTAAATGTGAAGCCGATTTAGGGAGCCTTGGTAGTTCTGCTTTATCAGTCATTTTAATACTCCCTGTAGTTATAGTGTCTACTGTGTCAACGTGTAGAAGGGGAAGCTATCAAAGCAATAGAGAACATGTTAATTTTTCAGATATAATTTCATATTCTAAAATTTGAAAAAACAAATGTCATTATCATGCTGATTCAGATGGGATTTTAAGAGCAAGTATTGCAAATTGAATTACTGACAACCTCAGCAAAGACCAAGGGAATGATGCATGGGCTGGTTTCTTGGATCCTTTCTAGATAAGGAAAGGATGGGATATCACCCACATGTGGTCCAGACGGCTGCTCCTCATGAGGCAATGCGGGACAGTGGTGATGGCTGTGATCTGGAATGTTCTCTATGCTCATTATGATGATACATTTTAGACCCTTGTTAATAAGTCTCCACGTTTACTGTATTTACCGGACTATAGAGCGCATTGGAATATACACCACACCCACTAAATTTTAAATTGAAAAAATATTTTTACATATATTAGCCGCACCAGACTATAAGCCGCAGATATATACATTGTGAAATGAGATATTTACACAGAATCTTTGCATGTGGCCAGACATCTCCAACGTCTCACCATTGATTCATTAACGCCAAGCTTACGTGCAGCAGCTCTATTTCCTTCCTGGATAGACAGATTGATTCTTTCAACTTAAAAGCTGCATCATATGCTTTTCTTCGTGTACTTTCCATGATGAGGGTATGAAAAATATTTTGGGTTTGTGCGTGTCGTGCTGCTTGCGTCGAGTGCGCCAAAAACTACCAGTAGCGTCTTCTTCTTTGCATTGACCTCTTGCGTCTGTCACGTTTTTGCACCCCCTGATGGCAGTTAGCGAAGAAAAATCTATAGATAAGCCGCATTGTTGTACAAGCCACAGGGTTCAAAGCGTGGGAAAAAAGTAGCGGCTTATAGTCTGGTAAATACGGTATTCTATTTATTTATTTATTTATTTTTATTTATTTGTCAATTGCTTACAAGATAATAGGTATAAGTAAAAAAAAGTTATGAATACATGGATACATATAAGAAAAATAAAAAGAAAAGAAAAGAAACAATAGGACAGGGATGGTAGGCACGTTGGTGCGCTTATGCACGCCCCCTACAGACCTCTTAGGAAAAGGGTGAGGTCAATAGTAGACAGTCTAAAGTTAAAGTTGTTGGGGTTTGGGGAAAAAACCACAGGGTCAGGTAGAGTATTCCAGACATTGACCACTCTGTTGCTGAAGTCGTATTTCCAGCAATCAAGTTTGGTGTGATTAATCTTGAGTTTGTAGCTATTGTTTGCTCTAGTGTTGTTATGGTTGAAGCTGAAGTATTCATTGACAGGTAGGACATTGCAATGTATGATTTTATATACTATACTTAGATCGGACCAAAGGCGGTGTAGTTCTAGGTTTGCTAGGTTTAGAATTTCGAGTTTGGTGGTATAAGATATTCTGCAACGAGTAGAGGAGTGGAGAACTCTTGTGAAATATTTCTGGACTTTCTCAACTGTGTTAATATCAGATACGTAATGTGGGTTCCAGACTGATGAGCTGTATTCAGTATTGGTCTAGCAAATGTTTTGTATGCTCTAGTTAGTAGTGTAATATTACCAGAGAAAAAGCTACGTAAGATTAGGTTAACAACTCTTAATGCCTTTTTGTCTATGCAGTGGGCTCTAGCACTTAGGTCATTTGAGATGAGTACTCCAAGATCCTTGACAGAGTTTGGATCATCAACAAGGTCTTGACTATTCAGCCTGTATTTTATTTTCTGATTTTTTTTTGCCAATATGTAGGACAGAGCATTTATTTGTTGAGATTTGAAGTTGCCATTTGTTTGACCATTCTGATACATAGTGAAGGTCTTTTTGAAGGGTAGCAGTATTGTCTGTGGTGTCAGTATTGTCCTCACTTCCTGAGGGCCTTCTTAGTATGAATGTTGGAAGAAAGCTTTCTCCCCTTTCCCCCTCATTTTTAATCAATATATATTTGTATTGAATAAAATGTACTGTTTATGTTGTGTAATATAAAATTTTATTATGTATTCATTTAAGTTTTTATTGTAAATTGCCTCAAGATGCTTTGACAATGGAAGCACTCTTCAAATATTTTAAGCAAATTACATTTTAAAAATCGATTTCAATGCATTGAAATAATGAAATGAAATAATGTTGTTCAGGATAATGAAATACTTCGTTTCTAAATGCCATGAAAGGTGATTTCCATGACATGGCCAAAGCTACAGAAGCAGCACTGTAGAATATTCTTTGAAGTACATTGGGAATAGGCAGGATTGTAATCCTTTCTGAACATCGTACAAGCAAGTCTTAGAGTGGTATCGATAATATGAATTGAAAGAGTATCTGCTGGATAACATCTTCTGCCCCATCCCTTCTCACTCTTTTCCTAATAGTCTATTTCTGTTGCAGAGGTTCTTAATTTAGTAGAGTACAGGCTGATATTAAAAAAAATCCAAATATTTACTTCATTTGCATTCAAATGATTCAATAATATGGGCCTTATTTCCAGTTTATGGGGAAATGAACCGAAGGAACATGTGGTTCTTAAAGAAGCTCAAAAGAGCAAGATGAGATTAAATCATATCTCCAATATCTATGTCAAAATAAGTTCTGAAAGCAGAGGTTTTTCTATTTCAACTTATTCTAATGGCACTAGTGTCCTTTCTAACCTCTTAAAACAGATGGAACATTTATTTTAAGCTTAACAGGATATCCTTAACACAAAAGCAATTCTGTTTGCCAGGCCATTATAAAACACTGCAATAATGCATGTATAATGCAATCCAGGTATTAGAATTAAATTTAGTTCTAATAATTTATTTTCAAATAGAAAATTCTATCCATATTTTTTATATAGTAACTTACCAGTGAAACAGTACGGGTTTCTAAATCTATCACTTTAATTTTATGGTTGTTGGTATCTGCAATATAAAGGAACTGTCCTCCATCTTCAACACATAGCCCTCCTGGTTCATTAAAAGTTGATGTGGTAATGCTGGACCCAATTATGTTGCTTGCTTCTCCTGTACCTGCTAAAGTGGCACAATTCTTCATTTTGGGATCTACAAATTTAATCTAGAACAAAACAAACAAGACATTGTAGAACATAAAGTAATATTATACTATTTTTGAATTTTAATATGAATGTCCTTATAAATCATAGTCCTATCCATATTTAAAATGACTACAAAGAGATTATATTGTTAGGTTGATCCAGAAATTTACAAAATACTTTAAAAAAACATATAGGAACAAAGATTGACTAATATCAAAATAATTACTAATGGCAACCCAGTGATATTAGCCTTTGTAGTGCTTCATAACTCAAATTAATAATAGTTCCCACTTTTTTGTACATGCATAACCACCACACTATTCTCTTTTCAGTTGAGTAACTTTATAATGTACATAAAAATAGTAAAAAGTAGTAAATAAAACAAATTAAAGACACAGAACAATAAAAAATAAAAGGAAATCTAAACTCAGTTTTCACCAGCAATATTCATTATCCTCTTTAGCATATTTCTGTTCTTGAAACAATGCTAGTTTCTACATCCGTGCACTAATTCATACATTGCTTCAGTATTTTACTTTTAAAATATTGTTATTTATGATTTAGGTTCTACTTTAAATATCCTGCTATATGAACTTACTATACTATAGTAAATGTCATTTGCACTCTTACTGGTATCTTAGAAATTGTTTAGAGCAGGGGTTGCCAACCTTTTGGACCTCAGGGACCACCAAACTCATAATTTTAAATCCCGCGGACCACTAATATGAATTTTGACTGACGATTTGCTGAAGTTGGTGGGAAAGTCGGTCCCATATTCCAGAGCTGCAGTAGTCACAGGACTGTCCCTTTGGTCATCCTGGAACATCTGCTCCTCCACCTGAGTGCATTGGCCTGCCATGAATTGGAAGAGCTGCTCCAGGATGACCAAAGGACCAGTCTTGTGACTACTGCAGCCCTGGAATATGGGATTGACTTTTCCACCAATGTCAGCAAGCCACCCTGGGGCAGATTTCCCTCCTCCACTGTTGGTCTTACCTTCCAGTTCCAGCTTGCGTGGCTCTAGGTAAGGCTCAAGGTAAGGTTTGCACTTGGCCAGCGGGTGAGGGCCAGCGGGTGGGCGGGCCATGTGGGTTGAAGAGGAGTTATGTTCCCGCACAGTCTGGATTAATTGCTTTGGGGAAGTGCTTTGGGGGTGACATTTCTTTGAGCACCACCAAAATTTTCTCGTGGACTACCAGTGGTCCCCGGCCCACCGGTTGGCGACCACTGGTTTAGAGTTCACAGTGTTTTTATTGTCCTTTTGCTTTCTTTCCTATCTTATGGCCTTCTATGCTTTGTCCTTTTATTTTTTGTGTGTGAAACTGGTTGTTTTATTTGAGACCAGTGATTGTAGTAAAGATTATCACTCAATCAACCAATCAATCATATATTCTTTTGTTTTTTAAACTTCTCAATTGATACGTTGAGAAGATATTCTTTAATGATATTTAGGATTGGCCGTGGGAGATGGGGGACAAAGAGATGCTACCTAGGAAACCATCAGGTAAGAGAGTGCACAGTCCACAGCTGGACAATGGAGGGCAAGAGGCTCATTTTTCTTGTGCTGTAAAGGAAGATCTGTACTTTCAGGCTTGTAAGATTCTGTTAATGTGGCCTTACAAGAAAATAGAATTAGCTCATCAAGTTGTGTTTCCCGTCTGGTCTACCTGGTAAGGCTCATATAACCCTCTCTTTTTAAGGATTCCATCAATTCTGTTGAACAATAGCTTTCTCAGTCTTGCCCTTCCTCTTGACTATCATTTTTCTGTTATATATATTAGGTTTTGAGATTCCAATAAAGGAGAATATTTGTAGCTCGGGGTTGAAATGAAGGGTCCCAGGATCTCTCTGAGTTTGGATTTTTTTTGTTGCAGACATTTCAGTACCCAAATTAGATAACATTATTAGTCCTAAGTTGATGGGTTTTACCTAGTTTGGGTAATGAAATGTCTGTTAGAAAAGAACTAAGATCAGATAGCTCTAAGGATCCCTCAGTTTTGAGATGGTATCACATCAGTTTTAACATGTTCCTTTGTCTGAAATCTCATTTCTATGTTCAATCCACATTAATTCAGCACCTATACATTAATGATCTTATATTTTCTTATTTTACCACACATGTTTCTTAAGTAACCCATTCCCATTTCATTTAGCATTTATTTATTCTCATACCAACTCTCACTTCTGTATAATAAAGCAGGAAGAACATTCTTATGTACAATCTTTCTTCTTTTTTTTATCAACATTAATTTCCTTTGACAGATCATATTATCCCCTTCTTTTCTAACATTATTTTGACATCTTAAAGTATCTCCATCCATTTCCATATATTTAATAACATTTTACCAAGGAACACAAATTCATCAACTTGCTGTAATGTTTATGGGTTAGATTCATAAACGTGACTAGTATAACATTTACAAAGCGGGGATTAAATCATAAAGTAATGGAGACTTTAACCTCTAAGAGTAGGAGCTAGGTTTAGGAGGCTAGATTTTTGCAAGTCAGAAACTTTGGCTATTTCAACAATCAACAGCTGCCAAGATTCAAGGCTGCAAAACACAAGGCTGCAGGAAAGGCGGGAAAGAGAAACACAGATGTTAACCATTGGGCTACAAGAACAGTCTTCTTCTGAAGCTGACAGAAGATAATCAACTGTTTATCGTCATTTCATCCTAGTATGCAATTAAAAGTCCTGTCTAGCTCTGAATGTGCTGTGGATCTGGCTAGGCTTTTAGTAAGTTGAATCATGGGAGTCTGACACTAACCTTTTTTCAGTTTGTTGGGTAAAAAAAAAAGAAATATTTTTATCATTTTGACTCCATGTTTAGTACTCTTTACCTGTTATTCATCAATTGTTAGAATTCATTTGTTTGATTTCAATCTAAGAAACTTTCCTGAGGTACTTTATACAAATTCAAAATATGAAATATAAAAAGGAACTGCAATAATACATGCAAATATACAAAGAGATGTACCATTGTATTCTGCAATACAAAGTTTTGTATTACTGAATAATAAACTAGATTTTCTAGTGAAAATGAAGTGTGCAACATCACCTTATGATTATAGGAATCTGCAACATAAAGGAGGCTTCTTTTCTTGTCCCAAGCTACTCCTAGTGGGTGCTGTAGTTTTGCATTCGTCCCAGCTCCATCAACATCACCAAAAGCAAATAAATTCTTAAAAAAATATTTGGGAAGTATTGTAATTATTATTAAATTACATTTTTAATCAAACTTAGTAATAATCAGTGTGACTTGTTAAAACATTAACTTGAATTAAAAGTAGACTCATAAAAATCATTTTTTTCTTGACAATAAACGATAATTTGGCATTAATCTCAGAACTAACCTACATATATCTATTGGGTTATCGCTAGAACTATGAAAAGTATTACTGTTTCAGGCCAGAAGGCTATGCAGAGAATGATGAGGACAGCAGAAAAGGTTATTGTGAACTTCCTTCAATGTAGGACATGGCATATAAGCGATGCTTGATCCGGGTCTGCAGTATTGTCAGGGATTCTACATATCCTGTCCATGACTGGTTTTCCTTGTTATCTTCTGGGAGAAGACTTTGCAATATCAGAAGCAGAACAACCAAACTCTGTAACAGCTTTATACCATATAGTATCAATCTTGTTAACTATATATTCAAAATTGGCTATGATTTACATATGAACACACACATGTTTTGGTGTAATTTTTGTATAATTTGGCATTTTTTGATGCTGCTGCTGTCAGTATGTATGTATGTATGTATGTATGTATGTGTATGTATGTATGTATGGTATTCAGCTTTGTTTGGGTATTTTCCCATGTCATTATAGTTGTGCTTTTAAAGTTGTAGCAACATTTCGGCAGAATCTCATCTGCCATCATCAGGCTTCTGTATAGTGTTCGTCTATGAGCCAGACTTTTACAGTTGTTTCAGTTTTAAATTTGGGGCTAGCCTACTGCTGTGCCAGAATGGTTTTTTCTTCATCCTGATTGGTTGGGAGTCTTGGTCTGTGTTTATTGGTCTTGGAGTTTGCTGTGGTCTGCTTGATTGGTGTTTCTAATATCTTCTGTCTGTTTTGTGGCTTTTTTTTGTCTTGATTGGCTGGCAACATTGTGTTTCCTGTATTGGAGGCTTTTAGTGCGGCTTGGCTCCGAGTAAATGGACGGCTATCATTTATTAGGAAGCTAGGTTTCATCTGGGTGCCTGGATGGGGTGTGTTTGAACTGGAGGTATCAGGGGGAGTCTGTTTGCCTGGCTTGTGTTTGCCAGGCAGGTGTTTGCCTGGCTTGTGGTGTGGAGATTTTTTTATTTGAGAGTGCAGGTTTCCAGACAATTGAGAGTCTGGTGGAGTCATCTCTTCTGTTCATGCTTTCATATACAAAGGACAAAGATACAAGCAAATTGAAAGAGCCCCCATGGGATCACCACTGTCACCTGTCATTGCAAACCTGTTCATGGAAGAATTCGAATCCAGAGCCCTAGCCAATGCCACCCACAAACCCAAACTATGGCTAAGGTACATCGATGACGCATTTGTTATTTGGCCCCATGGAAAAGAAAACCTAAACAATTTCCTAACACACCTAAACAGCACACACCCAAAAATCAAATTCACCATAGAAACGGAAACAAACAAACAACTACCATTCCTAGATATACTAATCTACAAAAAAACAGATGACACACTAGGACACACCATATACCAGAAGAAAACACACACCAACCGCTACCTCAATACCCAATCCCACCACCACCCAGCACAGATAAACTCCGTGGCCAAAACACTAATTGCCAGAACCAAACACCTGGCAGAAAAGACACACATAAAGACTGAACTATGCACCCTGACTAAAGTACTGACAGCCAATGGCTTCCACAAAAGCAAAATCACCGGCTTGATCCACAAAAACACACTGAGACATAATGGAGACCTAGAAGATGAACAGACGTATAGAACAGCTGTCCTGCCCTACATAAGAGGTACTAAAGACAAAATCAGTAAGATACTACACAGGCATCACATCAAGACTGCCTTCAAAACAGACAGAAAAATAGCAGCCATCCTAAGAAACCCCAAAGATAAAATTGACCTGGAAAACCAAGGCATATATGAAGTCCCCTGTGCATCATGCCTGGTCACATACATTGGACAGACCAATAGAAGAATAAGTACCCGCCTGGATGAACACAAAAATGCAGTAAAAAAGCTGGAACACACTTCCTCACTAGTCCAACACATGAAAGCAACAGGTCATAGCATCAACTTCAATGGCACCAAAACCCTAGCCACTATAGAAAACCCCAGCTACAGAATTATCAGAGAAGCCCTAGAGATTGAAAAAAGACCTGAAAGCATGAATAGAAGAGATGACTCCACCGGACTGTCAATTATCTGGAAGCCTGCACTCTCACCACAAACACCTGGCACAAACAGACTCCCCGATACCTCCAGCTCAAACACACCCTAACCAGGCACCCAGATGAAACCTAGCTTCCTAATAAATGATAGCTGTCCGTTTACGCGGAGCCAAGCCACACTAAAAGCCTCCAATACAGGAAACACAATGTTGCCAGCCAATCAAGACAAACAAAGCTACAAAACAGACAGAAGATATTAGAAACACCAATCAAGCAGAACACAGCAAACTCCAAGACCAATAAACACAGACCAAGACTCCCAACCAATCAGGATGAAGAAAAAACCATTCTGGCACAGCGTTATTATCATTTTCCTGTATACACAATGACACACATTAAAATAAAATTCCTATGAACTGCTCTCTCTCTCTCTCTCTCTTTCTCTTTCTCCATATATTATATATATCATCAGGCTTCTGTATTTGGCTAGAACCAAAATTAAAACAGAAACGGCTGTGAAAGCCTGACTCACAGACGAACACAATAAAGAAGCCTGATGATGGCAAATGAGATTCTGCCGAAACGTTGCTACAACTTTAAAAGCAGAACTATAATGACGTGGGAAAATACCCGAACAAAGCTGAATACCATACATATAAATATCCGTGAAAACTTAAGAAAACAAATCTATTTATCTATCTATCTATCTACCTCTAAATGTATGTATGTATGTATGTATGTATGTATGTATGTATGTATGTATATGTTCTATTTCAAAGAGGAGGGGTTTGGTTGATCTTGGAAATGTGGAATATTCCTAAACTAGCTCTCATGTATCTGTTTTTATGCAACAGAACAATAAAAGCTCTTCCAATACCTATGTTTTGCTGATGTAGGGTGAATTGTGCCACTAATCATGATTTTCTTTTTAAATTATTGTGGTTAGTTTTTTAAAAAAATATTCATTTTAATTTGTCTTCATTGGCTTGTTTTTATCTGTTATGAGTTGCCCAGAATCACTTAAAGATGGGCAGATAATAAAATAAAATAAAATCTCAAAAAAATGAGTTTGTTTTTTCTTCTGAATCAGTAAATGATGCAGACTAGTCCTCGCCATTTTTTGATTAACCTTTTTAAAAAACTTATGTCTACCTTCATTTCAAAATATTAATGGCTATTTTAAAATATTTCGATTAAAGGATGTGAATGGCAAAATTCAACTTTTTGTTAACCACTAATAAGAGAAGATTGTTTATTATTTAATATTGCAACTATTTTTTCCTAAAACAAAATTTGAAAACAAATCTTCATTGTCCCTTCTGGTTTCACAGCAGATATATCTGCTTACTGGCATGAATCTGAAGATTATTAGCAGACTAATTCAACTGTGCTGAAAGTTAATCTTTTTTTAATGATCTCAATTAACTATTGTAATAAGTAACAAATAAAATGTGACCAACTGGCATTTAAAATAAGCTTTTATCCATGGGGATCAGAGATTTTCTGATCTGGCTGTGTAGGATCAATGGAAAACAGAGAAATACAGATTTAGATTACCATTGGATCTCTCTCGCCTCCTACAAGGAGTTTCACACTGCCATCTTTTAGACAAATTATTCGCACAGTACTACTCTCACTATCTGCAACAAAAAGGCAATTCCATGGATCTTCAGCAGCAACAGAGAGACCAGAAGGTTGAGCAAAGCCTGCTTTGTGGGGATATGCATTGTTTCGGTTCTCTTCATTTCCACTTCCAGCAAATCGAAGACAAGTTCCTTTCTTCAAATCACTTTTAAAAAAGGATAGGAGTGAGATTTACATAGGCTCTACACGCACTTGAACCTACAATTTATACAACAAGTTACATTCAACGTGTTTGATGCTATGAACAAAAATAAGCTTTCTTTTCCATATTTTTTAAACTATGAAATAATTCAAAAAGTATTTTATGCAATGTTCAGTGATATAATACAGACAGAGAGGGAGACAGAGATCTCTATATTGTATGTAACACTTGCTAATCTTTTTAAAAGTTATTTCTTTTATAACTTATTTTTCTCCAAGAACTCAATTAGCTTACAAGATAGATTTAGTTCATTTTACCTCCACAATAGCAACCCTTTCCTAGCAACCTTAATCAAGAAGACAACTTGATTACAGCAATGATAAATGTACTGTTGGAAGATTTGAAGGGGCAGGTCAGGATAGATCACCCAGGATAAGGTCCATCTACATGGTCATTAAGAATTGACATCAATTTGTCGGTGCATCATCATCAATGAATCAACATTGCTTTAATAAAAACAGAACATGCCCATTCAAATCCTGATTATTCCAAATAGTTTGCATTTCTTTCTGAATAGTTGGATAAACTAGACTGACCTAGACTGAGAAGGTATGTATAACAATATTTAGTAGTGCAATCAGATTATCATCACCTATTCTTAGGCGAATTGGGTAGCAAACAAGTCTAATAAATAAATACTGTAAACAAATAATATGATCATAGGATGATGGTAAGGCAGTCTAATATTCTGACTTACCTTCCTTTAGGTAGTTTTCCACATTCCAACATAAGCGCCCAGATTTGATGTGTGCCTGCCATGGCAATCCAAAGAACACCATCTTCGTGAGTTGCTGAAACAATAAGAACACATGAGTAAAAGTGACAATAAATGACCTTTTGGTAGCAAATTGCTTCATTCCTTATATAACAATAACTTCAAATTGCTCTGTAGACATCTTTTCATTCTGCATTTGGATAATTAAAATGCTCTATATAATTCTATTTTTATAATACTGTACAAAATTTATCCCCACCAGCAGTTGTGCCTGCGTTTTGCAAGTTAAAGTAGTCTAGGCTTTAAATACTTGACAGGTACTTATGAAACAGGTGATTTCTAAGTATATGCAAAAAAAAAAAAAATCCAGAACAAAAAATGCCATTAAACATTTACCATTTCCGGAGTCCGGTTTCGCGCGGCTTCGGTGGCAGCAGGAATTCGCGACTGTCCGCGATTCCTGCTGCGCTTGCTGCCAAGGTGCCCCCGATCCAAATGGGTCAGGGGGATATGGCTGCCCTGTAGAGGCAGCCGAAGAGAGAGGGGAGCCAGACAGGGGGTTGGGGGGTGTCGCAGACCCCCTCCCCGTCCGGAAAAACCCCTTTTTCCCGAGGTGGTGGAGCAGCGGTCAGTAATGGCCGCCATGAAGAAGCCTGCAGCCGGGTAAGATTGTGCTGGAGGAAGCAGGAAAAGTGAAAGTGCTGTCAATCAACAACTTTTAAACACCCTGGAAACTGAATCGTTTGAATTGCTGGAAGATACATTGTATCCCTAAGAAGCGGAAAGCGGCGGAGAAAGCTGTCAAGGGGAAAAAAACCTTTTTTTTCTCTTCACTCTCCCACCCCATAGAAACAGCAGATGAAGATTTGGAAAATTTATCTGGGCACTGAAGGTAAATTATCTTGAAAGTTAAAGCCAAGGGATAAAGGATTCCTGGACATTGGATTTAATAACTTAAGAAATCGGAAAACCCTTATTGGAGGTATGGATTTCTGAATACTTAAAAGAAAATTGTTGTTGTAAGTGGGAAGGGAGAGGAAAAAAAATTGGAGCAGAAGTTGAAAAAGGAGGAGATTGCCTAGAATTTTAAAGAAAGATATATTGTAATTGGATCTCTTTGATCAAACAGTAACCCCAGAAAGAGAAATAGAAGAAAGAACTTTGGTAACTTTGGAATTTTTTGCAATTATTTTTGATTAAAAATACTTGGGTGGTTGTTTTGGAAAAAGTTTTTCTCTTCACGATGGCATCGCTTGTGGATGAACTAAAAATTGAATATCAAAAATATAAAAAAGAAAAACAAGATGGAAAAGATACTTTGGGCACTCTATTTCAATTTCTAGAAATGGCGGTATGCACTTATGAAAAGTTGACTACGCAGCAGGATGATTGGGACAAAGAAGAAGAAGAAGCCATCTTTGATGAACAATGGGTTCTTTTTGGGGAGGAGGAGAAAGAGGAAAAGAAAAAGGGGATTTTAAGGTTTGAAAAAACAACCAAAAAAGAGAAAAATGAGATGAAAGGTGGATACAAGGTTAGAAAACAACAGAAAGGGAGTAAGAAAAGGGAGGAGGAGAGACAAAGGGGTAAAAAGGGCAAGGAGAAGAATAAGCAAGAGAGAAAGGAGGGGATGAGAAGCCTTAATGGTGGGAAGCAAGACTTAAAGAAACAAAGCTTATTTAGAGACAATGGGTAAATCTAATTGAAAAAAGGGATTCTGGAAGGTACATAAGATTGTGTTTTTATATGTGTATTTAGAGTAAAATGCTTAAGATATAAATGAGTATCAATATATATGGTTAGCTTTTTAATGATATGGATAGTGGTTATATATGATTTTACTTAGTTATTGTTATGTTTTTACCCCTTTCATAAAATTTATTGTGTAACTTTAGAATGTACTAAACAGAATCCCAATATAAATTAAGTGTTATATTAATTAATTTTAAGCTAGGGGAATGAGTCAAAGGCGTCATTCCAATCAGTGTACAGGAGAAGTATATTAAAAGAGAAAAGATGAATGGATAATGGAAATAGAACAGACAAAGAATGATAAGTATTATGAACTGAATTGAGATAAGATAAATAAAACAAAATTAAGAAAGATAAACGAGGGAAGAAGCTATATAGAAAGTTGAAAATGGTAATAAGATATGGAACGATATATAAAGTGAATATGATTTTTGAACTTGTGTCTGTGCGAAGAGTCTTTAGCCCGGGATCAAACAGCCTTCACAAAAGATGTTTTATGTGGTTTTTTTTATGTTTTATGTTTTGTATGTTTGTGTATTGTTTATGAAAGGCAATAAAACTTTAATTAGCAAGAAATATAATTTGGATAATAGAATGAAAAGGAGAAGTTGGGATAAGATACGAAGTTGAATAGATAACGTAAATATCTATATTACAATTTGGAACTATTTTGTACGTTCTATTGGTTTTTTTAGAAAGGATTTTTTATGTTATTATGCCTTGATTGTTTGTGTATTGTTTTTGTAAAACTAATAAAATTTGTTGAAAAAAAAAACATTTACCATTTCCTAAAATGGGAAATGTTTGTAATAATTGTGCAACTAATGATACATCAGTGGTGAGTATTGTAGGATGGAAGCTCATTAACAATTTCAACTGATATGAAAACTAGCAAAGGACTAATATTAATTCTAACTATGAATAGAAATATTTTGTGGCACTGGACTGCTTAACACTGTAGCAGTTAACAGTAATATTTAATTGTGTTTATTGTTGTTCTAAGACTCTAATTCAGCAAAGGCTTCTGTACTACAATATTAAAAATATTTTTGGTAACTTCTACCTCTTTGATTCAGAATTTTGTGGTAATCTCAGAAAAAAGAGTCGCTTTGAACCCTGAGATGAACAACAAATAAATTCAATACAAATCATCATCATCATTAAACATCAACATCTGCCAGGTCCTGACTTACTAGATAGATAAAAACGTGAAATCCAGTCTAAACATCTGGCTGAATGTACAACAAAGAACAACAACAACACAAAGGTAATTAACACTTGGGCAGTGCCTGTAATATAATACTCAGCTGGGATAATTGATTGGACTCAGCTAGAACTTGATAACCTGGATTGAAAGACAAGAAAACTAATGACAATGCACCATGATCTGCATCCAAAAAGTGACGTTGATGGATTGTACTTGTCAAGATCTCAGGGTGGCAGAATTCTCTTACAGGTAAAAACAAACTGTGGAAGAGGAAATACATGGCTTAAATGACTACTTTAAAAAAAGAAAAAGAACCTCTGCTGAAGGAGATGAACAAGGGTAAACTCTTGAAACAAGACTGAAAGCAGAATATCGAAAGGAAATAATTGAGCATTGGGTTTTTAACTGGAAAAAGAAGTCTATGCGCAGTCAATACCTGAACATCATTGAAGGAAAGGTAGATAGAAAACTAACATGGAGTTTGAGATTAGGTATGCTGAAAAAAGAAACTGAAGGCTTCATTTTGGCTGCCCAAGAACATAACTTGCAGACCAATTCCATGAAAGTAAAAATTCAAAAATGTCAGCAACAACAGCAAATGTTGCTTATGCAATGAGAAAGATGAAATAGTGTATCACCTTATCAATGGCTGTAGCGTCTCACAGCCTGATTATCTACATAGTCATGATAGAGCTGTCAAAATTATACATTGGAAGCTGTGGATTGAATGTAGCAAAAATGACTGGAAACACCAAATTGACAAAGTCAAGATCCTATGGGACTGTCAGATCCAAACATATGGCCCACAATACCATGACATCACTATTGTGGAAAAGAAAAAAGTCTGATTCATTGGTATTGCAATACCATATGATGCATGAATTGAAGAGAAACAGCTAAAAAAAATAACAAAATATCGTGATTTGCAAATTGAAATTGAGTGACTATGGAGAAAGAAATGAATGGTTGTTCCAACAGTAATAGGAGCACTTAGAGCAATACCCAAAGGGCTGCCTAGATAGATGGAAATTTTGAACTTATTAGGCCTGAATATTCTGACTTTGCAAAAAAACCATCCTACATGGAACTGCTATATATTCAGACACTACCTTAATAGCTCTTAGGTCCTTGGTTAGAACTTTTTATTTTATTGAATTGAATTTTATTTATTGAATTGAAGATTAAATCTTAAAAAATAATACAAGAGTTAGCAAAGAGAGATAGAAAAGAATTTAAAAATTAGAAAACATTGATTTAATATAGTAGTCTAATGCCAATACTAATGTCATTGCAAAGGTTACCCAAATCATAAGCGCTAGTGATGTCTTACAAAGGCATATGCTGTGTATCATTAGATTATACCATACACTTTCTTGCATTACTCAATCCAGTAAGGTCATGAGAAGGACTATTTAGACTTCCCACACTTGAAATCAGGGCTAAAGATCAACAGTCCTTCCCTGCTGTTTCTCCTGTATTTCAGAACACTTTGCCCCCAGAGGTTTTTGAAGGCCCTTCCCTCTAGGCATTTTATAAAGCTGTTAAAACACAATTCCATCATGCTTTTAACTACTACAAATAGTTCTCAATTTATGGCCATAGTTGGGACCAGAACTTCTATAGCTAAACAATGCAGTTGTTAAGCGAGTCATTCTTGATTTTACCTTTTTGCCATAGTCATTAAGTGATTAACCATGGTCATTACTTGAATCACATAGTTAAGTGAACCTGGCTTCTTCCATTGACTTGCTTGTTGGAAGGTCACAAATTGTGACGTTAGGATGCTGCAACCATCATAAATACTTCCTAGTTGCCAAATGTCAAAATTTTGACCATGTGACAATGCTGTGATAGTTACTGTAAAGACCAGTCATCTTTTTCAGTGCTGTTGTAACTTTGAATATCATTAAACAAATGATTACTGAGCACAGTTGCCATCTTGAGGATTTCTATAATTCTAGGTCTTTTTTTTTGATGCAGAAATCTTTGCGGTCGTGCAGTATATTTCAGCAACTTAAATATCTGATTATATCTTATCAATTTAAGAATTCCAAAAAGATAAAAATGAGCTTTGATCAGAAATGGCATATTCTATTAAGGTGGCCAAGTTTGTGATTTTAAAATCAGAATGAAGTATATTTCTAAGCAGAAAGCTATTTCTTAGAAATATAATTTCCTATTTGCTTTTCCCATGTCATGAGTTCAGGCAAAGGAAAGGGAAGAAATCATTTTAATTTCTTTTGTGGAAGTAGCCTTAATTTCCAAAGGCTGTGTTGTCCAATAAAAGCAACAAGATCAGGGGTATGGATGGAAAATGATACTGTATTGACGCAATACCATTGTGTGCGTGACTTGAATCTTTTAAGAGCTGATGGGTTTCCCTTGTTCGTCCTAAATTATTATAGAGGAAAATATGTATTAATTATATAATACCACACATCTGAGCTTCTAAATTTCCTTTTGGAATTTATTTACACTGTACAATTAATAGCTCTGAGAAACCTTTGTGACCTCAGTGCTTCCCAAGGGATTCATCATTTCCTGAAAAATAATAATTCTTTTTCTGGGAAAATATTTTAATACATTTAATAGATATAAGTGAACAGTATAAAAGTAGAGCGCATTCTTGTGGACACTATTATGAACTGGTACTTGGTCTTATAACCAAATATTATAACAAAAAGTTCTTATTATGATACAAATATTGGGGATTTCCAAGTCATCCCTGGTGAATTTTTGTCATGAACAAAATGTCATTTGTCATTCCTTAAAAATAAAACAAAATACATGAACTAATCAATAATGAAATAATAACAAGGTGATTTAAACAGAAATGCCATTATCATCCAATCAACCCTCTAAAACACCACATATCATGACCAAGGAAAGAACCAGATCCTGACAGACTTTCTGAAAGGACAGGGCCAACTTTGTGGCAAGAACAAAGTTGTTCATAAGAACTAGCATTGAAAAGGCATTCCTCCTGGAAAGTTCTGGAACATGCCTATCCTGTCAAATTTTGTGGACAGGCAGATACCATAGGGAGAAGGCAATCCTATAAAGTCAGCAGTCACCAACCGGTGGTCCACAGCCCACTGGTGGTTTGCAGAGAAATGTCACCCCAGAACACCCCCCAAAGCAATTAATTCACTGAGCAGGAACACAAGGCTGTGCCGCCCACATGGCCCGCTCTTCCCACCCACTTACTCTTTATCTGGCAAACATGCCTGCTAAATTGCTATTTTTCCTTTTTCCGGCATCAGCTTTTCTGCTGTGCCGGGAAATTTAGATTAGCTAGAAAGCAGGAAATCATTGGATTTCTTGCTTTTTAGCTAATCTTTAGATCTTTGGCTTAAGCAGAGCCAAACCTTCCTTAGACCGAAGCAGTGCAGACTAGCTAGCTGATGGCAGAAACACAGATCTCTAAGTGAATCTGTGATTCAATCTGCCTGCCTGATTTTGGATAAAAGTTGCTTTTTTTAATAAAAAAAAATCAATATTTACATACATGGTGTGTTGTGAATTAATTTTGTGAGTTTGCTTGCAAGCAAATTTTATGCGACAGGCTCAGGTAGTCAATCTCACAGATCTCTGAATGAATCTGATTCTGTGAGCAACTCAATCCGCCTGCATGCTTGGTGTGATTTTGAGTAAAAGTTGCTCTTTTCTTAATAATAAATTCAATATTTATATAAATATTTATAATATTTACATACAAGCCATGCACAGCGAGTCACATTACCACCAAGCCACACCCACAAATTAGGCCACGCCCACAGAACCAGTTGTTAAGAAATTTGAATCCCACCCCTGCCTGTGTGTGTGTGTGTGTGTGACTGAGAGAGAGAGAGAGAGAGAGAGAGAGAGAGAGAAGATCAGATCTGTCTCTTTCTCTCTCTCTCTCTCTCTCCCGCCAACGTCAGCAAGGCACCATCAGTCAAAATTCATATTATTGGTTCCCGGAATTTAAAATTATGAGTTTGGTGGTCTCCGAGGTCCAAAAGGTTGGTGACCCCTGCTGTAAGTAACCCAATTGTGTGCCATGTGGGTCTTTAAAGATGATATATAGTATCTTGAATTGCACTCAGAAACCAATTGAGAGATCATGTGAATTCCTCAATAACAACCATCTGGTCCTGAGGTTACAACAGTATAGGATCGCTGGGATTGCAATCGCTACTTAATGCAGTCGTATGATGTCACATTTTACGAATACATCGCTTAGCAATAGAAATTAGACTCCCAATTGCAATCATAACCTGAGAATTACCTTTAGTAGCTATGCCACAGTCTTTGTTTAGAAAAGTTCAAATGCAAATAGAATGAAATGGTACCATCAGAGAAGAAAAAAGAAATATTGCTACTGAATTCCTCAGGGTGTTCAAAGAAACTGGCAATGTGAGTATGTTCCTTTCATAAATACTACTGCATAATAAAGGAAGTAGGAACCTGCTGTATTTTTAAAAATCCTTTATGATAATACACAAAATGTATTATCATAGCTAACCTGAAATGAGCTTTCCTTAAAGAAATGGACCAATGGCTGTTCTAAAACCACTATTATCTGCAATAATATTAACACATTATCTGTGGTTAAGGCATTGGTTAGAATCTGGGAGACTATGAGTTTAGGCACAAAACTAGTTGTGTGACTTGGCCAATCACTTTTTCTCAGTCCTAAGAAGAAGCAAACCATTTGTGAAAAACCTTGCCAAGAACAGACAGCAAGAACTGAATATTACTGAACAGGAAAAAATGTGGAATATATTGGTCCATTGGCCAATGTTGGTTGCTAGAAATCTTTCTTTTTAAAATAATATCAATAAAGTTGGCAAACATTGACCCAAGATATATCTATATTAAACTCCTTAATGATTTATACTGTATCTGATAGTTTCTGCTATGGAACATCTGATTTTATTTTTAAATAAAAATGAGAAACTATTGCCAATAAACCATTGTTAGAAGTAATTGTAGAAGATTCTGCAATAATATCTATTTATTTTTGGAAAATAAGAAAAAAAGATCAATTGAATTGAGTTTAGTTGCAGAATCAGGCATGTTATGCATCTAAGTCCATGAATGTGAAGAGTGATGTTTAAATCACAAACTGTCTTTTAACTAGGACAACTATACATTAAAAACAGTTGTCATTTTTTTTTTTTACAAAACACTTAAATACTGTCGTATGTTGTGTAGTATTATATACACTTGCCCTTCACCAGGACTTTTTCTCATATATGCATATATGCTGCATATTTCAAAATTATTTATTTAAAATCCTTATTTTATGGGGCATTATAGTGACTTTTGCTAGCTATACACACAAAAGTGTGAATCATAGCTACCCTTATAGATCATAACACTAAGGTCTTAGATCTGTGTCTTTCAGAAAGAATGCAGCTATCAAGAACACTTCACACTTCAACCAAAAATGCGTTTAGCACTGCTTGATTTCAATAGCACTGAATAAAAATAGATGAGAATGGAAAGAACATCCTCTGCATGTACATGTCGAAAAGCACATGGTCAGTAATAAAGTAATAAGATGTCAATGCTATTCAAAAGCACTAGAGCAGGAAAATTTATTATTTTAAAAGTTAACATATAAGTATTTCTATTAAATTCAAAAAAAGATTAAACTATTTACATTTAAATTGTATTTGTTGTTACAAAATGAATGCATGTTCCTAAAAAAAATAATAATTGCTTGTCTTGATCTCTCGAATGAATATACATATGTCGTCATGTAATATAATTGGAGACAGATTTTTGTCCTTATGACCATGTAATGTATATTTTGTACTACCATTTTGTTTAATCTTACTGAAAAAAGCAATGTAAATATACATTTGACTGATTCCAATTCTGCAGTCAGGTTTTACGTATTTGCTATTGAAAAGAACATTTTACTCTTTAGGATTAAACTCCATTAATTAAAATGGATCTGTAACCTTTCTCAAAAAATTTTCCCCTTTCACTTACATATCTGAGAACAAAATATTTTGCATTAATATACATGAATCAAATGAGTAGCAAACCATTTTAGAACATTAGTCTTAAACACGAACTCTCATGAATAAACTGTATTTAATATTAAAACATGAACAATATTCTACATTTTAAACTTTATAATAAATGTAGCAAAATTATTTTAGAATCCAATCTGAATTGGTCATTGGGACTAAATGTTTGTTCTTCCAAGCTTTTGGACTCATACTTAAGCCTATTCCCAGCAACTTCTGTTTCCAGGATGTGTTTATTGATCTGTTCTATGCATAGTATTTATATGGTGCCTTATTGTATGTGGCTGTTAGTTGTTGAGTGGGTTGTTGATAGTTGGCTTTAAAATCTGCATGATACAAAGATTATTTGGAGGTAGGAAAAACTTCTAATGTAATTTACCAGATTCCCTGCATGGACTGTCACTGTAGAGGAAGTTAACTACCAGATCACAAGAATACAAATGAGCGATTAGACGAGAAGACCTGAATTCACTGGTAGTCTTACATTGCAATGAATAAGGACATACATTCAATTTCACAGCTACTAAGATTGTTGGCTGAGCAGGTATAAAAAGAGTCAAAGAAATGATTGGAACCTGGGGAAACAGGCTTCTTGACTGTCAACAGGAGTGTTGATTTACCACCATCTTACCAGGTACGTAAAACCAAGATCCCAGCAGCACAAAGAAACAACAATCAACGACTTAATACTGGCCATCATCATCCCAATCAACAACTAAAAGCCATACACAACCAAGCACCATTTAAATACACTGCTCAAAAAAATAAAGGGAACACTTAAACAACACAATGTAAATCCAAGTCAATCACACTTCTGTAAATCAAACTGTCCACTTAGGGAGCAACACTGATTGACAATCAATTTCACATGCAGTTGTGCAAATGGAATAGACAACAAGTGGAAAGCATAGGCAGTTAGCAAGACATCCCCAATAAAGGAGTGGTTCTGCAGGTGGTGACCACAGACCACTTCTCAGTTCCTATGCTTTCTGGCTGATGGTTTTGTCACTTTTGAATGCTGGTGGTGCTTTCACTCTAGTGGTAGCATGAGACGGAGTCTACAACCCACACAAGTGGCTCAGGAAGTGCAGCTCATCCAGGATGGCACATCAATGCAAGCTGTGGCAAGAAGGTTTGCTGTGGAACTTCCGGTGGCAAGGCAAGGACGGTCAGAGGGGCAGAAATCCGCTCGTGATTCTAGCCATCCTTTTCTTGAGTTTGGTGCGATCTTTCGGGGTGCTCGAGTCTTGGAGAGACCCGTGCCGGTGTGGGGGAACCTTGGGCCCGAAATTAGGAAAGTTATTTACCACACCAGCAGATGAGGAGAAAAAGAAGGGAATCGCAGTATATGTGAAAGAGGATTTGAAATCTGAGCTAATATGGTCAGACTTAGAAGGAAGGATTCTGGGTTTGCAGATCTGGATTAATGATATTCCAATTCTTTTAGTAGTAATATATGCCCCAAATGGAGACCAAAAAGAGTTTTTTAAACACCTATATAGAAAACTGGTTGAATTGCAAAAAAGAAATATTTGCATAGTAGGGGACTTCAACTCCATTGCTGATTTCCAAAATGATCACAGTAATGCCGGGAAGAATAAAAAGGGGAAGAGAGAGCTCCCCAAGATTTGTAGGGAAATGATGAAAGAGCTAAATCTGACAGATATATGGAGAAGATTACATCCTGAAAAATGACAATTTACATTTTATTCAAATCCCCACCAAACATGGACACGGATCGATATGGCATGGATGAATGGGGAAATAGCAAACGAGACAAAAGAAGTGGAAATTTTGCCTAATGAATGGGCAGACCATAATCCAATACAGGTAATATGGAAGGGCAGGGTAAAACCAAAGAAAAGATGGACCTTAAACACTCAATTAATAAGAGAGAAAGAATACATTAATAAATTAAAGGAGGAATTGAATTTTTTTATAAAAGAAAATGATAATGGAGAAACCACGAAACAAAATGTCTAGGATACGATGAAGGCGGTTATAAGAGGCATAACAATCTCTTGTAACGCCAAGTGAAACAAGGAAAAATATTCCCAACAAAACAAATTACAACAAAGAATTAAGGAGCTAGAAACCCTTCTACAAAATAACCCAAAAGAACCCAAAATCAGATAAGTATAGCTGCAAAATCAGATAAGTATAGCCAAACACAAACTGAATTTAATTGATCAAGAGAAAATGACTATGAATTTGAACTTAACCAGACAAACCTATTTTGAACATGCCAACAAGCCAGGAAGATGGCTATCTTATAAATTAAAAAGAAAGAAAGAGAAGAGATTGATATACCAGTTAATAGATAGCAAAGGAGATACATACCAGGAAATAGAACAGAAAAAAGAAATCATTCATAATTACTTTGAAGATTTATACAAAAGAGAGGACGTCAGTGAAGATAGAATAAGGAATTATCTAGATGAAGTAAAGGATAAGGCAATTGGGGAAGAAATGGCTGAACTATTAAATAAAGACATTACTGAATTGGAATTGAAATCAGCAATAGAGAGCCAGAAAAATAATAAAACCCCGGGCCCAGACGGGATCCCAGGGGAGCTGTACAAGGCAATAGCAGATCAAATCAGACCACTTATGGTGGAAGTCTTTAATGACGTTTTACTGGCAGCCAGGATGCCGGACTCATGGAGGGGGGCGTTGATCTCGCTGATCCCGAAGGAGGATACAGATCCCAGATATATAAATAATTACAGGCCGGTTTCACTTTTAAATACTGATTACAAAATATTCACACTTATTATAGCAAACAAATTAAAAAGGATCTTAAACTTGTATGTACATGTAGACCAAAACGGATTTCTCCCAACTAGGCAAATAAAGAACAATTTAAAAATAGTATTAGACGTACTAGAATTTTACGAAGCTCACCCCGAGAAACAAGTAGCACTTATGTTCCTAGACGCAGAGAAGGCTTTCGACAATCTAAATTGGCAATTTTTAATTCAAAAAATTTATAATTTGAATTTGGGCACCAAATTTGAAAATATTATAACAACTATATATGATACACAACAAGCTAATATAATAGTGAATGGGGAATGCACCCGCCCAATAAAGATAGAAAAAGGAGTGAGACAGGGTTGTCCACTCTCTCCCCTGCTCTTCATATTAGCATTAGAGACATTATTAACATGAATTAGGCGGAATTCAGATATAAAGGGATTAACAGTTAAGAAAGAGGAATATAAATTGCAAGCATTTGCGGACGACATGATTTTCTTCATTGAAGAACCAAAAGACAGGGGACCAAAATTGATGAGTGAATTAGAGAAATTTGGAGCAGTAGCTGGCCTTAAAATAAACAAAAAAACCAAAACCAAATTAATGACCAAAAACCTAACAGAAAAACAGAAAATAGAACTAGAAGAAATAATGCATATACAAGTGGCAAAGAAAGTGAAATACTTAGGAATTTGGCTAACCCCACACTGTAAGACACTTAAAGAAAACAATTATGATAAACTGATACACCAGGTAAAGAAAGATTTAGAATCGTGGGGGAAACTTCAAATCTCATTACTAGGCCGAATTGCTACTATTAAAATGAACATTCTCCCCAAATTCTTGTACCAATTCCAAACGATCCCAATTAAATTACATAAAAAGTTTTTTGAAGAACTCAATAGAATAACCCTGAAATTTATTTGGCAAGAGAAAAAACCCAGAATAAATGTAAAAGCAATGCAGGATATGAAGAGCAGGGGAGGGTTAGCATTTCCAAACTGGGAGTTATACCATATGGCCACCTCGTTAGTTTGGTTGAAGGATTGGGTGAATTTAACCAATAAAAGAATACTATTTCTAGAAGGCCACGATTTACAAAGGGGGTGGCACGCTTTTCTATGGGACGTAGGGAAAACCAGTCAAAAATATTTCCATAGACATTTAATTAGAGACGCACTATTAACAATTTGGAGGAAAATAAGGAAAAAACATTATACAAAAGTACCAGTATGGATTTCAACAATGGAGGCAATGATTCACTCAAATAATCTGGAGCTTACCAAAATGATTAAATACAAAGACTTATTAGACCCACAAGGAAATTTGAAACCGAGGCCGGATCTTCAGGAGCAAGGACATAAAATTGATCAATGGGTTTACCTTCAGATTCAAAGCAGATACAAACAAGACAAAAAAGAATTTGGAATTAATAACAAACTGCAACAATTAGATAAAATTTTATTAGGATCAAATAAAAAAAACATAACAAAATTTTATAACTACTTATTAGAAACAGAACTAGAAGAAGAAATTGTAAAAGGAAATATGATTGCTTGGAGTAAGAACATAGGGCGCAGCATCACATTAGCGGAATGGGAGAAAGTTTGGGGCAGAAACAATAAGATTACCAAATCGGCAGCTTACAAGGAAAATCTTTATAAAATGTTTTGTAGATGGCATCTCCCCCCTTCGAGGTTAGCGAAGATGCACCCCAACATGAATCCGCATTGCTGGAAGTGTAGGAAAAAAGAAGGAACCTTTTTCCATATGTGATGGTCTTGTGCAGAAACCCAAAAGTATTGGAAGAAAATAAAAACTTGGTTGGAAGAAATCAGCAAAGAGCAGATCGAATACAAACTAGAGTCCTTCCTACTAGGGATTTTTGATAAGCAAATTTCCAAAAAAGCCAAATACACAACAATACACATTTTAACAGCGGCCAGATTAGCCTTCGCTCAACACTGGAAACAACATCAAATTCCATCAGAAGAAATGATTATTGAAAAAAACTCAAAATGCGCAGAAATGGATAAATTGACTTTGGCGCTAAAAAACAAAGACACTTCACTATACTACGATAGCTAGAATTGTTGGTATAATTGGATTGACCAAAGATAAATTATATATCATAAGTCATAAAAGAAAAGTATCAACCCATAATAACGAGGTAGCGATATAAGTTAAAAACAGGTGTGGTTATATGACACAAGTTAAGGTTATGAAAACAAAAGACCTTGCAAACTGTTAAAATAAGAATACTTTTAACCTCTTTTTTTCTTTCTTCCCCCTTTCTTTTTCTTTCTTTTCTCAAAATTCTTTCCCTCTCTTCCTCTCCTCTCTTCTTTCTTTTTCTTTCTTTTGCTTATTTGTGTATGTATTGTGACTGGTTTTAATTGTAAAAATTAATAAACTATATTTTTTTAAAAAAAGGTTTGCTGTGTCTGTCAGCGTAGTGTCCAGAGCATGGAGGCGCTACCAGGAGACAGGCCAGTACATCAGGAGATATGGAGGAGGGCATAGTAGGGCAACAACCCAGCATCAGGACCGCTACCTCTGCCTTTGTGCAAAGAGGGGCAGGAGGAGCACTGCCAGAGCCCTGCAAAATGACCTCCAGCGGGCCACAAATGTGCATGTGGCTGCTCAAACGGTCAGAAACAGACTCCATGAGGGTGGTATGAAGGCCTGACATCCACAGGTAGGGGTTGTGCTTACAGCCCAACACTATGCAGGACGGTTAGCATTTGCCGGAGAACACCAAGATTGGCAAATTCGCCACTGGCACCCTATGCTCTTCACAGGTGAAAGCAGGTTCACACTGAGCACATGTGACAGACGTGCCAGGGTCTGGAGATGCCATGGAGAATGTTCTGCTGCCTGCAACATCTTCCAGCATGACCGGTTTGGCAGTGAGTCAGTAATGATGTGGGATGGCATTTCTTTAGGGGGCCGCACAGCCCTATATGTGCTCGCCAGAGGTAGCCTGACTGCCATTAGGTACCGAGATGAGATCCTCAGACCCCTTGTGAGACCATATGCTGGTGCGGTTGGCCCTGGGTTCCTCCTAATACAAGACAATTCTAGACCTCATGTGGCTGGAGTGTGTCAGCAGTTCCTGCAAGACGAAGGCATTGATGCTATGGACTGGCCCGCCCGTTCCCCAGACTTGAATCCAATTGAGCACATCTGGGACATCATGTCTCGCTCCATCCAGCAACGCCATGTTGCACCACAGACTGTCTAGGAGTTGGGGGGATGCTTTAGTCCAGGTGTGGGAGAAGATCCCTCAGGAAACCATCCACCACCTCATCAGGAGCATGCCCAGGCATTGTAGGGAGGTCATACAGGCATGTGGAGGCCACACACACTACTGAGCCTCATTTTGACTTGTTTTAAGGACATTACATCAAAGCTGGATCAGCCTGTAGTGTTTTTTTCCACTTTAATTTTGAGTGTAACTCCAAATCCAGACCTCCATAGGTTGCTAAATTTGATTTCCATTGATAATTTTTGTGTGATTTTGTTGTCAGTACATTCAACTATGTAATGAACAAAGTATTTAATAAGAATATTTCATTCATTCAGATCTAGGATGTCTTATTTTTGTGTTCCCTTTATTTTTTTGAGCAGTGTATTATGCATAGAACAGCTCAGTGCATATATCCTGGAGATTCTCTCAAGATGGGCTTCCAGCATGAGTCCAAAAGCTTTGAAGAACAAACCTTCTGTCTGGATGATCAACTCAGATTGGATCCTGCAACAATAGCCTGGGACATGTATATTTGCCTTCATTTGCAAAGTTATTTTGCTGCAAGATACACAATTATATATTTAATATACAGGTTCTATGTATCTGGGCATATAACTGAGCACATGAGTAAAAATGTGATTGCCTTCAACACATAGAATTTATTGTAAATAATGATGACTCATAATCTTCTGTGCTCATGAGATAAGGGAAGGGGTAAGTAGAAGGAAAAAATTAGGTGGTAATCTACCGGCAGTGGTATTAAGCAGACTACAATCTTTGAAAAAAGCATAATAAATATAAAATATAAACATCATAAAAAATACCTAAGCTTCCAAAAGTTATATCCCATGGTGAACTAATAGGCTGCTCATCTCCTTTGGCTCCTCCTTCCTTATCAGTGCCTTGTATTCCAACTCCTGCAACAGTGCTCACTAACTCCAACCGCAGGTCAATCTAGAATCAATTATTGATTTATTTTAATAAAAGAGAATATGTGTAATTCAGGGTTGATCTGTGGAATTCTTGGCATTTTTCTGAGCTTCTTACTAATTACAAACAAACAAACTCAAAAAGCACAAAGAATTCATATTAATTTAGTTTTCTAGTAAACTTATAAAATGGCACATCTTTTTATACTGTTAACCATTTTTAGCAAAATATCTTTAATACTGTAATATTTATTTGGAATATACTATACTTGTGAAAGCAGGGAGTTAGTTTGTGCCCTGCTTTATAGTTAGTATCAGAGTAGCACATATCTTTAATTTTGAAATAGTTTATATCTTTAGTGAAGAATTTATATCTGTCTGTCAGGGATAACAATGGTTTTCTTCACTCAAAACATTGTATGTCAAAGTATAGTCAGGGGACCCTGGGGGTCCTGAGATCTTTTCAGGGAGTCCCTAAATCAAAGATACAAATACTTTAAATGTTATAAATCTTAAATTTATAATATGCTAATCCAGAAATATAAACCAAACTCTTTGATATCCTCCATCATTTTTAAGAATGATTGGTATCCTCAATCATTTTTAAGAGGTCCTGAAATAAAAATGTTTGAGAACCACTAACTTGCGAGATCAAAATATATAATGCAAATGACTTCTATGAAATGAGAAAATAAAGTTCATTAATTAATCCTAATTCAGTATCTATAGGACTAATCCACAATATAAATTAATGACAATTTATTATGTACAAAAATATAGAGCAGTATAAATGAAAAGCTGGCTTTTTAAATCTTAACTCTAAGAGTAGTGAGTAGGCATGGTAATCATTTCAGATGTTACAACATGGAAAGTTTGGAACGTATGACAATTAGAGATGATTTCATATATGCAGGATCCATTGGTTGGATGTGATTATCAATCAGCACCAAGATACTGAAATTTTGCGATGCCAATGAAAATAAGGTTTGAAATGGAACATATTAAAAAGTTACAAAATGGTTTCCAATGGAAAGAATATGAATGAGATACAATGGACATATGCACACATTGTTCTGTGCAGAGTACAACTGGTATCTAATGGCCCGTGCTCTTGTTTAGCAACTGCTTCAGACAGTGATTGTTCGCAGTTATGTTAACAATAATAAAAAATAGCTTTTGAGACCAGTGTCTTCATTTATGAATAAAAATATATGAAAAAGAGATTTTGCAGCATCTCTTGGTCAAGTGTATTAAAATCAGCTCATATGTGTTGTCCTATGCCTGACCTGTTTTCTTTCCCCATCCCACCTCTTTGCAGAGTGAAGAGATTGCCTGAACATGCTCCTTCTTCCCGAGTTGCTTTTGTCTGCAGTGCAGCTCTTTCATGAAAGGTGCTAACTGCAAGTTAACAAACTCAGATCTGTGATTTTAATTAGTTGATTAGAACCCTCCTGCCGTCTGCCGCTGACAAGAATGTAATCAATTTCACAATGAAGGCTTTTTGGCTCCTAAGTGGCTCACAGATGTAAGTGTGCAGTGGGTGCTTATTGACTAATAATTTTTTCCTTTCCACTGAATGTAAACGCAAACATTAATTTCCTTCTTGCTAATTATTCTAACATTTTGGGAGTGTGTTCTAAAAGGTGGGAGAGTGGGGAAAAAAGACTGTTAGATTTTCCCTTTTACTCAGCTTCCTTGTGTGTGAACATTCTTCACTGTGGGGACTTGCTCCATTGTTTGGAGCCATATCCCTCTGATGCCATAACGCAAAGGAAAGTTGAAGTAAAATCATAACCACACTGCAGTCATGTGATTTTTCATTTAGTGACCACTTCATGTAATGACAAGGTAGTTGATCCCAACTGCAGTTGCTAAATGAAAATTACCTGCATTTGGTAAATTGCTTTCAAAGCTTAATACAAAAATAAAAATAATACTTTTTTTATCTACGTGGAATAAAAATATACTTAGAAATACTATTGCTGGTCACATTGCATAGCCCTTTGTGTTGGCATTGTTTTTTATCCATAAAAAAATTCAAGGTAAGGACCAGGTTAGGGACACATTGTCTATGTTGTTGCTAAATTGGTACTGACATGATAGAACATAATCAATCAATTTACCTTTCTAATTAGATGGTTTTCTGTATCTGCTACATAAATAATACTGTTCTTTATGGCAACTCCTTGTGGAGAACTGAATGATGCTTCTGAAAATTTTCCATCATTTCTTCCTCTGTCTGGTCCTTGAACAAAAATAACATAAAACAAGAGTATAACTTTTTCTAGAGGTCAACAATGGATACACAGACATGTCAGATTTAGGTCGCAAAGAATTTTATTTTACATTAATTAGAATAGCAACAGCTGTGGACCTAATCAAATCAATATTAGTCAATATGTTTAATATTCTTCCACAAAAAAGTGTAGATTCTTTTTAGAAAAGCAGAATTTTTAAACTTGTAGAATGCCTAGCAATATAATCTATTAATCTTTAAACATTATCACATATTTATTGCATCTACAATAATTTCCTTTAAAGATTCAGCTTTCAAACACAAGGAATTATATAATACAATACAAAATGGAACACAGTGCCAAGAAAACATGCAGTCAGCTACGAGCTAAAATAAACAACTGAATTTCATAGAATCTACTGCTCAAGTTATTTTTAGAATACCAGTTTCAAGTCTGAAAAATGTGGTATCATTTTCATGACTTACTAAATTTTGTATGGTTATTAGAACTCAGAATTAGATAATTATTTATTTGCAGCTCCATATACACTCAAAGAAGCATTTTGTAGGACTGGAAACTAATTTTAATATAGTTTTCTATGCAATATTGAAGAATTGTAGAAGACAGATAGAATTAGGATTTGCCATGAGAGTTGTCAAGGTAAAATGCAAGGTTTTAAAACAATTATTATATTTTAATCATTAATCAACAAAACAAAACAATACAGTATAAGATCTTTAAATATATTTGATTACCCTTACCTCCAATGATGTGCAGAATGTGACCATTTTTTTTCACAACCAAAATCCTATGATGTCCAGTATCTGCTATTACCAAGGTGTTTTCCGAACTATCTACTGCAATTTTTCCAGGGAACAGCAAAGGTGAAGGTGACAAAGAGTCTCTATATAACTGTGTTCTAATTCTATTACTATTAATTTCCTTTTGTTCCTTGTAGTATTTTAAAGCTATAGATGTAAATAGAAATAGTTTGTCCTTGTGCCCTTCACCAATCAGACTGAACAAGATATTGCCACGAGGTCCAACAATTACCAAGGTTGGCCAGCAGGACACTTCTAGCTCATGCCAGAGGGTTGCATTAACATCATTTACCACAGGATGAGTGATGTTATATCTAAGAACAGCACTTTTGATGTTATCCAAAACTTTTTCATTTGGAAATTTTGCTGAGTGAACACCAATAACAAGGACACCATCTGAAAGCATAGATAAGAAACAAATAATGAGATTTAAACCTAGTTGGAATGCTGTACTGTTGCTGGGATATATGGGATAAGCTAGATAGTTGTACTATGTATGTGGTTTTCAGCAAGAGCGAACATATAAAGTACTTTATTGTAAAAATATATAGGCCTCTACTACCAGTGTTATAAAATGTGGTAGAGATTTATTGCTCTTATTAGATCAAAACGCAGCTCTTCCCTGTTGGCTAACCCCTCTAATTCTAATAGATAACTTTTCTTCACCCTGGAAGCAGACAATATAGCATAAGCTGACTTGGTATGGGTTATCTCTATTACAATATGTATGATCAAAGTAAGCAATTAAGTATTTAGAGAATAAGGGGCAAGTAATTCCAGATGAAAGTTAATAGGCTATTCCAACATAATAGAATTTAAAACTAGATTCAACATATTTCCATCTGCATTTCTATAAGGCAGGTACAGCAAAATCCCTGTAGCTAAGCGCATTTGCTCATGTGGGGATGGGGACTGTAACTTTCTCAGACTTATTATATTGAAAATTTTATGGGGGTCCACCCACATTTGTAAATAGTAAGAATAATATTTTTTTTATATTGAGTTAAATTGATTTACAACACCATTTGATCTAGCTCAACGCTGTCTATCTAGATGGCAATGAAAACTTTTAAGTTTCATACACAAGTTTTTTTTTTACTCAATCAGGAATTAATCATGGCCTTTTTGCATGTAAAATAAAGGGCTTACCAATGGTATTCACAGAGGTTGGTGATGTCAAAAGAACAAGATGAAAGCATTCTGTTCAGAGTGATGCCTTTGTTGTGTGTTGATGTTGTACACACCAAAGAATAGGGCTGTGACCGTAATGCTTTAGCTGCCATCTTTCCCCACCCTGCCTCTCAAAGCCGTTGTCTGCTACTGAGCTATCACTTTTTCCTTCATCACAGAAACAGTACTGTAGTGATGTTCTGTGAGACTAACAATGAAATCTAGAGGCAGTCTTTTGCAATCGAGACTAAAGACAAATTGATACACTTAGCCAGGATTTGGATCCTATAATTGTTTTAGATCTGTTTAATTATAATTTTGGGTTTTTTAATCTTTATTTTTATTATTGCTACCTGCTTAGAGCAATTTCAAAAGAAAACCTGGATGTATATCTAATTAAAAATGTGTATTTTCCTGTTTTTTCTTTAAATATGTAACAGCACTTGGGCTCAGATTGCCCCTCCCTAGTATATATTCTGGGGGTAACACAGAAGAGATCAAGGATTGTCAAAACAGATTTCTAAAATTCATAATAAAGCATTAAAACAAGAAAGGCCAAAGCTACAACCTCAGCATCAAGATTTAAGATAAGAAAGAGAATAGGCTTAATCAAGACAAAGCAACAAATAAAATTTGGAGTCTTGCTTAAACACTGAACATTCTATAACACACCTTTATGGTGGTTAACATACTAGACAGCTTATATAATCAACTTCAAAATGACCCCATACAGTACTTTTTTAAATGAAACTTTACAAACCAGAAGACTGGATAACAACTCTGGACAGTTCAGCGGGATGTCTGAGGCTATGGTTCTTTATCCTATCTCTCAAGGTTATTCTTGCAGGCCATTTTATAAGACAGGATGAGACAGATACAGAGAGGAACTGTTCTAATGACATTCTGAGAAAAAGAAGTCCCAGAAATCTTGTTCATTTTTCTATTATGCAGAGTTGACACAATATCACCGTAAATAACCTTGTGCTCTGTAAAGAGACAGAATCCTAGATCAAAAGGACTGAGGAAACGATAGGTCTGATTTCAGTATCCTTTCCCACATGCTTAAGTGACTTTTATATTGTATTTAATTTATTACCAAGTAGAACAAAGGCTTTTAACAGTTTATTTGGTTAGAATTCAATTGTATTTTTCTGTTATAAAAACAACCTGATAAAAGAGAGTATCAAGGGTACTGCAATAAAACATTTCATGCACTATCTTTTCATTTAAATTTAGAATAAGAGTTCAAAAAGTGATACAAGGATTTAATAGGAATAAGGATAATGCTGCACTCTGCTTATCATTTTGAAGACATACAGAAGTCTGCAAGAATTTATAAATTATTCTTCCTTCCTCTTCCTATTTTAAGAATTGAAGATAAGCAGCAGAATTAATGCAGAGACCTGGCTTCTAGAGCTGCTAGCATCTATACTAAGCAGAATTTAATCTTACTCCACAAGTGAGAGTTGTTATTATTATGTTTCCTTTCACTAAATAGCCAAAAGTGAGTGCTATTTGGTTATGAGTACATAAGCATTGAAATGAAGGAATAATAGCAATAGCAATAATATACTGGTTCACAGTGCTATACATCCCTCTCTAAGCTGTGTACAGAATTAGTATATTGCCCCCTACAATCTAGGTCCTCATTTCGACTTCAGAAGAATGAGTCAACCTTGAGCTGGTCAGGATCAAACTGCTGGCAGTCGGCAGAGTTAGCCTGAAACATTGCATTGTAACTACTGTACTACTGTACCATAACATAATAACAATAACAATGACACTAAATATATCTATTAAAATCTGAACAGAAATATCAATGAGATATCATAAAATACCAAATTTTGTCATCTCTATAAATAAAAATACAACATAAAATATAGTACATACGTTATTAATGAATATGCAATGCATTCTGTTTTAAACTGCTGCTATACAAATATAATTTTGCTACTGAAATGGGATCTGCCAGTTCTATCCCTATTTCCCTGGCTCGTAATTTCATCTAAAAGATAAACAAAACTTCACAATTGCTTCAATGCATAGTGAAGCAGTAGACAAAAAGAGAACGAATGAAAAATCATAGAACATAACCTGTTGTGTGTTCTGATTTTGTATAGATCAAAGCAATAATCCACTAGCAATTTGTATTTAGGCAAATCAATTTGATTAGAATAATATGTTTTCTGTTTAAAAGAAAAGTAATCTATATTTTAAGACAATTTCATTGACAACAGAACAAAAAGAATAAAATATTGCACAGTAAAATTCTAGGATCAGGCTAGATTTAAAACTGCATTAAAAAAGAACTGGCTCTATCCCAAAGTATTTCTGTCAAGAAGCATTTCCTCATACAGCAGTCCAACAGGTCATTTCCAGACTGTCAATGTGATAAGAATGTGCATTAGGGTTTAAAATAACCTTGTGAATACCATTATGAACTCAGAAATAGTCCTAGCAAGGATAAGACAGGAAAGCATTAGACAAATGTTAGTTGACATTAATTCATGCATGTATCAATAGAAACCTGCAATTTTTAGGTATGGCATAATAGTTAAAAGATATGCACTAATATTGGCAATGTCATGAAACAATTCTCTATATTTAAGCATATTGGCATTGGATTTGAAACAACTACATTTGAGGACTAATGTGGCATTTTGTGAAATGTATATTTCAGGGCATAGCATTGTACTTGAACTCTTAGACATTTTTCAGACTTTCTGCAATCACAAACTACAAGATAATAATAGGATTTTTGGAAAAGGCACACACCACCCAATCAAATCTCCAGGTACTCCCTACATTTTCATCTTTAAAAGGAACATTTTTTTTGCAACTGAGAAAACAATTATATTTATGTATAGTTCCTATCTTCATTGTTAAAGGATTTAGAAAGGAAGGAGCAGCTAAGGAAGGAAGGCCAAAGTTTTAAGGCTGACACATCAAGCTGGCTCTAGTTCATGAATGTGAAGAGTATAGTCAAAGGAGAGACAGAGCCAAGAAGGGAATCCACCTGGAGTTGTTATGTTCCCACAACAAGTCAAAGTCCAAGCCCTCTTGAAGTCTGTTATCTATCTTTGAACAAAGTATTGACTGGTTTAATACCTTTATCAGAGTACTTCTCCTCTAAATCGTGAAGATCAGGTAAAATATGGATGCAATTGATGCAGCAGTAGGTGAAGAAATCTAATACCACTACTTTTCCACAAAGATGTTCATATAAAGAAAGTGAACCTTCAGTGTTCAGCCATTGTAAATCTGAAATCAAAGCTCTAATTAGTACTTTATTTTAAGACATTAAAAGAACTAAGCGTATTCTGAAATAACAACTAGTGATTGTATTTTTTTTAAAAAAAACAATTCATGAATTTCTAACACAAAAATATTCTTAATATTCAAAATCTGTAATTCTTCATAGCTCAGTTAATCTAAAAATATACTTTTTATCATTCTATTTAATATATAAAAGGATAAAATAAAACTATTCAAGTTAATGTTAAAATAATATAATTATTTGAAGATAAACAAGAATCCATTTACAAAGTTTCTAATTATAAAGCATAGCACAGATGACATATGTTACAACAATATCAATGTTTTGTTTTCCTATCTGCTTCATCAAATGTAATTCAATATAATGAGATTAGGCAGAGAACCATCATTAATACCTTTGTTGAAATAACAAAAGAAGTCTCAAGCGTTTTCAAAAACAATTTTTTTGAAATACATGCAATAAGGTCTATGCAACATAACTTCTAATACAAAAGAAATACACTGAAATGATTTCAGTGTTTAGGGAAAAAGTATAAGGAGTGAATTATAAAACAGTGTACGAAAGAAGAGTGAATGATTGAGATGAAGGGAGAGACTTAAAAAGGAGGTGGCTTGATGGAGTTGATGCATTATTTAGAGAAAGATACCAGAAAAATTTAAAGCACGAGTAATGGGTAAATCAATAAGGCAGAAGCAAGGACAGTATGTGAGTAGAAATTTTTATGCAAATAATAAATTCTTGTTGCTGAAACTATTGCTTTGCTCTGTATGTATAGAAGAGCAAACAGCTTACTCTCTTGACATCTCCTTTCTCTCCAATCTCTCCATCCTTTGATGGAGTAGGGAGGAAAAAAATAAGCAATTTCTGTTGGCAATTTCTCCTTTGCCTGACCCTTTCCTGCTTCCAGGAGAATTACACTACTCTTGATGTACAGAAAATCAAACATCTTAGAGGTAATTCTTAATTTATGACAGCCATTGTGATTGTCTTTGCTAAGTGATCAGATCAAAAATAGCAATAGCACTTAGAACAGCCTCTCTAAGTGGTTTACAAAGTCAACATATTGCCTTCAACAATCTGGGTTCTCATTTTACCCACTCTAGGAAGGATGGACAGCTGAACCAACCTTGAGCCTGGTGAGATTCAAACTGCCAAACTGCTGGCAGCGGGCAGAAGTAGCCTGCAGTACTGCATCCTAACCACTGTGCCACTTTCCTTAGTGATCGCAATCTTGGCAGTGGCAGTTCTCACCATACCAAAACATGTGGGTCATTAAGCAAGAAGTGAAGAATGTTCTAGAGAAGGAGTATAAGAGTGCTACATGGTACAGGAGAGGGGAAACACAGTGCAGGCTATGCACAGGTTGGGGAGGAGAGCTCAGGAAGGCTGGGAAAGAGGGTGTGGAGTTCATGAAAGTTTGAGTGAAAGGCAGAGAAGATTAGAGAAACAAGATGTGGAAGGTACTAGTGGGTACAAACTAGCAAAGAATGGCTGGGGTGTGTGTGAAGACTTATCCAAGGGATTTCTTACCTTCTCTGCTGGCTCACCCACTGACTTTGCTTGTGGGAAATCAGAAGAGAAGGTCAGCAGTCACATGACTGTGGGATGCTGCAACCAAATGTGCATACCGCTTACTAACACCCAAATTTTGTTCACATGACTGCAGGGATGCTGCAACCAAATATGCATGCTGCTTACTAACACCCAAATTTTGTTCACATGACTGCAGGGGTGCTGCAACCAAATGTGCATACCACTTACTAACACCCAAATTTTGTTCACATGACTGCAGGGGTGCTGCAACCAAATGTGCATGCTGCTTACTAACACCCAAATTTTGTTCACATGACTGCAGGGGTGCTGCAACCAAATGTGCATACCGCTTACTAACACCCAAATTTTGTTCACATGACTGCAGAGGTGCTGCAACCAAATATTCATGCTGCTTACTAACACCCAAATTTTGTTCACATGACTGCAGGGGTGCTGCAACCAAATGTGCATGGCGCTTACTAACACCCAAATTTTGTTCACATGACTGCAGGGATGCTGCCACAGCTGGAACTTTGAGGACTGTTCATAAGACTCCATGTTCAGTACCATCATTTCAAACAGTCATTCAATAAATGGTCATAACTTGAGGAATACTTGTACTCTCTTGAAATTTCTTCCTCTCTAATCTCTTCATTCTGGGGGAGGGAAGAAGGATGGGTCAAGCAAAGGAGTTTTTTTTTACAGAAATTGCTTTGTTTCTGCCCTCTTCTTGCAGAGTGAGGAGATTAAAGAGATTTCAAAGGAATATTATAATCTGTTTGCATAATGCACCTGTGGTTCTCAGAGTGATGATGTGGCTACATTGATTTCACTATGCATAAGAGCAGTTTATTCTCTTGAAATCTCTTTCTCTCCAATCTCAGCTCTGCAGGGGGGAGGCTTCAGAAGTGATTTCAGTAAGCAATGTCTCCTTTGCCTGACCTTTTCCCCATCCAAGAAAAGAGCAGAAGGATTGGAGAGGAAGAGATTGCAAGAAAGTTGTTTGCTCATATACACACTGAAAGCAATGAATTGCTTGCTTCCCCCTTACCGGCAGAACTTATAAATTAATGAGAGGGATATCAAAAGAATAAGTTGTCTATGTAACAAGCCCTTGGCTCTCAGCCCAAGCTGCTGGCTTGATCAAATTGTTTTTTATGTGTACAAGACACTAAACAGGTACTCAATATTACAAAGCGTAGGGGAATGGTTAGGAGGCAACAAAAACAAAGGTGTAAAACTAAGTACTCTTGTCTTTTTCTAGCCCACAAGAATTGTCAAATCATCCATCTATGTGATAGATCAGAAGGTCTCAACCTGTGGTTCCCAGATTCCTTGGGGTAGGGTGGGATCGTAATTTCATCACATAAGGTCTGCGAAGGCTTGAAATTTATAACATTAAATGTTATAAATCTTGAGTTAAGTATTGGATCCATGGTGAAGAAAAGGTTGAGAATCACTAGGATAGATGATATGACAAATAAAACAGAGGGTTCAAAATCATACAAAAATGCTTATCAATGTTTTTCCATTTAACTGAAGAAATAAGCAGAATGCTATAAATTTCAGTCCTTCATCTCAAACTTTTCAACGTTTTATTAATATACACATACTTAAGAAAACGTAAGTTTTCACAGGTATTTATATGTATGGTATTCAGCTTTTTTCGGGTATTTTCCCATGTCATTATAGTTGTTTTGTGAGACAAACACTATACAGAAGCCTGATGATGGCAGATAAGATTCTGCCGAAACGTTGCTACAACTTTAAAAGCACAACTATAATGATGTGGGAAAATACCCGAACAAAGCTGAATACCATACACACACACACATATATATATGTTAATGTTAAATTTATTTGATCACTTTTTTCTCTTTTTATACAGTTTTTTTTCTTTTTGTTATTGTTACTGTTTAATATATGCTTTTGTTTCATTTTGGGTTTTTTTCTGTTTTGTATTTTACTTTTTATGATAAAACAATAAATGTATAAAACATTTTATTTATCATTTGAATGCTGAGACTGAGACACTGCTTATGTAACAAATAGTGTAAGACCACTAATTCTGCAGAAGAAAAAATGATATTCAAAACAGTATTGATAGGCTGCTAAAATAAGCTTAAAATAATTGATTGCAAATTAATAGAGAAAAGTAGTTTCCAAATTGTGGTGTTTACTAAACATAATTCTGAAGGATCCTTGGTACTCTGAGTTGGTTGTTTTCTTGTAGAGGTTTCATTACTCAAACTAGGTAACATCATCAATGTTAGTAAGGAATGGGGTTTGCTCTCAATTTATATTATAGTCAGTGTTGGTGATGGTGGTCTTAAAGGTTCTTTGGTTGGGCTGTTTACTATTAGCTAAGGTACTGTTTACTTCTTGATTGTTGGGACCATTCCTTACTAGCACAGATGTTACCTAGTAGTTTATGTAATGAAACATCTGCAAGAAAACAAGCGGGTTCAGGGAGTACCAATCATCTTTCAGAATTATGCTTAGTGAGCAACATAAATCTATTATTTATGGTATTATTTATTATTTGTGGTATTATTTACCACAATTTGGAAATTACTTCCGTAGCTCAGAGAGCACCAAGTACCCCTCATTTTCAACCCAAGCTACAAATATTCTCCTTTGTCAAACAGGATTCTTTAAAAGAAACGATTCAGAGAAGATCAGGGATCATATGATGCTTTTTAAAATCCCAATAAAGTCGCGCGGGAGAAGAGCAAAGTTATTAGTTGACAACCAGGACAAATCTGAAGACTGGAAAAGTTTGGACGGCTCCTGCAAAGAGATCAGACACCCGTGGACGCCCAACTACTTAGGGTAGCTGAGCCGGTGGACAGGGTCTGCTCACCTGCTCCAAACTCGGGCACTTTCAAATCCCGTTCCCATCCGTCCACCTTTTTCACGTGCTGATACACCAAGTTTTCCTTCTCTTGAAGCGCGGTGGCATCCTCCAGCGCGTAATCCAACTGGCTCTGCCAAGGCAAAAGAGCCGGCAAGCCGCCAGTCGCCGCCATCGCTTTTCCCCTCCCTGCCCGCCAGAGCACAAAAAAACGGGCGTAACTCTAACTGCTCTTCCGTTTGGCTTCCAGCACTTTCCAAACTCAGCTCGGTGCGGTCATGTAGCGAACTCCAACCCGATCCCCCATATCCCGAATATTTAAAATCCCGTCGCCCCATATTTTCATGCCCAATAAAAACTTTGGACCAAAGATGGATTATTATTCCTTTGTATCGCTACGATGCTTCCCACCCCCCAAAATAGCGCAAGAATTCGCACATTCGACAACGGATACCCGGCCGGTATTTTTGTTTCCTTTTCACAGATTCGCCAGAAACAAATCTGAGTTTGCAGGCCAAACAAGTGTAGGAGTGGTTTTCTGGCCCCGAAAGATATTAAAATAGTATTTTTAAAAAAAAATTAAGGAAAAGCAGGGAGGTTAGTTGTTATGAAAGTGCGGAACTCATCGCAATGATACAGGAGGACGAAGGGAAGAGCCGCCAACAAGGGATGAAATCAGTGGCGGCGACTGGAGCTCTCGAAGGCGTGAGGGATTTGGAATGGAGCTGCTGCTTCCTAAGGGGAAGAAACCTGCTGAGGTAACGTGCGCAATTATCCCCCTCTCTTGGATGGAGAAGCCATTCATTTCGATGCGGATATTGTCCAAAGGTCAAGATCATAGTTAACAGAATTACAGAGTTGGAAAGGAGCTTGGAGGTATTATAGTCCAAGCCACTGCTCAGGCAGGAAACTCTATATACCATTTCAGACAAATGGTTGTCCAATCTCTTAAAAACTTCCAGTGTTGGAGCATTCACAACTTCTGGAGGCAAATTATCCCACTGATTAATAGTTCTCACTGTCAGGAAATAGTTCCTTAGTTCTAGGTTGCTTCTCTCCTTGATTAGTTTCTGCCCATTGCTGCTTCTTGTCCTACATTCAGGTGGTTTGCAGAATATCCAAGGATTACCGAAATGTAACACCTAATAATCCTTGAAGCTAAAATTCTGCCCACATATACTGGGGTTAAAACTAAACAGAATGAACTATGGGAACACACCATAGAGCTAAATGTTTTGCTGAATGCAATGTGATTTAATTTCAAGTAAGATTTGCATGCAACTCTGAGGGAGAAACTTGGAATACAGCCACCTTAGCTCTAAGATGGCTGCCAAGGACATGTCCTCACTCAAGAACCTAGATCAAAGAGATTGAGTAGGAAAATAGTGTTTGCTAGTGCAAAAATATAACTTTCTCCCATATTAAACTTCTGATTAGCATGGATGCAGAGCTGGAGACGGGTCAGCACTGCAGGAATTTAGCTGCTCTACTGCAGGACTAACCACTCTGCATCCAGCCACAGGAATTGTTATTTCTGTGGCCATTTCTTTTGGTTGCTGGAGAGCAGAGAGACTTATTGGGCAGTTAACTGATTCTTTTCTCAACTCATTGAAGGTGTACAGGTAGCCCTTGACTTTCAACAGTTCATTTAGTGGCCATTCAAAGTTACAACGGCATTGGGAGGAAAGTGAATTATGTGATCAAAATTCAGATGTTTGGCAACTGACTCATATAACGGTTGCAGTGTCCCGGAGTCATGTGATCCCCTTTTGCGACCTTCTGACAAGCAAAGTCAATGGGGAACCATTCACTTAACAACCATGGTACTAATTTAAGAACTGCAGTGATTCACTTAAGTGTGGTGGGGAAAGTTGTAAAATGGGACAAAACTCACTTAGCAACATAAATTTTGGGCTCAATTGTGGTCGTAAGTTGAGGACTAGCTATACCACAAATTTGTTTCCCACTGGTAACGTCTGTCATCTTCCACAATGATGACTGGAGGACTGCAAGTGCAGGGATTGCTATGGTGAGCAAAGGCATGCTATTCACACTTGAAGAATTAGAGAAAGAGGCAGGCAGTGGAAAAGGGAAATGTTTCACCTGTTTCTTGCATCTTACTTCCCCAGCACAACAGAGGAAATTGTCCCTTGCAACAGCTTGTGCGGCCTTATTTTCAAGGCAAGACAAGGCAGAACCATTGGGATAGCAGCTGTTTTCTACTTTCTTTCTGTCTTGAAGGGAGGGAAGAGCCCTTGGTGTTCTCCCCAGCATAAGGAAGTTTTTCAAAACAAAAATATTGTAGATCAGGAGTGTCAAACCCATGTTATCACAGCAGCATCACGTGACATATCGGGACTTTTTTCCCCTTCATTAAACCGGCCAGGGCCAGCACATGACACATCTGGCCCACTGGCCACAAGTTTGACACCCCTGCTGTGAATGGTATTACATTTATGTCAGGCTTATATTGAAAGAACATGGGGAGAAAGCAGAAAGAGGGAAAATACTATTTTGCTTTTCTGAGACCAACTCTTAAACCTAAAGTGTGCTTGGAGATATTATCTATTGTAAAATGTTATAAAATGAAGTAACAATGCAGGGTTTATTGAAAGGTATTTGAAATTTAGCTACTGTTTTTCAGTTCAGATGATCAATAGGAGACATGATTCTTTGTGTTTTTAGAATATTTAGAATAATTTCTAAATGAAGAATTGTTACAGGAATTTTGTTTTATTTTATTATTTGTATTTCAGGATCACACAGGAAGAAAAGAAGTCTGTGGAACAGTTCTAAGATTTTCTAGTCAAATTTCTCAAAAATAAGAGGGTTAAAAACTGGCCTCATTGTTAGAATTGTAGATTCTAATCTAAGTGCACCTTAATATTTGAAATGTCAATTATTGCACTTGAACGTTAAACTATATATTTGTAACATTTATATGAGTGGGATAGCATGATGTATAATACGGCAATTGATACTTATTATTTTATAAGTATAGTAAAATAATGTAACTGAATTCGATGAAGTATTTTTTCCTAAAGAAGATATTTCCTTCATTGATGGATTGTGATGGGTGAAGATGGCTTTTTGGAGGAAGACATTTGGGAATATAAATCTATCAGGAAGCAAAAGCCTACAAGCCAACATTCAGAAGTAATTGCTACTGAAGAACAAAAAGTAAAGTTTGAAAATGGTAAATCACAAAGAAATGACAACAGAAATGGTGGGAAAGCACCCAAAGGAAAAGGTGTCCCTAAGAAGACAAAGCAAAGGCCAAGACAAAGACGTAGTCAGACCCCCGTAAAGCCAAGAGTTTGCAGTGGTGATCCTATTGAATCATCACAGGAAGATCTGTCAACAACTTCGGCGAAAGAAACAAAAATCTGCAAGAGGCAAAACTCTGCAAAAGCTAGACCAGTTTTTGAGGGGTACTGTCCAAGTTGTCAAATGCCATTCTCTTTATTGTTGATCCAGACACCTCAGTGGCATGTTACCGAATGTTTGGATGTCTCAGGGACTGCTGAAAAAGGTACAGTTTTAATGGGAAGCAAGGGCCCTTCTACTTTGTTTTTGAAAACAGGCTATGTTCCTTTAAGAAGTGCAAACAATATAATCTCGCCACGCAACTCAGTATCTGAAAAACATTGACTAGATTTTGATTAATCAGAGGCCAGAGCTAAGAAAATGGCAACCATATATTGAAACAAATCTTGGTAGTCTTTAAATTAATTCTTTAAAAAGCTAGATTTTTGAAATTGTATTAGGAAACTATAGTTTTAAGGCATGAATTAAAAAGCATGTACTAAATTTTAAAGAACAAAATCCTGTACAAGAGATCTGGTGAGTAAAGAAAGTCTGTGATGCATTTTTTTTACAGAGAGTAGCTTACCAAATTAAAAACAATTGCAGATAATTCAGTAAAATAAAACAATTCTGTTCCAACCACCATTATTTGAATTTGAAAATTGTCATTAAAAAATCCCCCATAGCCTATTGAAGTTTATTAGAAAAGACTGGTTAACCATTATGTATTTAGTTAAGTAATTCAGAAAAAGTAGACATTTATACCTGCACTGAACTCTTTTTGCTACAAATCATGTTATGTTTCCATCAGGCATTGTATTAGAAGGTTTGCATTCTCATAGATAAATTCAATTTGAAGAAATAAAGATACAATATGAAAAGTTGTCTGTATTAGCCATGTTTTTTAAAGCATAACTTTCAGGATTGTAATATTTGTTCAGTAAATCTTGTTTTTCATTTGTGCTATATTCAAAAACATTTTGCTAATACTTTTTTCCTTCTTTTATTAGAATGTCCTGATGGCATTTTGTGCTCTTCAGTCATTCCTTCTCATTACAAACGCTACAGCCATTTCCAACTTGCAACAAGTAGAGCACAGGATTTTATCTTTGCACCCTCATTATTTAGTGCAGAAAATTATTTCATTAGACCTGGTGCTGCTGAACATAATGAATTCAGTTGTAGAGTATTACAGGATGTGAAGGTCTCTCAGAGTATGGAAAAATCAAAACAGTCTCTTTTATTACCACAACAGAGTTCAATGACTATGAATTCCATCAATGTAATCAACATCATGGCTTCATCTTTGGGAAATATTAAAAAAACTGAACATACAATACAGCATATAGATGAACCAAAGCTGTCTGAATGCCTTAATCTTTTTTCTGAAGAAACTCAAACAGAGAAGCTAAACAGTCAACTTTGCTCTTTTCAACAGAATACCTCTCTCTTAGATGCTGATTTGAATGACAGTGACATTTCTTATTCCCCACTTTATACTGATAAAAATGCTGTAGAATCAGATGAGGCAGATAAGGAACAATTGCAGAAAAAGATAGAGATAACATGTAAAAAAAATCTATTTGATACCAGAAATTTGGAAAGTCAAAGTAGAATTGTTGAAAGTTTATCTAATAGATCCCAGCAGACACAACTTCAACATAAGAGTGTTAAAATGTTGCAAGATGGAAAAACAATCAATGAATCCTCTAAAATTTTACCAGCAAGTGTGAATGAATCTAAGTCTCTCCCACAAAAGGACATGCATAATAGCATTGACAGTTCAACAAGTTTTCTTGATCAGATGAAATGTCCCACAGGAGATTTCAATTCAAGAAAAACTAAGGATAAGTTTGACTGGCTTAAAGTGAACTCTTCTAATTTTGATGCAGATGACTATGGGCAGGGCAATTCTAGTGATAGTTATTGGTTCTCTGAAGATTCTGCTGTTAAGGATCATATGCTTTCTTCAAAATCTAAAAAAGAGCCTCTGCAATCATTCTGGCTAAGTCAAAGTGAAGGAGTAGAAAAGTTCAATAACTTAGATGTTAAAGTTAAGACTACTATTAACACATGTGGAAATAGAGCACTTAAGAACAATTCGTGTTTGGTGGAAAAAAAAGAGGAAGGATCTTGTAAGAGTATTGCAATGCCTATTTTACCCAGTACAGTATCTAAAACACAGCCGCATCCTACTACAAACACTAAGGTCCAAATCAGTCCTCCCAAACACCTAAAACAAATGGACATTGGTGTTTTCTTTGGGTTGCAACCAAAAGTAAAAAGTAAGACTCCCCCCAAAAAAAATCTTTTTGAAGAAAGAGTGATTGTGAATCCATCAGCTGCAAATGGAAACAAGCTCCTATCTCGAAAGAGAAAGGCTGAAGGATCAGTAGGAGAGACTGATACAGTCACAAAAAGTTCAAGCATTAAATATGACACCAAATCAGATAGTATTTCTGGTGGTCAGAAAAGACAGAAAAAAAGATACAGAGAATCATATCCTGGTGAAGATGGAATAAAAAAGCAGTGTCCCTTTTATAAAAAGATACCAGGTAGTGCTTTATTTATTTTGTAAGAAAACAATTTAGGATTGTTGGGGGGGGGGGGTCCCTTTGCATCATTAGTTTCTCCTAAGAATGTGAAAATAACTTTTGCTATATATGTAAAATATTTTTTTACTCAAAGCCCTGCAGGTGTTCTGTGTTTAGCTGTCCATGAAATGATCCTGTAGAAAATTATTGAGAAGTAAATTATATTGCATTCAGTAGTAAAATATGATCATTTGTTAATGGCAGGAATAGCCAGTTTAAATCTTACTTGTAAAGAAATATGTAACTCAGGAATAGAAAGGAAAAGTTATTATATTATTTGGCTGACAGATCTAAAATTACAGAAAAAAATTTAAGGCTGTAGAGAGATAAAGTTATTTAAGTTGTTCTAGCGTCAATGCAATGTGCTAAGGCTGCAGTCTTGTACATACTTGAGGGTGAGTTCCACTAAATTCAATGAGGATTGCTTCTGAGTTAACATTTCTAAGATTGTAGTGTAAGTTCTTTGATATGTTATTTGTTTCTACTGATTATAGCTATTTTTCCTGTATTTTTGGCTCTTCAGATATTTATAATTAAAATTTCCAGAATTCCCACTAAGTATATTAAGTAATCCTCTTTTTTTCACTTAAACTTAAGGAAACAAACATGGTTAGTAGTACTGTTCTGAGTGTAAATTCAAGAAAGAATCGTCAGGTAAAGTTTTAACATTTATTCTGGCATAAACTTTTATGATTAGCATGGGAACGTGAATGTTGATGCATTGGCACATAGTTCACAAAAGCTTATGCCCTAATGAGTCTTGACAGACTGTGGAGGATTCTATAATTCTAAATGTACTAATCAGCTTTGGCAGTTACACTGTGTAAGAAATGACTGTGTTATTTTATTAATTTGTTTTAGGCACAGGTTTTGTAGTAGATGCATTCCAGTATGGAGAGATTGAAGGCTGCAGTGCTTATTTCCTTACCCACTTTCATTCTGATCATTATGGTGGCCTAACTAAAAAGTTTACATTTCCAATATACTGCAATAAGGTATGTATGGCTACTTCAGACTCATTTGGAAAGTACAAAACATGTAAGATATATCTTGTCTGTGCATATGATATTAATAATCCTATGGAATTTTGGAACTAATTTTAAGACATATCAATCAACAAATTGTGGGTTGCACGAGTGCCTTACATTTGTGTCATTGTAAAGTTATTGCTGCCATTGCTAAATTATTATACTTTTTTCTCCATTGGACTAGTATTGTGCCCTTCAGGATTTGTAAGGTATAATGATGAAGTAGAGATTCCAAGTATGGAAAATACAGTATTGTCTGGCTTCAGTCAATATAAACTGCCATGAAATGTAAATCATATATTCAACCGCAACTCTTTCCTCCTTTTTTCTTCCCTCATTTGTTTCATTTACCATCTTGCCTAATTAATACCTTGTAATTAGGTCCAAATGAAATTGGTGCAACAGGTGTAAGTAGCTGCAAAACATTTTTGTATTTTAGATAACTGGAAACTTGGTAAAGAATAAACTCGGAGTGCAAGAGCAATATGTCCATATCCTGCCAATGGATAGAGAATGTATAATAGATAACATCAAAGTAGTGTTGGTTGATGCTAATCAGTAAGTATTTTTTTAAAAGTATATGATTAATTTATGTCAATTTTGTTTTGGGTTTGAATTCAAAATGCCATTTCTTCTTCTCTTTCTCTCTTCTACTCATTCTTCTTGCAGTTGTCCTGGTGCTGCAATGATTCTTTTTTGTCTTCCAAATGGGACTGTAATATTGCATACAGGTGACTTTAGGGCAAATCCTTCCATGGAGCGCTGTCCTTTCCTGAATAAATTGAGAGTTCATACTGTTTACTTGGACACAACGTAAGTTTTTGATTAAATATTTATAATATTGAAATATGGTGAGAACACTTTGTAAACTACAAAAATGTGCCAGGGTAGAATCATGGAGTTGGAAGGATCCAAGTTATCTAGACCAATCTCCTGCTTGCTTCTAGGTTATATCTAACATACAACTGTCTCCCTCTGTAACAACTTCATGTAGCAGACTGTTCTGCTAGACAGAGCATTCTTCATGTCTAGCCTGAACGTCTGTTCTTGTACTTTTAACACTTTGGCACTGGACATTTCTACTGTGGGACAATAGAATACAAGTATCTATGCCATCTATTTCTTATGCACAGAACAATTGTGTCCTACTAATTGAGGCAACAGCATATTTTTGTCAACAGATGTGGCAAAAAAAATAAATTGAACAAATGATTGATTGATTGATTTAAAAGTTGTGCGCAAAGCAGTTTACTATACTTGTTCCATTAATTATTTATTCTTTTGCGGAAAAAATGAATGTACTTGTACTAGCCTTTTTTTATCACAAAAATATGCAAACTAAAAATATAAGAAAGGACTTTTAATTCAAATTATTCCCAGAAGTATGATTGTTGTCTTCTACATGTTTGTATATTGGCAGTGGAGCTATAACTTATGTGTACTAATTGTTCTCTATACTAGAAACCTCTACCTTGACTTATAGTAATCCCTTTGAGTTTGACACTTTTCACTTTTGAGTTTAATACTTTTCACCATATTGTATATTGATACATATTTGTGATGCTGTTTATCTGTTCCTATAAATAGAAGGCTAAAGATATTACTTTGTTTTTTTCCCCATCAAAGCTGAATTTTCTAATATGTCTTTTATTACTCTTTCTTAGGTATTGTAGTCCTGAATATACTTTTCCTTCCCAGCAAGAAGTGATTCAATTTGCTGTCAATACTGCATTTGAACAAGTGACTTTAAACCCACGAACTTTAGTTGTTTGTGGAACATATTCTGTTGGAAAAGAAAAAGTCTTTCTAGGTAAGGAAAGGACTCTTCTATAAGAACTACAGAGATACCATATCGTAAATATTTGAGCTGAACCTTCTATTCAGCACAACCTAATTATCTGTTTCTACTCATAATGTTACTTTCACAAAAATATCACAGCTCTAAAATAGTTAAAATCATACCCTTTTGGACTTCTTGGCAAACAGTTCAGAGGCAAAGCAGTGTATGTCATGAACAATTGAAGATGCCCCATTTTAGTAATGCTATAGTTTACGAATGGTTTGGAGATATTAATAGCCTTGTAAATGTAAGTGACTTTTTCAACTTCTAACTCAGCTTTTTGGTATGTGGGTAACTTTCCAAATGCAATGTAATTTATTTGAATGCTAAATTGGAAAGTGTTGAAACACGCATGTCGGCCTTCCTAACACTGATTATCTGGAATGAAATGAATATTTTACCCACTTTTGGAACTCTTCATAGTCTATCCTATTACTATTTTTAAGCTGGGAAGCAGATACAAATTTTTATAGTTAAACAAAAAAAAGAACAAATTAGTGATTTGAACGCTTTTTTAAAAAGATGTTAATGAAAAATTTGGTTTCTTCTTTAAAGATAACAGAAATGGTATAAGCTATCTGAACCTTTCACTTATATTTGAGCTATTTTTTTTCTTAAAAATCTGAAGGTGAATTCTGAAATCTCAATATAAAAAAAACGCTGATTTTGTTTGATAGTTTCTTTATTGCCATTTTAAAACAATTGGATGAATTGGCATGCAGCAAGAGTAGGTTTTACTAGTTTAGTCAAATTTCCTGGGAATCCTCTCTATTCCTATTGGATTAGAATATTTTTATGAGTAATCCACAGAAGATGTGTTCAAAACAAACATATAGGCAAATACTACCTTTAGGGAATTATCAGTGAAATACAAAAGTAAGCTTATATTATTTTTCCTATTTCCATTTTCATGATGTCACTTCTGCAGCTATTGCTGAAGTTCTGGGCTCAAAAGTAAGCATGTCTCAAGAGAAATACAAAATACTTCAATGCTTAGAATCGGCAACAATAAATTCCCTCATCACTTTGAACTGGAATAATTCTTTCCTACATCTTCTGCCCATGATGCAGATAAATTTTAAGGTAAGATTTAAAGCTGAATCTCAGAGTAAGAAAAGTCTCAGTCTTCTACCTTAAGATACTATAATTACAGTAAATAAGATCCAGTTGCAAATTAATAGCTGAAAGTACAATTTACATGATCTATGTAATGTAAAGCTTTATGGTGCAAGCAGGATGGCATTTATCCAGACTTTGAGTCAATGTAATGATTTCTTTTGTTAGACATGCTGTTATATGTTCATTTTGATTTTTTTGCTTCCAAGGAATTTCATATCTTCCAGAAGTCAAGTTGTGAATTTATTTAAAGCAGGGGTGTCAAACTTGTGGCCTGCGGCCTGGATACATCACGTGCTGGCCAAGCCCATGCTTAGTTTAGTGACGGGGGAAAAAAGTCATGATACATCACATGACAACACCGTGATGACGCAAGTTTGACCCCCTTGATTTAAAGCAATTTTTTCACGAGATAGATATAAAATATACCATTAATAACTTTCAGAAACCTGGTGGTTGCAAGATGCCAGCTGATGAACTCTGAACTGATTATGTCAGTTTATTATTACGTTATATATTTTTTTATCTTTCCCAAATCTGTTACAATAGAAAATAATGTTTTGCTGTAACTACAATGGCAGATACAAATTTACTTTATTGTCATAAGCCTTGCAGCAGCCCAAAATGGAAATGGTTAAAGCAAAAGAAAGGCTCACAGTTACTTGTTCTGTATTGCAACAACATGTTAGATGCAAAACTGAATTTGGGAAAGAAGAAAAAAATTAATTATTATGCTTTACTGCTTAACTTTTGTCATGGTTTAGGAAGTTGTGCAGAATTTCTTAAATTTATCATATAAATCTAAAGCAAACCAAGACACTCTTCCGAAACAGTATATCTCTCAAATACTTGCAACTTGATATCTTTTGGTATCCTTTTGCCCAGTGATTGAGAAAGATCCTGTTGCCTTTTAAAACAAATATCAATGGAATCCATGACCTCTGGATTGTTAGAGTTGAACTTCAATTCTCATAATCCCTAACCAGATGGCCTTTGGACATGATGATTGGGAATTTTGAGACTTAAAAGTTAAATATATTTAAAGAGCACCAGAGTGAGAAAGCTTCTATAGACAAACAACATTGATGCCATTACCATACTGTACTGAAGTCATTAAGAAAATGTAGTTAAGAATATACCATTTTTAAAAAGAACTAAGGTTGGTCTCTACTGAAGCTACTTTCAGAGAGTAAACATAAAGTAAAAGATGGGTTAAGTTAAAAGGCCATCTTTGTGTTTTTAAGATTCTTAAAAATAAGTTTCATTTGTATCAAACATTTTGTTGTCTAAAACATTTTGATAGTTAGTATGCATTGATCCTTGCCTTTCTCACTTTGGTATTTTCCTGATAGATAGACAGAATAGATAGAATTCTGTGTACATAAAAGAAGAGATACATTCATCAAGAGTCAAGAATCATAAGGTACAACACTTAATAATAGTCATAGGGCACAATAAGCAATCAAATCATATTAGGAAACTGAATATAAATCGTAAGGATACAAGTGGCAAAGTTACAGTCATACAGTCACAAGTGGGAGGGGATGGGTGATGAGTGATTAAAAGATTAATAGTAATAGTAGTGCAGACTTTGTAAATAGTTGGAAAGTGTTGAGGGAATTATTTGTTTAGCAGAGTGATGGCGTTCGAGAAAAAACTGTCCTTGTGGCTAGTTGTTCTGGGGTGCAGTGCTCTATAGTGTCATTTTAAGGGTAGGAGTTGAAACAGTTTATGTCCGGGATGTGAGGGGTCTGTAAATATTTTCACAGCGCTCTTTTTGACTCGTGCAGTGTACTTTTCGATTGAAGGCAGATTGGTAGTAATTGTTTTTTCTGCAGTCCTAATTATTCTCTGAAGTCTGTGTCTGCCTTGTTGGTTTGCAGAACCAAATCAGACAGTTATAAAGGTGCAGATGATACACTCAATAATTCCTCTGTAGAACTGTATCAGCAGCTTCTTGGGCAGATTGAGATTTCTGAGTTGGTGCAGAAAGAACATTCTTCGTTGTGCTTTTTTTAATGATGTTTTTGATGTTAGGTGTCCATTTTAAGTGTTGTGATATGATAGAATCAGAAATTTGAAGTGTCTACTGTTGATACTGTGTTGTCTGGTATTTTAAGAGGTGGTGGTATGGGAGGGTTTATCCTAAATTCTACCCCCATTTCTATGGTTTTGAGTATGTTCAGTTCCAGATTGTTCCGGTTACACCACAAGGCAAGTTGTACAACCTCCCCTCTGTATGCGGATTCGTCGTTGTTTCAAATGAGACCAATCACTGTTGTATCATCTGCAAACTTCAGTATTTTAACAGATGGATCATTTGAGATGCAGTCATTGGTATGTAGTGAGAAGAGAAGTGGAGAAAGCACACAGCCTTGGGGGCCCCCTGTGCTAATTGTACAGGTATCAGATGTGATTCTGCCTAGCTTTACCTGCTTCTTCCTGTCTGTTAGGAAGCTTATGATCCACTTATAAGTGTGTTCAGGTACCGCTAGCTGGTTTAGTTTAGTTAGAAGAATGTTTGGAATGATGGTATTGAATGTTAAACTGAAGTCTACAAAGAGGACCCTTGTGTAGGTATTCAAGGTGTTGTAGGTTGTAGTGCAGAGCCATAATCTGTCGATTTATTTGCTTGGTATACAAACTGCGTGGGATCTAACAGCAAATCCGTGATGGTTTTCAGGTGGAACAGCACTAGCCTTTCAAAGGTTTTCATAACTACAGATGTTAGAGAAACTGGTCTGTAGTCATTCAGTTCCCTGATGGAGGGCTTCTTTGGCACTGGGATGATAGTAGAGCATTTGAAGCAAGAAGGAATATAGCACATGTCTAGTGATTTATTGAAGATTCAGGTGAAGATAGAGACCAATTGGTCAGCACAGACTTTTAAGCAAGAAGTAGTTATCTTGTCTGGCCCTGGTGCTTTTCCTGGCTTTTTCCTATTAAATACATCTTGCAATTCTTTTTTTGTGATCACCAGAGGTTGTGAACCCAATGGTTGGGATCAGTTGTAGGACGCTTGGCTGTTTTTGGTATGTTTGAGATGGGGGTTGTGGAGATAAGTGGCTGTAGTTTCCTTTCAAACCTACAGTAAAACACATTCAGGTCATATGCTAGTTGTTGATTTCCTTCTGCCTGGGAAGGAGGTTTGCTGTAGCCAGTGATGTTTTTAAGAGTTTTCCACATGTTTGCTGGTTCATTTGTTGAGAACTGATTCCTTAACTTTTCATAGTAGCTTCTTTCTGCTGCTCTGATCTCTCGTTAATACGTTTCTGGCCTGATTGTATAGCATTCTGTCACCTTTTCTGTAGGCTTCCTCTTTGGAACGACGTAGCTGCTTAAGTTTAGCTGTGAAACAAGGTTTATTGTTACTATATATTCACAGGTTCCTTGTTGGTACACATAGGTCTTTGCAGAAGCTGATATATGATGTATCTGTGAGCTCATCTTCAAAAGGTATTTTGAAAAACATTCCAATCAGTGCAATCAAGGCAACCTTCAGCTTTGCCTCATCAGTCCAAGTCCTCATTGATTTAATTGTTGGTTTCATGGTTTTAAGTCTTTGTCTATAGGCAGGTACAAGGTGAATCATGCACTGATCAGAGTGTCCCACAGCTACTCATGGCAATTTAAAATTCCCGCTCTTTTAGCTCATCTCCTTTTTCAGCGCTGCTGCTTCTTTCCTTTGTTTGTTGCAATCCATAGCACCGGGGAATTAGTTAGAATCTTCTTCGTGTTTGCAAAGACAGGGGGGGGGGTGGGGTGGGGGTGAGGAATCAGAAAGCTGCTCCTTAAAGAAACATTGCCCAATTCGTAGCAGATGGTCTCCTGGGTATAAAATCCATAGTGAATTGCAGACAATAATAAAGAATAAAGAAACCGTTAGAGAGCATTTCACCAAGGCAGCCGTTGTCAGAGCCATCTTGGAATCTTGATGACTTGGTCCCAGAATTCTCAGCCAGCCTGTGAATTATAGTCCACCATATCTGGAATATATCCGATTGGCTGAAATTGGAATTAAATGACAACAGTTTAGGGAAAAGGAAAATGTGGTAGTTCAGGAACAGAACACTTTGGAGAACTCTAGAATGTTCTGCTCTCTGTCTGAATCATGAAGAAGAGGGAGGCTAAAAAAGTATGGAATGTAGCAGAAGGAGAACAGAATGTTTTGGAATTCTCCAAAATGCTACTAAATCACCATATTTTGCACACTCCCATAAAAGTTCTTTAAGGTTTCAGAGGTCTTTATGAATACTATCTGGAGATGCCAAAGTTTAAGTTGTGTCTGTTTTACACACAGAACATTTATTTCACTGTACAATAATCAAAGAACACACAGTACATTGAGATATATTGAAAATGACATTCTGATTCTAATTATTCATGGCAATATACTCCAAAATTCTCCAATTATTTGGAATAATATTTTTCCAAAATTTCTTTGGGAATATTTTGAGTTTAATGTGCTTCAGATTACTTTGAATAGTCCTGTATTTATTAACTCTGTTTTTTTGAGGGTGTGGGAGGAATCCATATATTTTCTATATACCTTATATACAGGTAGACTTAAGACCACAACTGAGCCCCAAATTTTTATTGCTAAGCAAGATAGTTAAGTGAATTTTGCTCCATTTTATGACTATTCTTGCCATAGTTGATAAATGAATCACTATAGCTAAGTTAGTATCGCGGTTCTTAAGTGAATCTGGCTTTTCCATTGACTTTGCTTGTCAGAAGGTTACAAAAGATGAACCTGGGATACCGCATCCATCATAAACATATACCAGTTACCAAGCATCCAAATTTTCATCATGTGACCATGGGATGCTGCAATGATCCTAAGTGTGAAAAATGATCATAAGTCACTTTTTAATGCTATTTTAACTTCAAATGGTCACTAAACGAATGGTTATAAATCAACAACTCCCTGTACTTTTGTTCATTTCTGTAGTTCTCATGGAACGAAGAATTTTAGTCAATTAAAATTGTTCCAAATAAGTATATGTCACAGAAGTATTTTTAGGATTGAATCCTTATGGACTAATTTTACGTATGTTTATTCTGAAGTCACAGTAGTCATGCTAATTTAAGTGGTAAAATAAAAAACATTGCTATTTGAACAGTTTAATCACAAACAGCTTGTTCTTTATCTTTAAGTTAAAGTGTATGGATAAACTGTAATAAAACTACAGGAAGTTCTCTACTTATGATCACAATTGTACTGGAATCTCAGACATTGAACAAAGTATTAAGCAAGACATTGTGTGACTGCTTTGGATCACCCCAGTTGCGGTTGTTAAGTAGGAGATAAAGAGTGTGGGGTGCCTTGGGGAGAGAAGACTCCAGAAGGCTCTGTTAAGGAATGACAGTCTTCCCTGCTAAAATTCAAGCCGGATTTTCAGCCTCTGAGTGAAGAAAAAAATTATGAGACTATTATGACTTCAAACACTTATTAAATGAGTTGAGGACTACCTGTAAACATCCCAGTTAAATAGTATATATAGATAGTCCTTGACTTACAATTACAATTTAGAATAAAATTTCTGTTCCTAAGTGAGAAATCTGTTAAGTGAATTTTGCTTCATTTCATGACTTTTCTTGCCACATTTGTTAAGTGAATCACTGCAATTGTTAAATTAGTAAAGGTTGTTAAGTTAATCTGGCTTCCTCATTGACTTTGCTTGCCAGAAAGTCACAAAAGAGGATCACATGACTCTAGGACACTTCAACCATCATAAATATGAACCATTGTCAAGTAAATCACATGACCATAGAGATTCTGCAATAGTCATAAGTTGTTCTGACCCAAGAACCAAGAAACAGAGTCCTTATTCCAAAAAAAACCCTCTTTATTTAGTTACTATGAAGTCATGCCATTTAGTTACAGAAAAGTCCCAGCAATAACCTTTCTAAAGGTTAAGTGCAAGAACAGACCTTATCAGTCCTTGGATAATTGCCAGGCTCAGAGCTTCCAGTCGCAAAGCTGTAAATTAATTCCTGGCAAGGAGTCTCTGAGGCACAAACCACGATAAACAAATCTTCATAATAATAAGCAAACTAATTGTCTCCTACAACTACCACTCCCCTTTTGCTTCTATTTATTCCCCAGGGAGAGACCATTCAGGGTCATTCCTTCCGAGTTGGCCTCTGTTCCTTAATTGTTCTCCTTTCCTGACAGCTCTGGGCATATGCGCATCTGGAACAGGCTCCAACTGTTCTTCTTCCTCTGATTATGAAGGCAGCTGGGAAATATTGGACGGCCCTGGCCCTATCTCTGTTTCCGACACACCACATCAATCAGAACCTTCCCCAGACTTCAAGACTAGCCCAAGTTCCTCCCCAACCTCCTCACTGTCCTAGTCTGCTGCCAGCTCTGTATAAGTGTGAAAAATTGTCCTAAGTAACTTTTTTCAGTGCCATTGTAACTTCGAATGATCACTTACACTCTTGTAAGTTGAGAACTACTTGTATATTGCTTTGTATTTGCTTAAGAAATGTTTCAAATAGAAGTGAAGTCTGTCTCAGTACTAAATAGCATGATGTAGTTACCTTTTTGTTCTTTTTCAAGGATATTGCTGTTTTAATAGTATTTACTGGTCAATTTGTGTCACTGTGGATTTTTTTTTCATTACTGCATATTTTTGCAACTTGTTTCACTATTTTCAAACTGTCTAATAATTGAACTAATAATAGAAAGTCCTGAATTAATATTCTGACACTTTATCATGCATTTTCTCTAATGGTAATTCAGATTATGTAGATGAAACTTTGACCATTATTTGGCATTTATGTTCACAACAGGGATACTGAAAATTTATAAAACTATAATAACCTTTTCTTGTAAATATTTTTATTCCTGCATATTAACAAAATCTACAACATATGTTGCCATTATTATCTAATAATCTGTTACCTAAAAGCTATTTGTTTTCAAATGAAATAAATTTGTTTTTTTGTTTGTAGAATTTGCAGAATCATTTGAATAAGTTCTCTGAGAAATTTGATCATATTTTGGCTTTTAAGCCCACTGGGTGGACATATTCAGATGGATGTTATTCTTTGAGTGATATCAAACCTCAGACAAGAAGAAATATCACTATATATGGTAATACAATTTCAAATTATTCATATGCTTAATTATCTTGTCAGTTTTCTATTACAGATTGGAACCAAATAACCCATGAGCTAGCCAAGAAGTTAAAGGGATACAGAATAAATGTATGTGACCTTTAAAAGACAACTTATATTAGTCAGGCATTGTAAAATGTTTAGAGGGCGCTTACATTTTGGGAAGGATGAGCCCTTTTCCCTTCCCAGCTATAGGCTTGGATTCAGACTTTTCTAACAGGATTATCTGTAACCAGAATATCTCTTTGCATTGATCAGAAACAGAACCATGTTATTTCTAATACACATTTTGATAGTGAAGTAGATAGGGAAATGTTTTGCTTGTTTCATATTAAATAACCAATAACTTTTCTTGAGGAAGCAGTATTTATTTCATGGTTTCACTATTTTCTTATTTTCAGTCATCCTCTTTCAGCATTTGATAGGAACAAGAAGTTATTAAACAAAAAAATAAAAATAAATATGAAGCAGATTAATGAATTTTCCCCAGAATTTAGCTGGACATTCAGTATGTAAATTTAGTTAAAAAATCTGTTTCAAGTTTTGTAAAGCACATTATGCCAAATTTATGCCATTTATGCTCATATTGACCATTTGTTTTTGTTGTTGTTTTATTTGCAGGGATTCCTTACAGTGAGCACAGCAGCTTTCTTGAAATGAAACGATTTATTCAGTGGCTGAAACCTCAGAAAATTATTCCCACTGTAAATGTAGGTAATTGGAAAGTTAGACATGAAATGGAAAAGTATTTCAAGGACTGGAAGATGGAAGTTGCAGAATGGAATTAGGAAAGTAGGATCTTTATTACAATTCAGATCAATTTTTCTGCATTGTTCTTTTGACTCTGACCTACATGGAAACAATGTAGATGTATAGAAACAAACATCTGCTGCACTTGCAGAATTTACAGCATTCAGAAGAAATAAAAAATGAAATCAAGTAATATAAACTTATTGTTTTTACATTTTTATTTATTGTACTTAAAATAAATAAACAATCTGAAAGAGTCTAGATAAGTGTTGCAATGTTTTAATAATTTGCAAACCAAGCACTGATAATTTCAAGATGCTATATTTCCTTTGGTCTCATATGTCTCCAGTTGAAATACTGGTATAATTTTTTTATTTGTGTGTTGATCTAAGTTTTGCCAGCTTGCATCAATGGTTGTATCCTCCACATAATTATTAGTAACTTATTGTTTAATCCCTAAGGTTAATGGCCATCAACCTGTCTCTATGCATGCCAACACCAACTTTCATGTTTTAATCAGTTTTAGTTCTTTCTGGAGTAGGAAAATCTATTCACAGTAGAGTATTAAATATGGATTTATACATCATACATTTAAATAAATGTGCACAACATTTTATTTTAAACCCCTTTCATAGGTTCTAATGATTGATCAGACAAAATGCACTGTAGATGATCTTTCTTATGAATCATTCTATTTTTTCATTATTTTTAGCATGATGAAGATAGAAAGACATCATATTTGCTTTTGCATTCATAAACGAAGCAACCAGAATTCAGTTAATGCCTACAAAGGAGAGAGGGAGGGAGGGACGGACAGGGAGGCATCTATCTTTTGGATCTGTTTTCAAGTTTGTTGAAATTTAGTAAAGGTTCTGCAAGTCAGAGATTAATTCTCTCTCTAACTCCAAGACTAATAATAATTTATATGCTGCTGAAATCCCCAAAAATGTGGGTTGGTTTCAGATTGTTAAAAACTATTAAAATAAGAAACAATACAAAAAACGTAAAAGCATAAAAAAAGGAAAAATGATGATAGAGGCAACAAACCCAGATGGGAACAAGAAAACGAAGAAATGGGTCTCAATGCATTCTTGTCAAAGAATTGGGTGAATTGCCGTATCTTCAAGACCCTACATGGAATCATGAGTAATCTTCCAGAGATTTCCATTCTGTCTACCCTAAAAGGTAGCTGCAATTAATTTCCCAGAATTAATCAAAGATCTGATTAGAACATTAGAATTAGCTAGAAACATTTCATAACTAGCAAAATTTGGATCTTCTTTCTTCATATTCACTTCTCTTGGATATCTGTGTTGATAGGCAGGATCATATTTCAGGTCATGTTCTGTCTATTTAGTTCAGTTTTCTTTTTAATTTGGGTACATCTTCAGGAAAGAAATTGTTCTTATGATAAAATCAGAGTAACATGACTTAGAATGGGAAAAATTGATTAAAAACGGAAATTGTAAGTTTGATTACTCAACAGAATTGTCAAAATTATGGAAAATTATATTATTACTGAGATAATTCTACTTTTTCCGTCACCATAACTACAGTTTCTCAAAGTTAGTATCTTGTAGATTAGAAAAATGAGCAAAGATAGAATTAAACATTCACATGAATGTGATTATAAAATGCATGTTTACAAAAGTATTTAAATATTGGAAAATAGAAACAACATATTGTATTATGTATTGTATTATATTGTATTATGAATAGAACACATATACTGTGAGATATAAAAACTAAATCATATTTAGTCATCTGTACTCTTATGTCAAAAGGTGAGTCTCAGTATTTTTTTTAAAAAAGGAAATAAGTTTTTCCTCTCTTTTTTCCAGAATCTTTTTTTTGTAGGTAAAAAATACAGAATTGAAAAATACAACTTGATGCACTACTAAAGTTTTCCTTTTAAATATATAATTTGGATTTTAGCACAAAGGCAGCTGTTTTAACTGAATCAAGAGACTACATACCAAACTCTTATTTATTCACTAGGACTTTTTTTAACTAGGCTTGGAAGAATTTAATTGGCAGAATGACATGATTCTTATGTAACTTGAGTTTTAGCTGTTAGCTACTTCACTGAAAGCTCAAAAATAGAAATATTTGAAATCTTTCTCCGGATTTTTTTTCTTTGAAGCTCAAATTTTTAATTATAGATATGGTTCAAAATACACATTATAAATGTGTAAATGCCTGTTTTTAAAGGAGTGAGACTACAGTGCTACTTTTGATTTAATGAACAGATAAGACCACCTGTCAGTCTGGTACCTTTCAGGTGTGCTTGACATTTCTAGTGGCATATGTTGACTAAAAATGAATGTTCAACATATCTAGCAGATGTCAGATTATGGACAATTACCAAGATAATGGGACAAATATTCTTATATTCTTGGTTAAATTTGTTAGGTGAATATTTTCTGGAAACCTTTATAAAACATTCTTATAAATCTCAGCATTTTGGAAATAAAATGCTCTTGCCTGAAAGTGGCTATAAAAGTTATTCTTTCAATAAAAGAGTATAATAAGATGACTAAGTCATACCTTAAGATTTTTTAATATCTGCACTGAACCTTTGATAAATGGATTTGCAATTAGTCATCTTTAACCATATAATAATTAATCATTTATAAAAATACACAGAAGGAATTATACAATTTTCTATAGTACTTTGAACAAACTGTTGGATTTTCTATTTACAATCAATTATTTAATCTTGGTTAAATTCTGACAGAAGCAATCTATTTACAGACCATTACAGGCTAGATAATATGGGTTAACTTTTTATATAAAAATTTATATCAAAATAGTTTATAATATTTTCCTATGGCATGAAGACAATATTGCAATGCAATATGGGAACATCCTGAAGAGGATTTATTTATTTAGCATATGGCACTTGTTAGCCAGGGATCACCAAGGGATGCCTTTATGAAAGGATTTTTTGGGGGCGGTGTTATTTTTATTTCCGTGGGACACCTGAATGCGGAAAGGCAATTGGGAGAGGCTTCTTTCTTGTCCCTACGCGGTTTATTCACTGATGGAACCTCAACTTGGGACCATGCGCTGCCAAGCTGCCGACATCCACGATGCACAGGCTCAGCGTCTTACCATGTGAGTCACCACGGCCCCTGCTGAAGAAATAAGCATTTACAGTTTCTACTCATCCAAATCATTAATAAACATAATAACTGAACACTGACTTTATGGAATCCCACTTCTTAGATTAGGTCATGCAGTACATACTGTTGCAATTTGCAATTTGTGTTTATTCGTGTTAGAAGATGTCGCTTAAACTGAAAGCAAGAAAAATTGTGATTATGTGAAAACATACTTCTAATGAATTCTATTACAGGCAGTAATAAATAAAATAATATCATTAACTATTGTTAGTAACTGTTCCAGCTACTAATGCTAACTAGAAATATAGAAAATGTAGCATACTTGTCCATCAGAAGATCACTTTTTAAAAACAATATCCCTTGTGGGCAGTTTATAAGGGTTCCTGAAAATGACTTCGTGGTTGAAAAGCTGAAATAATTGTATTGAAAAATGACTTATGATTCAGCAAATGCACCTGAAAAACCTTTTCTATTTTACATGCTTTGATCTTTTGTTTTTTTTTTATACACTGTCAGCTTTTTATCAAGTCTATGATGACTACCTAGACATGAACAAATATTTTCCACTCTTGTGAACATCTTTATTCCTTTTACATGAGTGGCAGTATCACTGTGTTGATAAAGCAGCTCTAAAATAAGTACTTATGTAAAACAAAATACAGGGAAATATTATGCCTCTCTTTGCTTCCAGCACATTACTTACAGAATCCCACAAATCTCTCAGCAGAAAGGATTGTTTGGCTTCCCAGCTCGCAAAAGATAGCAAAGAAAGTGAATTTTGAATTATCACTTTCCAGAAATGATATTAAAAGTTAATTTAGATGTAAAATCAATTTTCTTTTTAAATTTTATTTTAATCATTTGATGAACAAATTGGATTTTTAAAAAATGTGATGAATAAGAAGAGGGATTTTTTTGTATTAGATATAATTATGGAATGTTTCGCTTGTAAAAGAGGAATAAATAGTGTCTTGATTTACATTGTAAACATACAGGAAGGACAGCTGCTTTCTAGTTCATTGCTGGTTTCTTGATTTAACCCCTTAACACTGAGATTAAAAGGGGGACATTAGCAGGAGCAATTCTGGAGGACAGTTGTAGCAGCTATGCATCCATAGAAATGACAGAATGAAACTATTTTTTATTCTGTTCTTAATGAAACAATTGAAACAATTATCACACTGATAGAGTATTAGATATGAAGCAGAGATAACATAAAAGATATTTTGGAGAATGAAAGCAGCTGGTAAAAGGCGAATAGGGCAGAAGGAAGTCATGATCCAATGTGTGTTTATAATTAAATCTGCAATTCTTCATATTTGTAAGTAAGAGATTTGAAAAAGATGACTGGTGCAACCAATGACTGGTGCAACCGTTAAATAAAAATGAGGGTTAATTAGGAAGATGTCAGGATGGAATATTTGCCAAGCGACAGAACAAAACAATTTATGTTATTCACATTCCTAATTAGCAGATGTTAATAATATCTCATCTTCCACTAAACTGCACTTCACTTAGGATTCTTCCAGATTCAGACAACTTTTATCTAAACAGTTGAAACAAACCCATGTGCAGGAATATAAATTTACACAGAGAAAGCCACACACCCACACACAGAGAATAGGTTCAAACAATGATAGCTATATAGATCAGAAGCAGCATGCCACTAAAGTTTAGCTGCTATGAAATTACAGAGTTATTGCCCTCCTATTCCCAGGGTGTCAATATAACCACTCTTTGAACAAGATGATGCACATTGGGTATCACATTCGCTGCCCTCCCCCCAGGTTTAGTGAAGGGAAAGTTACAATATATCACATGACAACATGACGCCTTGAATTTAACACCCCTCATGTTCATGGTTCATTTTGACACTGTAACTTTTAGGGTGTATAATCAGAAGAAATAAGGTAAAAAAGATGAATCCTTCCTATATATTTATAATCAAATAAAGGGTTATGGGAAGCTACATTCATGAGATTGGAGCATTTTCCCAAACTTGTTTCTGGTTTTACTTTTTTCAGTTTCCTGCAAATCTTCATGCAGTTAACTTCTTGTTACCATGCTGTTGGGAAATTTATGTAATAATTTAACAGGGTTGTATTAATTTTTTTAAAATCATTTAAAATAATGTCACTGAAAACAATGATCTGAAAAGGGAAATTAACTTAAAGGAAAGAATTGGCAGATCGGTAAATTGAACAGTTGTCACTGAGCTCATCTTTATTATTGATTGATTGATTGATTTGATTTGATTTGATTTGTCAATCGCTTACAAGATAATAGCTAGAGGTATAAACATGAGTAAGAATACAGGAAATAGATATGAATAAATGGGACAATAGGACAGGGATGATAAGCATGAATGTGCACTTATTACCCTTACAGACCTCTTAGGAATGGGATGAGGTCAATAGTAGATAGTTTAAGGTTAAAGGACATTTAAGGGATGTAACAACAGAGTCAGGTGGTGCATTCCAGGCATTGACCACTCTGTTGCTGAAGTCGTACTTTCTGCAGTCAAATTTGGAACGGTTTGAGTTTGTATCTGTTATGTGCTCTTGTACTGTTGCAGTTGAAGCTGAATTACCTTCTACAATTTCCTACCAGTCAAAGAGGTAGTCATTGACTGGTAGGACATTGTAGCAGATAATTTTGTGTACTACAATCTTTTCATTGATTTCTTTCTGCAGATAGGATAACAAGCCAGTGAAACCACGACAAAACTGATTGCTAAGCATATGGAAAAGATATACTCTTATGATATACTTACACTGTTCTTTTATGCCATTATGGACACGTGCATCCTGGAACATGCAAAATCTCTGAATTTGGGAGTCGATTTATTGTCACTTTTACCTTGGGGGCAAAAAAAAAAGTAGGAATGGTGATTATAACATTATATCTGACAGTTTATCTTATACTTTTTGAGTTAGTAAGATAATAAAAAAAAATTCAGATCCAAACTATGAATCAGCATGCATTTCTATAATAAACACTGGAGTTGAGAAATGTATACAATTCTGGTGATTTAGGCTTGCAGACTTTTCTTGCCAGACAGTTTTATGAAGTTGTGTATCATTAGCATCTTGATGGAGTCCATGAAAAATCTATTGGCAACAAAATCCTGAAGTGAATAATTGCTGCAAATATTTCTAATGTTAAGACACAGAAAAATATATGGAGAAAAAGCCAGGAATTACCATTGCCATAACAATGGACTGATCACTCTGTCAGAGTGATTTTAAAGCGGTGATAAATTTGTCTTACAATTTGACGGGATAGAAAGGAATGTTAGTTTGTTCCTTGCTACAAACAGAAATTCTACTGGTTCTGTCCGGTTCTATAGAACCCTTTGTTACTTTCTAAGCAGTTTGCAGAACCGGTAGTTAGAAGCAATCTCCTTTTGTTTTTTTCCACCCTTATTACATTCTTGCCAGTACGCCTAGACTTCCTGTCTCTGGAGCTTCTGAGACTTGGCTTTCTTAAAGGGGGAAGGGAAGGGGTGGGATTCAAATTTTTTAACAACTGGTTCTATGGGTGTGGCTTAGTTGGTGAGTGTGGCTTGGTGCTCATGTTATTGGCTGCGTGTGGCCAACTCAATATCACTCACATCAAGGCACACATCTCCTGGCCTGGCCTCTCATGATTGTGGGGATGCTGCAACAGTTGTAAGTGTGAAAAATGGTCATAAGTCACTTTTTTCAGTGCCATTGTAACTTCGAATGGTCACTCCACACAAACAAAGTACCAGCAAAGGAGGACAAAAACTCCAGAGACGTTCCTGAAATAGGAAGTCTAGTCCTGCCAAGCATGTAATAAGGGTTAACAGAGAGGCAGTTTCTGTAAGCAACACCAGCATGTTTCCTTCCTGCCTTCCTTACAGGATTAGGGCAGTAATTTCTTCTAACAACCAGTTCTCCGAACTGCTTAGAATGTTAACAACCGGTTCTAGCGAATAGATGCGAACTGGTAGAATCCCACCCCTGGGAAAGGGTTGTTTTAAGTTTTTTACATGCTGTTGGGAGGAAATACTTCCCTGGACAATCAGCACTTTGAAGAAATAATTGAATATTGAAGCAGAGCTTTTAGTGACAGGGAACCAAGATGAGTAACATTCAGCAAGGCTTCTTGGCTAACTAGAAAGATTGACATTCAAACGTGAGTTTACATACCCTTTCTGAGTTTTGGTCTAAAACTGGTTTTTGGTGAAGGTTAATTCTGTGCTTGGTGACGTTTAATCCTGTGTTTATTTATGGGATAATTTTCCCTATTCAGCTTCAACAAGCAATAGCTACTGTTGTGATTTAATTATTTGTATTGTGTTTGAATTTTTTCCTGCCTCATGGTTTCTTTTTCTATCTGGGGAGGGGGTCTTCCTCACTGCTTTAGTACTATCTGGCACTGTCCTTTTGGGATGTACTTCTAAGAGGCAGGATGCTAGCTTGGCACTGATTTTTTTTTACTGCCTTTCTGGGGGGAAGTAAATCTTCCTTAAATCTGGATGATTTCCTTAGGATATCTTGTGAGCTAAGTGAGACCAGCTGGCATCTTTAAGTGGTGCAGGATTGCTTTTCCTAGGTGTGCTTTTTCTGGGGAGCTTAAATGACCTCTCTGCTAAAGAGTTTCACTTATGAGCAAGAGATGGCTGCTTGATAGTCATCACTGCATTTTAACTATTTTCATTCATCAAGGTGCTCTGGCACCCTGCCTGATTTGTAACTCTGACTTGCAGGTAGTTTGAATCTAATGATTGGTATTTAGGGCAGCTTTTTGCAAGTAAAGAAGCTTTTTGTATTTTTGTACAGGTAACCATTTTTCACAATTATGACCGTTGCAGCATCCCCACTGACATGAGAGGCAAAGTGAGGAGAAGTGCCCCTTGACACGAGTGATGTCTAGTTGGCCACGCCCTCCCAGTCACATGACTACCAAGCCACACCCACCAACTAAGCCACACCCACAGAACCATTGTTAAAAAAAACTGAGTCCCATCCCTGCGACAGCCCTCCTGCTTGAGATTTATTTCTAGTTTTAAAAAACAACAATCTATTTCAGTTTGCTGACCTCCTTCACCAGGAGTTAGAATATTCTGGATATTTCACAAAACCAGTTTATGTGTTGTTGCTGATAATAGTGCTGGGATTTAAAAAGATTTAAGTTATTGAAAGGAAGTAGTATGACAAAAAAGAAACCCTTTCAGTTTTTACTGTGCTTTTTCATTGTCACTTTATTTCTAAGGTCAGACTTAAGTTTAAAAAGGGATCCTATGGCAAATGAAACCAAGCTGGGGAGGTGAATGGGGAGAGAAGGGTGATACAGGATCACTTATCATCTAGCTGGACATTTCTAATTGTGTATTTATAAGCAGATAGATAGGGCAAAACATCTAATGATAATTTTGCATAAAAATCTCGTATTGCCTAGTGCTAAGCTTTGCCTCAATTGCTATTTCTTACCTCCTTTCTTGTGGATCTACTTATGAACCAAAACATTTCATCCATATCTTTGATTTTCAAATCATTCACAGCCACTATACAGTCCCCTTGATGAAATATGCATCCTAAACGATATGGGTCTTTCCACTGAGAAATGCTGCAGTAAATTAGAGAAGGGACAAAAAACAAACATTTCAGACTTCTTATCTAACCTGATATGGAAATTAACAGAGGAAACTATCTTAGACCACAGTTTTAAGGGAACATTTCCTTACTATTGGCAATTTTTGTTGAAGTTAGTGGGATCTGATCATGTTGAATTTTCATCGCACAGCACATCTGTCAGGCTGGGATTAAAAATGTTAGAAAATTGAATGAATCTGAGAGCGGTTCATTTATTAGGACCAGGAAGAACAATTAATTAAAAGTAAAATTGTCTGAAAGAGGAGAGTGGAAGGCTATTACTATATTAAAATATTCCACACCAAGTTATTATGCAGTCATATACCAATTCTCTTGTGATCTTAATATCTTGCAGCACACTATACTTCAATAGGTTCCAAAAATTAGCAGCAGAAAAGTTGATTCTCAATAAATGAACTGGGAGCAGAATTTGTTTTGTTGTGCGTGTATGTGTGTGTGTGTTTGTGTCTTTGTGTGTACTGAGTTTCTCAGTCCAAGAACAAACAGAAGATCTGTTATGCAAAGGTTTAAAATGATTATGGACCCAGAAATTGACTGCTCTATATCAATTAATTAATTAAAAACATCAGACATACCTTTCTGAATTACTGAAAAGTATCAGGTATTAAACCTCATATTAGGTCTGTGAGGTAGACCAAGTTAGGAAACATGCTCCTCAAGAAATACTGAAATTCTACTATATTTATATAGAGCAGTGTATATGCTGGCTGGGGGAATTCTGGGAATTGAAGTCCATATATGTTAAAGTTCCTGAGGCTGAGAAATAGTGATTGAAGGTCTGACAGTGTTTTTCTTTTCCTACTTTTTATATCTGACAAAGTCAGTGCAGGATCACTTTCAGTTTCTTTATAACAACTTCCTTTTTCTGTGCGTAATACACGTTATGCTAACTGCCACAATCCTGATGGAGAGCTTTGAATATTGCTAATCTCTTTTCCATTTTATTGTTTGGATCCTTCCTCCTTTTGTCAGTGCCTGATAGGCCAGTCATTGATACCAATATGCCTCTTTGCTGATCAACAAGGTGGGTGGGGAAATGTCCAAGCCTTCAATACGAAACACTCAATTTCCCATTGGTTTGAAAAGAAAAGAAAAGAGGTGAAACATGTGATATTAGAAGCTGACCGTTTTGTTTGTAGCTAATCAAATTTCCTGCTTCATTTTGTTATTAACTGATATCTTGAGGTGGCTGCTAGACTAATGGCAGACTCCCCCACCCCACCCCTGCTCCGCTCTCCATCTGACCACCTTTTTTGGTTATCATATTCTCCTTGTGTTCTTTTCCATTGTTTATTTTATTTCTCTATTATTTTATTTCTGCTCTGTTTACACTTTCATATTCTTCCTTTTTATTATTGTAAGCTGTCTACGGCAGGGGTGTCCAACCTTGGCAACTTTAAGACTTGTGGACTTCAATTCTGGGAGTTGAAGTCCACAAGTCTTAAAGTTGTCAAGGTTGGACACCCCTGGTCTACGGCATCCCTATGGCAAGACAGACAGCAAATAAATTTAACGGATAAATAAATGAATGACATATACATTATTGTAGTTATTAGACAGGTATATTATGGCAGTCTATGAATGATGACAATCTAAAGCTGTAGGATCTTGATAGTTTTATTGATGCATTTCCCCCCACACTCTCCTACTTTTGTTGAAGGTAAGCAAGCAATGCAATGTTGTTAAGAAGAAACCTGTTACTTTATGTCTTCATAATCTGGAGAAAGATTGTGGTAGAGAAAGTGTGACACCTTGTGGTTTACCAAGGCAGTGGAATTTTAAAAACTTGCCAAGTTTTTGGTTTGTTTTTTTAATTTCATCCTGAGTGTCTATTGTGGGAATAATGACGAACCCTGTATCAGGCCTCTGACAGTTATTTTCTGCCAGATAAATTACTTTAATACTGATGATAAGATACCCAAGAGCAACAATGCAGTTCAGGCAGCCTGGACTGTACAGTTCTGTCCACCAATTTGGTTTCTTCATATGTATGTTCCCCCTGAGGCAAACACCTAAATTTCCTTTTATTAGTATCATTTCTGATACTAGGAGATATAAATACAAAAACTATTTACTACTGCATTGACTTCAACAGTTAACATTTTTGCATTTGAAGAACTGTTCTCACATATTTTCCAAGTTACTTTTTGATTGCTTGAAAGAGCTATGAAATCTATTACCGATTTCTAAGATCTACCAAATGTTAGCTGGAGACATTATGATAACTATGGAAGAGAATGCACCTTCATATATCTTCAGCCCTGACATTTCTTTTCACAAGAACTGAGTGCATAGTCTTAATGCTTAAAGTTATCTATCTTAATTTCCATATCTTAATTATCTACACAACAACTGCCTGAAAAACTCTTCATTTTCCAAAGATAAACATTCCAGTATCCCAATGTCTTTTGGCAGGATTTAGTTTTCAGATAGTGTTTGTCTTTGTTTTCAGGGAAGGGTGGCTCTTTTTGTGAATCTATTTTACTTTGTTTCAATGCTTCTTAAAGCAATAATGATGCCCTGTTGATTAATTAAATTTATCTTGCCATGATTTGCTGCAGGTAATCCATCTGAGATCTATGAAACTATATTCCTTTGCTTCTTATAAAATATATATCTATTTTTCCCCTTTGGGAGACTTAGAATCTATGTCTAGACAAATGTACAATAAGTGTAGTAAATAACAATGTTAAAAAGCATGAAATATTAAATTTTTTAAATAAATAAAGGCCATAAAATTAACTTATTAATAACTGTTCAAATTAAAAGAATTAAGAATTAATTAAGAAAAAATTAAAATTAAAAGAGTTACTTCGTGACTTTAATAAGAATTTTTGTAATGTTCTTTGGACAAAACTCTATAGAAAAACCTGAAAGATTTTTGGTAGGGTTGGAACTATCTAATTAAATTAATTAACTTTAGTTAATGAAGTTAAGAATCTCTCAAATGATGAGCCCCTAACTGGCCTTTTCTGGACTTGAAAATTAAATTAGGCTAGATTATGGAAAAGAGATCTCAAAGGAATATCAGTGCTGTAGGACTGAGAAGTTGAGGGAAAAATATCTTGGAAGATGGCAGTCATAAACTGTTTCCATAATACTGCCGAAAACAGCAGTGGGAATAAGTCCATGAGTTCACCAAAAATTGGACTCACTTTGAAAGTGACTTTGCTACTTTTAATAGTTAACCAACTGCACATTAATTAGTTGGAGCTGTCTTTGTGAAATAATATTTGGTGATGAAAAGATGGCATTGCTAAAAATAACTCATGCATTTATTTTGGCCTGACAGCATATTAATTATGATAAAGCAATATATTTAGTTAAGCCAGCAGGAGTTTTATCAAAGTCCCTTCAATGTAATCGTCATTGAAAACCTGTAATTTGAATTTGATCATTTAGTTAGCTGATCCATTTTAAGAAGGCAAGTAGTTAACACATTCCCCACCTCCCAAAACAATTCATCTGATTGTTATTTAGAAATTTACATAATAGATACAGTAAATAATTAATATAAATAAAAGACTTTACCATATGTATCCAGATGCTTTTACAAGTGTTAAATAGGAAATAAGATTTTGTTGAGGAAGGAGAATATCCACCTTCTCCAACTGGTTATAATCTGTGATTTTACTGAAAAAGAAATGAATGAAATCCAGAATGTAAGGCTGTTTGATCAAAACATACACCATTGCAAACTATTGCTATTCAAGCTAATTCTTAAGATAGAAAACATATACTGTAAGCAATAGCAAGCTATATAGCTGTCTAGATTGGGCTGGGAAACATCCAGGAAACATGTATGGTTTATTTAAAAATTTATCTTTACAAATTTTAAACAGTATTAATATCTCTTTCTCCTTTTGGCTAGGGCAGGAGTACAGGATGCTGTCAAACCAAATACAGATAGACAATTACATGTCACAACAAAAGAAAAGGCTTCCAGTAAGAAGGAAAAATTGGGCCATTTTATTTCTCCTCTATGTCTACTTAATATGTAAATTAAGGAACAAATTTATGCTTTGCTGAATTCAATGAATAAGATGATGGAGAGATAAAGTTAAACATTACTTCCTGGTTCACAAAATGGAACAACATGCTAACTTAATTTTTTTGTTTATTAGCTACCAATATGATGTTTATCTATTTAGAATTGGAACAATTTAACAAGGTTTCCTTTTAGATCTCAACATTTACAGTCATGAAAGAAATGATTCTATTCAAAAGAAATTCTTACCTGAGTATAATGGACAATTGAACCACTGATAAAAAAAAGAGTTTTGGTGTTTTTTCCAATATTCTTGGTAATGGCTTTGGTTTATGTTGACTATCTTCTGCCACTTGTAGATCCATCTGATTTTGGGAAAGGACCACTAATTCATTATTGACATGTTTTGCCTTTATTTTATCTTCCACCATCTCTGGAATCCTGAGGAACAGATTATATTAACCTTAAAAGATATTTATCAGTCAGGTCCTCAAAAATCTTACTTCTGGACAATCACCTGAAGAGCAACAGTTGAATGAAAGTAGATCATATAAAATTAAGAACAAATTTAGGATAATGCAGGTAAAGTTTAGTTTAGAAATGTGATGGTTTACTCACTGACCTCATAGCCATAAGTCATTAATTTCTGAAGTCAGTCTTTTGACATGTATTGAAAGTACATTGAGTACACTGAAGTATTTGGAAATAAACTTATTTATGTTGCATTGTTATGCTTTCTTATTTCCCCCCTCCCCAAATTGAACATTCTTCCTTAATTTTTCTTTTTCTGGGCCTTCACATATTTAGAGATCTAGCTTTTTATTTGCTTCTTGTTCTAGCTCAAATAATTATGGATGATTCCATATTTAGACAGTCATATATGCCTTTAAGTCAGTGTTGACTCCTGGCAACTGCCTGGACATATATGAACTGCTTATAGCAAAACCAGAAAAACAAAACAAAACATATTACTTCCAACGTCATTATTAATAAACTTTAAATACCATGTTAGGCCATACAACAAACATCAAGGTCATGTACTTCTCTTCTTATTAGCAGGTTTTGCTTAAATCCATCTTGTTATGTCATTCTCATCAATAATATGTAGTCAATATTACATACAGACTAAAATAAGTTTTAGAAACTTATTGATTACAAGTTAAATATGCGATCAATATGCAATTAGAATTATTGGTAATAATTAGCATCTTTCTGACTGTTCTAGTATTAATATCAGAAATTAGATTTTACTTTTGATACTGATCTCCAATCTTACATCAGTTTGAATTCAGGAGATATAGTTAATCAAATGTTCACATGCTGATAGTCCTTTTGAAATATAACTGTATATCAGCAAGACTGAATGTACAATAAAGATTAATTTAAACTAGAAAGAACAGTCAAGAGGAACACAGGAGCCCAAATTCAACCCTGGAATTTTCCCTTACAGTCCTAAACTCCTTCCTCGTCCTCTAAATCTTTGACCTATCTCTCTAGTCTTCATGCTTTCAGAATTCTCATTCTCTCTCCTATCCAGATTATTTGCAATAAGCAATTAGCCAATTGAGAGAAAATCTTTCGGGGGGGGGGGTGTATTTTGACATAAAAAGAGAACCCAGAAGGAAGTGCTTTGTGCCATTTTTTTAAAGGAGAAAAGACCAGAATGGGACACCTCAGCATGACCAACTTGCTGAGGTTGCCCGGATGGAACTGGGCCAGCGAGCAGGCAAGTGAGCAAGTGAGAGGCAGGTGGACGGGCAGACGAGTGGGTAGTCAGAACACATAATGGTAGTGGCAGCCATTCTCACATCTCCCACCACCTCTGCCTCCACTGTGCACTCTGGCCACCTCCTCACTCACTCACTTGTTTGCTTGGCTCTCCATTTAGGCACGGGCAATGAGTTTCTCCCACACTGAAAGGCACATATTGAGTGCATACTGCAACAACCTGGTATCAGTGAGTTGGCAGAGGCAATGTGATAACCTGGGGCATGGCACAAAGGTAACACAGTGAGATAATTAATAAGAGTCCCTTTATTATCTCCAACTTTTCCCCAATGTCTAGGTTACCTTCTGGCTGGAGAAAAACTCTCCCAGGAACAGCCTTTGACTGCAGAAAATTAAGTCCAAAACATGGTCAACACAAACTGTAACTTAAAGTCCAAACAAGCCAAACTCAAGTAATTAATTTGGTAGGGCAGGAACAAGAATTTCAGATTTGAAGGCATGGCAAACCTCACACAGTTGGGAAGATGCCAGGAACACAGATAAGCCATGACAGCACCAGATAAAGTCACGTTTGCTCCTAACAGCCTGCTGCACGCAGCCTGCCTTTCTTATCAATTGTCTTCCCAGCTGTGCTAATGAAGGGAATCAGGGCTCTTTCCTCCCCATAAGCCACACAACCCACTCTCTTCTCTGTTTCTTCCTCTGTGCCCTGGGATGAAGAATGGGTGGGCCTGGTTCTTCCTCTGAACTCCTTCTCCCTTGTTCTATCTCTCTCCTGCTCTGCCCAGCTGGACTTTGCCCTTCCCCAGTCTCCTCCATAGTCAACAGAGCCACAGTCCCATTCCCTGTCAACTGTCTGGCTTCCTCCTTGGATTCAGACACTGACAGGGGCATGACAGGCAACTTGCGGTGGCAGTGGGGCTGCCCCTAGCTGGCCATCCACAGCTGGCTGCACCAAGTTGCTCTAGATCAGAAATGACTGTATTGTCCAGGGGACAACAGAAACCAAGCACTTCTAGTAGAACTACTAGATATGGGCTGCCAAATAAAGGATTGGTTTTTCTGTCATCTATTGCCATTCTAGTTTTGAAGCCAACTCTGGTGGTCTTACCTGCAACATGCATAATCAGGAAAACTTTTAAAGTATTGCACTTATTGTTGACTTTGACTTTGTTACTCACATGGAAGGAAAGTTGTAAAAGAAATGTGTAATATTTGTTTCAGGAGAGAAATATCTTATTGCTAGTATACTTACAAATCTTTCATGAACATGTATTCTTCATTACTACTGAGCTTTTCATTGTCTGAGATGCTAGGTTTTCCCGGAGTGTTAAACCCATCAATCACCTCATCCAACTTTGAAAATAAATGATATGCAATTAATAAATGTATGTCTTATGCACTGTTTATATACAAATGTCATCAACTAAACTTAACAATTTCTAGATTTGGATTCTGCTATCATGGGAATATTGATACACTTAGTTAAAGCTAAAATTGTTTCTTAGTAGTGAAGCAAAATAAAATAGTAATTGTTTAGTAATCAATTTAGTTTCTTAAAAAATCTCAGTAACTAGGACTGCTGAAAATCTTAGAACATGGTTCAATTTGATTTAGACAAAAAAGATGGCAAAAGGAAAAATAGGCTCATTTCATCAGCCCTGCTCAAATCAAGCTTTTTTCTCAAAGTGGCCCCTAGTGAATCAGCATTATATATATCACAGTTGGTCTGTATGGAATTGCCCTTTGGATGACAAATTAATGACAAAGAAAAACAAATCTGTTTTTTTTCTCATTTATGGTTTTTTTTCCTGCTGTGGTACACATAATGCTTAAATTATCTGGGATTATGTTAAACATAAATAGATGGAATATGCATCTGTGTTAACATGAGATGTATTGGGGACTAAGAATCTACACTTGAGATACTAAAGGAGACAAGTGTGTGTGTGTGTGAGAGAGAGAGAGAGAGAGAGAGAGAGAGGGAGGGAGGGAGGGAGGAGGGATGGTCACCATTCTCTTGCTTTGGAACAGCTTATTTCCTGAGCTCAGAATGTCTGCTGTTAACATTCTATTCAGGATAGCAGTTAAAACTGTGGATGGGCAAAAACTTAGAGATTCTATGTTTCTATGTTGATTATATTTCTGTGATGAATTCAGATATTTATAGCTTATGATTATAACCCTCCTAAATTGATTAAGCAGCACACAAATAATTTACAAATAATGAATGTGTAAATAAATAACATGCTACATGATGTATTTATTAATGCAAACAAATGGATTATGCATACTCCATGGCTAGCCTAATCAATAACATGGGAGATCATGCCATTCTGCTTACCTGTGCTAAAATACTTGTTGGAGAAGCATAATATTCTTCTTTGTCTTTTTCTTCCAGTTCTTCAACAGGAATATTTGTCATTTGCCTCTAAAACAATAATTTAATTATTCTTTACTTAATACCATTTGACAAGATAAAAATAAATGTTATCTATAAAAATAAGCACAAAACAGTGAGGTATCTGATTTTATTAGAAAATCAGAAATGAAGTGCAGAAAATGGAGGTCACTGTCTAAAATACACTGCTCAAAAAAATAAAGGGAACACTTAAACAACACAATGTAACTCCAAGTCAATCACACTTCTGTGAAATCAAACTGTCCACTTAGGGAGCAACACTGATTGACAATCAATTTCACATGCTGTTGTGCAAATGGAATAGACAACAGGTGGAAAGCATAGGCAGTTAGCAAGACATCCCCCAATAAAGGAGTGGTTCTGCAGGTGGTGACCACAGACCACTTCTCAGTTCCTATGCTTTCTGGCTGATGGTTTGGTCACTTTTGAATGCTGGCGGTGCTTTCACTCTAGTGGTAACATGAGATGGAGTCTACAACCCACACAAGTGGCTCAGGTAGTGCAGCTCATCCAGGATGGCACATCAATGTGAGCTGTGGCAAGAAGGTTTGCTGTGTCTGTCAGCGTAGTGTCCAGAGCATGGAGGCGCTACCAGGAGACAGGCCAGTACATCAGGAGACATGGAGGAGGCTGTAGGAGGGCAACAACCCAGCATCAGGACCGCTACCTCTGCCATTGTTCAAGGAGGGACAGGAGGAGCACTGCCAGAGCCCTGCACAATGACCTCCAGCGGGCCACAAAAGTACATGTGGCTGCTCAAATGGTCAGAAACAGACTCCATGAGGGTGGTATGAGGGCCCGACGTCCACAGGTGGGGGTTGTGCTTACAGCCCAACATCGTGCAGGATGTTTGGCATTTGCCAGAGAACACCAAGATTGGCAAATTCGCCACTGGCACCCTATGCTCTTCACAGGTGAAAGCAGGTTCACACTGAGCACATGTGACAGATGTGACAGGGTCTGGAGACGCCGTGGAGAACGTTCTGCTGCCTCCAACATCTTACAGCATGACCAGTTTGGCAGTGGGTCAGTAATGGTGTGGGGTGGCATTTCTTTAGGGGGCCGCACAGACCTCCATGTGCTCGCCAGAGGTAGCCTGACTGCCATTAGGTACCAAGATGAGATCCTCAGACCCCTTGTGAGACCATATGCTGGTGCGGTTGGCCCTGGGTTCCTCCTAATGCAAGACAATGCTAGACGTCATGTGGCTGGAGTGTGTCAGCAGTTCCTGCAAGATGAAGGCATTGATGCTATGGACTGGCCCTCCCGTTCCCCAGATCTGAATCCAATTGAGCACATCTGGGACATCATGTCTCGCTCCATCCACCAACGCCATGTTGCACCACAGACTGTCCAGGAGTTGGGGGATGCTTTAGTCCAGGTGTGGGAGAAGATCTCTCAGAAGACCATCCACCACCTCATCAGGAGCATGCCCAGGCATTGTAGGGAGGTCATACAGGCACGTGGAGGCCACACACACTACTGAGCCTCATTTTGACTTGTTTGAAGGACATTACATCAAAGTTGGATCAGCCTGTAGTGTTTTTTTCCACTTTAATTTTGAGTGTAACTCCAAATCCAGACCTCCATGGGTTGCTAAATTTGATTTCCATTGATAATTTTTGTGTGATATTGTTGTCAGCACATTCAACTATGTAATGAACAAAGTATTTAATAAGAATATTTCATTCATTCAGATCTAGGTTGTCTTATTTTTGTGTTCTCTTTATTTTTTTGAGCAGTGTATATTTATATGTTATAATATGGGAAAACAAATTCAAATTAAAACCCCTTTCTGTCAGTTGGTATATATTTGTCTATTAAGTACAGTGATAAAAACTGTTGATATAATTTTAAAAGGCAGTAAAATGCTCAGATATCTACTGAACATTATCAAGCTAATGCCTAGATCCCACACACATTTATTTTGTATAGATAGTCTGGCCAAAAGATAAAATATCTACATACTGCATTGTTTTACTAATCATTCATCAATACTAACTCCTTTGTCAAACATTACCATATTTGGAGCTTCACAAGAGTAAAAAGAACCAGAAGTAAAGTAACAATTGGTAAATAGGTAGGTAGGTAAATGGGTGGGTGGGTGGGAAGGAAGGAAGGAAATACAGTTTGTGAAATTGTTCCCCTTAATGTAAATAATATTATTAACAAATATTTCAGATAATCCTGATGGACAACATAGCCAGTATCAGTTTCTGAACTCACCAGGCGTTGTAGGAGTTTTCTTGGTGATTCATAAATATGTAATTCTTTCTGGATTTCTTTACAAGTCGGGTCTGAGTTTGGCCTTTTTTTGTAAGCTGCTGCTGCTATGTTCTATGCCGCAAAGAAAATAATTAGTCACTTAATGGCTTTATTTCAAGGTGCTTAATTAACAGTGATAGCTGAAAATTTGAGATAGAGTTTCTGATGAGAATTAATATAGACACTTTTGCTTTAATTTCCTTTTAATATGTTAAAATTGTGGAAAAAGAAAAGGATAGTGTTCATTTTTAAAAAAACTATGCTTAATCACCAATTTTGAATTTTAAAAAAATCATAAATATCTAGGGTGATAAGAATGGAAGAAAGTCTGATCAAGTACATCCCTCCCAAAACTCCTAAAACAAGCTAATAATGACTAAGCATGCTTAGTGGGAATATAAGACTGACTATTGGGAGAAAGAATGAAGAATGAAGTCAAATTTCTTAGGAGAGGGTATTTCTGGACTTCTTAATACCTTGTTCCTTTATGGCTTGCAATTAAAGTGGATATGTCTATAAAAGTCTATAAAATTAAACACTTACTTCATATTTAGTGCCAAGACACTGATCCTTTTTGGTGATAGAAATAGTATCCAAATCATCAAGACAGGCTGGGACAGATTGGGACCGACTTCTGACTTTCAGTTTCTGAAATTCAAAATTTACACAACAAACTTTATATACTTTTATATAAATCATCCAACTGTTGTTCATAACAGCTGAAGACATGTTTCTTCAAGCATTTAGGGGCAAGTAGTGTGCAGGATATCTTTTAGGCAAATTATTAGTTGTTGCTTGTATTTGTTTTTTTTTACACATTCCTTACTTTGTAAACCAATTAACAAATTACTTGAGATCCACAAAAATGGGCAGCGAATAAACTGTGTTACAAATAAATGGACATATTCTTTCTCTGAAATGCAGATGCCCACAATTAAGATCCACATCACATTCCATCCACCTAGGGTGGTAAGTATCTTCAGAAAATTATGCAAAAGTTAGCAAAGCACTACTTGCTTGTTTATTGTATTCATGGTCATTTAATCGTCAAATGTTTTGCAGTGTTGAAAACGTCCAAATTGTCTTTTCTAGGTGAAGACATATTACTTTGGGATATAAAATTGCATTATTTTTCTGTGAGCTCTTGCTATTAAATATTTTGTGACAGGGATCATTGTGGCTGATCAAATAAGCCTTTTTCTGTCCTGGTGCTTTTCTGGAAACAATGCAAGGATTGTGTTGCAAGGCTACAATAGTCTCAGGTGTGCTGACCTTTCATCATCTCTTTTCCAGGATGTGCCCTGGAGGAAAATTGATTAACACTTTAATGTTTTAGTTCTTGGGTTTTCACCTTTTTTTTTTTTTGCTTTTTACCACACTGTATATTATTTTAAATTGTATGCCATCCAGAACACTTGTGTAAATGTGATTTATAAGTAAACATTAAACAAAGAAAAGTTTTCCCTTACCAGCAAAGACTCACTAGTAATCAGTTCTATGATTGTTAATAACATAGGAGATTGATGATTTAGTTTAGACTGTCTCAAAATTTCATCTAACACTTAAGGAAGTTGCTAAATATTAACAATAGCCACAGTCTGCATAAACCATCTGGTGCCTTTCTTACATTATTTTGTATTATTTTCTGTATAAGTTTAATTTATTGTTTTACTGTTTTTATGATTGCTTTATAGTTGTTACCTTTGATTGCTTTATAGTTATTGCTTTCATTGTTGTTGTGTTACTCAGAGTTGCTTAAGATATAACTATTTTTTCTTCATAACAAAGATTGGCAGCCATATAAATATTTTAAATAAATACAGTACAAGACAGTTTATATTTGATATGTTGTAATTCTGTCTTTTAAAATTGGACTTGGATCACAAGTAAAAATCAAGAATCAGGTAGATATTATCTTGTCAACATTCAGGAGATTTAGAAGCCCGCTTTCCTCACAGAAAATTTTAGTGAAAGTAAAATGTGAATCGGGTGGAGAAAAATTGATTCACATCTTAACTAAGGAAATTTTTAAAGTAAACTTGTCTTTAATGAAGGCAAATAAAAAAAGAATGAGCGTATCATTATCAACTTCAAAAGTTGACAATGTGGCTTGTAAAAGTGACATTTCTTGAGTTAATAATTTGAAACTTGACTTCTGTAATCTGATTGCCTCATTAAAGCTTTTGGCAACATTTGCTGGTAAAAATCCCATTTGTGTATATGCCACGTTTCCTTGTGAACTAGAATATGGTTGGAAAAGGACAGAGGCAAATGATAATTAACAGTTTGGCTCCCCCCCTCCCTCCAGAAGCATTAGATATGGTATGGTATATCACAAAAGACAACATTAATTTACCTGTTTTTCTGAGCACAATGTAAACATGAAGGTGGCCCATTCCTCAACTTCCTTGCTAGAGTTTTAAATGTTTTACAACAGACAAAAGAGTAACAGAAGTTAAAAATTAAGTCCAGATGATGCTCACAACATTTAGCAATTGTCTCAGATGATGACTGTGTGTCATTCTTTGCCTTTGCCTATGAATTGCAGAATTAATCAAGACGCATGCAACAAGCTGCAGCACCTATCTGGACTTGGGTTAAGGTGGCTTAGAAGAATGGAATTCTCTTGGATTTGGATGCTAGAATAGGAAATTTTTAAAAATCCCAGAAGAAGACACAGGAAAACCACTTCCATATTTTTGTCCAAAAAAGCAATGCAAGTCCGAACTTCAGATAGTTTTCAAAGGAGCCATGCAGAATATTTCACTGGATTTGATTTCACTTAAGAATTAGCTTATGTTTCCCCTCTCATGATTGAATTTCCTCTATTCTAGAATAGTGGGAAATGGTTAGCTCTTAGAATAATCTCTAATTATAAAAAATATCTTTCTTTCTTTCTTTCCTTTCTTCCTTCCCCCTTCTTTCCCATAATTGTGAGAAAGTGTTCATCATAAGTTGTTTTTCTCTTTTGCAGCTTTATGACACAAATCTGGAGAATCTAACTCTGTCATAAACAGTATTGAACTATGCCCACTGCAGTTAATATCTCTTTTCTATGCAAGCTGCAGAATTCAGAATAATGGTCTGAAATTATAGGGAAGCAGATTATAGGTGGATGCTAGAAAAAACATCTTATCAATAAGAGTAATTTCATAATACATGCAGGTTTCAAGATAGTAAAATACCTCCATCACTGTATGTGTTTAAACACTGTCATACCCCAGAAATATTTAGTCTGAGGATCCATTTTTAATATTTGGGTGTTCTTTTTTCCAACATTATAACAAATTAAAACTATGTCCCATAAAAGGATTGTGAACTTACCTATCTTTTCCAATAAGGTAATATATTCTGTTCTCTGTAGTAATACTCAATACTTCGGTGAACTGGCACTTGAACATCTTTTTCACTGCAGACATTTTCTCAAAGTCACCTATGCCGAGTTCTATTTTTGAAGCCCTGTCAAATAAATATAAAATAGGTAAACAAATATTATAAATTCTTCTCAGATATGAGAAGAGAGTCTGTAGCTTATATCTGGTACAGAAAATTCCTGCCCAAGAAGTTTCTAGACAATCAGTAGAGCTATCATACCCAGGCTACAAAACCCAGGCAACCATTAAATAGTTCGTCACTCTTTGCTTGTAGTCATCTAGGGTTTTCAAGCCCAGATACAGTAATTGTAGAATCAGGATTGTGTCTTCACAAAAAGGATCTCTTTGTGCATAATCATATTAGGTCTCTTTTCACAAGTCCACAGAGTCAGAAAGCGACTAAACTCATGCAATTCTGTTATACCCATTTATTTTAATGCATGAAAAGTGTAATTTGACTGTTCTCTTCCACCTTCATCTCTAATATTTACTTACTTACTTACTTATTGAATCATGCCTCAACTAAACATCAAATAGAAATTAACTAAGATGTTAGAAATAAAAATGATGATAATGATCCTACAGCATAAAACAAAACCTAGCCAAGCTTATTAAACAGAGATTCAGTATCAGGGACTGTTTCATCCTGTGCTAGGGGTCATGGAAGAACTAGGTTTTTAAATATTTGTGGAACAGGGTTAGGATCACAAAGAATAGGGGGTCAGGGAGCTGTGACATAGGGAAAGTGCAGCCTCATATCATGTAATGTAGACCAACATTTGTTAAAGAACCAGGGAAAAGTACAGTAACCTTTATTATTTAAGCATCAGAAATGTTGTATTTCACCAGTAAGTCAGCTAAAATAAACTGTGATCCATTTGTTCAAATACTTACTCATTAATTTCAATGTGGCCCTTTATTTGCTGGCCTTTGTGATAGCTCAAGATATAACGATTTTGGGCAGAATGAGAAAGAATAAAATATCTCTTTTTCCAGGAAACCTACAGAAAGGGGAAAAATCAATTTCATATATTAGTAGAAAATCAACACATTAGGAATGCATTTTGATGATGCTATAATTTTCCTAACTGTACCTGATTATTAAAAAGCTGAGGTGGTGGTGATTTTATGAAGAAACCATGCTTGTAAACACTGCTGTCACAATTTTCTAAGAAAGAAAAACAAAAGGTCATGTTTTATAAAAAGATATTCTTGCACAATAACTAATGCTAAATGCTGGGCAACCAAATTTTGGCCTTGAAATATCATCAAGCCATCTCTCTTTTTCTTACTCATGCTCTACCTAGGCTTTAAACATACATGAAACAAACTAATAACTGCAATAAATAAGAAATGGCATTCTTTATTTTTTTTAATGAACATCTCCAAAATATCTTGAATATGTCACTACATAGCAAATACTTCCTAGACCTAGAAGATGGGAGGTAAGCAAAGTGTATATTGGAACAAGGAACAAAAAAGATGACAAGAGACACGGAAGAGCAATTTTGTGGAAAATAAAAAATAAGGTTCTAATATAGTGTTTTTCAACCTCAACATCTTTAATATGTGTGAACTTCAAATTCCAAAATTACCACAACCAGAATTTTCTACAGACCAAAGTTGTAGTGTGGGACAAGAAAAATAGAATGAATGATACATAAATTGCAAGATTAGAATAAGATGATTAATTTGTGTAGCTTGGTATAATATTTCCTAAAAATTGAGAAATGAATGGAGAAATTTTCAGATTTGTAAATGCTGGAAGAAGACAGTGGCTAGCTCATTGTGAAAAATGAAGATTTAAAAAAGTAAAAATAGTTATACATATTAAACTGATTCTGTCCATTGCATGAAAGTTGAAAATTTCACAATTGGATATGATGTAAAGGATAGAATGCATAAAGAAATTTGTTTGCTGGGATAGAAATATATAGAAAAGTACAGAAGATGGGGTTTATGAAAAGTAGTTTCTTTGGGTTTCCTTTTATCTCCTGATTTTAATTTGTGTTCCATACTATTGCTTACACTTGCATTTGCAAAATGTTGTTTAATCTAAAAGGGAATAATATGATATCTATATATGTTTGTGAGAACACTCCAAACACAGCACTGCCTATTGTATGATTTCCAATTGACTATATATCTCAAAACAAATAAAAATTTACACTGTGGCAAAGCATATTAAAATACTTTGGGAAAAACATATTTGGAAGAATAATGTATCATCTAATCCAGTGGTGCCCAACCTTTTTTGTACCAGGGACCAGTTTCACGATTATTCATTCTTTGCGGCCAGGTACAAAATGATCCACAGACCGGTACCGGCATCAGCACGCACGACCAAGGCAAGGCGAGCCGAGCGACCGGCCAGCCAGCCGTCCCCCGCTTCTCCCCGCCACCTTCAACTCCTCCTTCTCGTGGTTGATGGGTTTTTCAGGCTCTTTCTTAATCTCCTCCTGAGTAATGCGAGACTCCACCGCCATTGGGATGGCTCTTCGTTTGAAGCCCCCCCCTTTCGACGAAACTAAGGCACGAGGATTCCTTCAGCACCCAAACGCTGCTTTCCAACTGACGACTGACAAGCTCACCCGGAAGCACTTTCTCAAGCGCCGTCAAAACAAGGTGGCGGCACCCAAGCAAAGTAGGCCCTACTTTCATTCTTTGCGGCCTGGTACAAAATGATCCACGGACTGGTACCGGTCCGGGGCCCGGTGGTTGGGGACCCCTGATCTAATCCTAATATAATAATTTTATATAGTTAAGCAATGATGGTGGTTATAAAGAAAATATGCTGCTGTAGACACTATGATCTGAAGCTAGATACAAATGAAAGCATGAGGAAGCATTTTTTTGTATAAGCTCCTTTCATCCTCTGCATGATACATTTTATTGATTACTATGGTACTATTGCATATCATCAAGGCCCGTGAACAAGGTCAGGAACTGCCCCATTAGTTCTTAAAATCAGAAGATAGCCTGAAGGATTTGTATGAAAGTGGCAGACTACAGTTACAAGCAGAATTTCTCTTTGTTCTTAATAAAATTCTACCAAATTAACCTTTTGGTTCATAAAAATGGTTAAATGTGTTGAAATATGCTTGGTATTCACAGAAAACTCAGAGCAGTATTTAAAAAACATTGTCAAGTAAAAATAAAAATGTACGTGTAGAGCTTTTTGATGAATGAGAAGCAGAGCTCAGTGTGAAACAAACTCCGTTAGATCAGATCTCTGAAGTGTATAATAAATATAAAGGGTAAAATATAAAGCATGGACAAGATGCATTTTCTGCTTCATTGAGTAACAATTTAATGAAAGGAGCAGGTCTTTTAGTATGAAAATCTGATTGTAGGGTGGCTTAAGAATGTCCATTGCCAAATTCTTGATTCGGTTTGAAATCTGGATCAAAGTCAACCTGAAAAAAGAGTGGGAATATAACCTGGTGACTGTGTAACAAATTGTTATAACTTTATAACAGAGACTTGTTCTGCATTTATTGAACAAGAGACATATTGTCAAGTATCAAGTATAAAAAATGCTGTGAAAAGAGGAATCAGGCAAAAACATATTTAGAATTTATGTACCAATACTAGTTCTTCTTGTAGAATCCATATTTGATTATTAGTTCAACCTGAAAAATAAACAAAGAATGAATGTTAAAGATGAACTTCACTGTTTCTCAAGGCTACCATAACCAAAGGATTTCTAAAAGATAGACCTTTTCTTTTCAGGATTCACTAATCTATTTAATGCAAACAGAAACTGTAACCACACAACATATTATCAGATGGTAACAATATTGTTTGTTAATCTTATTTAAATTTAAGTTACTCATATACTTGGAATAAAATAAAATTATTTCATATGCCAAAAAAACAAAAACTCATATGCAATAGTTGTCAGTTTCCCCCAAAGAACATGGTTTTTGCCAAGAATAAGAATGTGATATTTAATTTCTATAATTTTGTCCAGTTGCTACTTGGAATGTTGTGCAAACAAAACATGGAAGATTCAATTACCATCCTGGAAATTCAACAGAATAATAAAATGCAACAAAAAGTCCCTTGAGATTAGAATTGTAAGAATTACATTGATAAAAGTTTATAAGAAGGAAAAGAGATTTAGGAACTGATATATAGTGCTCTTTAGCAATATATGAAGTTCCTACATTTCTTTCATCTTGCAGATAAAAACATCAGTATTAACAAAATGAACAATTTATATGGCATTAGTATTATGCAAAGATTTATTTGTGATATGACTTCCCTTTTTCCCCTTTTCCCTTTTGCCTGCACAACGACCCTTTAATATGCTTCAACTATTCTGGAAAGCCTATTTAGATACAAAGGGGAGAAAATATATAGTAGGTTTGCTAATAAATGCCACTTTACTAGCAGAATTATAGTCAAAATGAAGTTTTCAAAACTAATTCTTATCTCTATGCTGAACAGAATTCACCATATTTTAGAAATAAATTGGATTTGTTTGAAGAAAAGAACTATGGCTTTTAAATACTAGTGCCAAGATAAAAGAAAAAAAAATAGGACGTGTTAAATTTGAAATATAGTCCATAATCATTGCAAGCTAACTCATGTGAAAAATGTTCTTTCGTTTCTAAGTATTTAGAAAACACAGTGCTTTCAGTGAAAAGTATCAGACAGACATGTTCTGTACACCAGTGATGTTTCAGCAAGAAGAATTTCCTATTCTTTTCATTAGACATTGCATTTTGTGGATACATACAGTTGTTACACTGGACTGAACTTTCTCTGTTTTTCTCTATAAATAAATTCAGAACATCAACTGTTCACTAAAAATTCAATTTCTACAAGGAATTAATTAACTGAAGAAAACTGCAGTTTTAAAAAACCCTATTTTATCATGAGATTAATCATTCACTGAACTAAAACCCTATTCTTCTTCCTCTTCCCATTCCACCATATCTGTGACTAGTACATAACATAATTCTTTGTTTGCAAGGATTGAAAGGAACAAATATCACTTCTTCTTTTTATTTTATTTATTTGTCAAAAGCTTACAATACAACAGAAACAAGAATAAACATAAGTTTATTCTTGTTTAAATACAAGAAATAGGAACTAATTGGGGACAATAGGACAGGGACGGTAGGCACAATTGTGCACTTATGAATGCACCGTACAGACCTTTTAGGAATGGGGTAAGGTCAACAGAGGTTAGTTTGAGGATAAAGGAGGGGGGGCTTGAGCAGGTGACAACAGAATCAGATAGTGAGTTCCAGACATTGACCACTCTGTTGCTGAACTTCCTGCAATTGAGTTTGGAGTGATATACATTTAGTTTATATCTGTTGTGGTTAAAGCTGAAATATTCATTAACTGGTAAGACGTTGTAACAACAACAAAAAAAAGTACTATGCTTAAGTCCAATCTTAGTTGGCATAGTTCAAAGTTCTTTATTCACTTTTTTACCACTTCTTTATTCATTTCTGCTATATGACGAATATATTTTACATAAGAATATATTTAACACCAACCTCCAATAAAGGATGCCTAAAACGAAATTTATAACTGGGTGTATTTTTCCCTCCTTGTCTTTATTTTTCCAGGAAACTAGGAAGTATTTTTTTCTATGATGCTTACTATGTCTGTCCATACCTTGTGGACTGAGATGTCTCTTATCTGACTATTGCCGAGCCTTTGGATCTTCATTCTCCTGACTTTCAAAGATATTCCCACAGACCACTACACATGCATGCGTATATGCACATCCATAAATGTACATATGCCCAATAAAACCTGCCTACAAGAAGCAGTGCTACTGGTGATTAGTGGTAATCAGAATGGTATCAGGTGAATTGTCCAGTGGGAGGATATTGTATCCTGCTGCCTGGATTGAATGGCTTTCAAACTGTTGCCAAAATATCTCAGTCTGGACAGGATTTTCTTAAATTGGTTTAGAATAGAGGTCTCTAACCTTGGCAACTTTAAGCCCAATGGACTTCAATTCCCAGAATTCCCCAGCCAGCTTGGGTTGGAGATCCCTGGTTTAGAAGATAGCCAGTATAAGCACAGGGTAGGTACAGATTGAGGGTTTAGGGCTGCAAAGCTCTTTATAACTGAATATTATGTTTCAGCTTTGTGGGCAACTGCATTTTACATTCAAGATATTCAAGTGACATATATTTCATATTCCTAAAAATATTGGTTTTCTACTATTTTAAAATTAATCTTTGATAGTATACACTTCTTGGGAGTGGAGGGATAGCTTCAGTCACAGATGGCACAATGTTATTACTATTTCCGCACCTAATTTTTCTATTTATTATCTAATTGAACCGATATCCCACAAAAAACAAAGAAACACAGCAAGTCTAGAAGACGTGCTCAATCATTCAATAAGTTGATCAGATTATACTTTTAAGAAAGACAAGAAATTGATAGTCATTTTCCAATGAGAAAGAATACAAAATTAAAATGCAAATCACTCTTAATATAGTATTTAAAAGAAGATTTCAATCCAATCAAATATTTGTTTAAAGAATTGAAACAGAACCTGAGATGGGAATGGGGATGACTTGCCTTGATAAAAATATTTTTCAGATATTTCTGAAAAAATTAACAAACAATTTAAGGTCTTATCAAGACAGACACCAGACTTTGCTCACAGAACTATTCAAGTTTATGATTGCCTAAACATGCAATTGCCATGACAAAGAAATGAAGAAAATATCATAGATGTTAAAATATCTCAGGTAGATGTTGAAAATTGTAACATATGAAGCAGCATCTACATCAGACATGTTGAGAATGACAATAACAATAGAGTACATTGTATTGTAATAAGAGTTTATGATCTCTCCCAAAATTGCATGTATCTGAAAAGAACATAGTATAAGTTCATTAAATGCAAAATTCAGACTTTTGAAATTTAATAAACCAAGACAAAAACATTTATTGATGACTATAATCCTCTTTAATGCAGTACATTTTCCTCAATTTATTAAAATAATTTAAAACATTAATTCAAGAATGAAATTATTCAAAAATATGAAAAAAGAAAGGATATGAAAATATGGAACTGGAGTTACCATAGCATTTCAAGCCATATTACAATAACTAAGGTCTTACATTAATGGTATCAAAATGTGATAAGTATAACATATATATTTCATATATAATCAGTGAATTTTTGGGGATGCAGTTGAATATTCTTTAACCCTGCTAGACTATGATAAGATTGTAGATTTTTGAACGAAAGTATTTAATAATATGTACACAGAATAATATGTACAACAAACAGAACAAACAAACAGAAGTTAAGAATTATTATACATGTAAATTAGAATAAAAGTACTGCTAGGTAAGAAAGCATTTTCATTTTTAGCAGTTAAATTATTGCTGAACAATGAAATATATATATATATGTCAAGAGTTAAATAGTATGATAAGTTCTAGTTTACATCATTGCTTGACAAAGTTTATTGTAAAACCTATTATTTCACCATAAAAAATAGCAAATCATTATTTTATAGAGAATGGTGGGATATTATTGCTTATATATATAATAGAAATTATGGGAATGTTAAATTTTACTAAGATCATGTAAATTTACTTTAACTCTAAATATAATTTTGGTTGTTTCGTATCTCCTAGTAATCAATTATTATGCACATATTATATTCCTGTTACGATAATCTAATAGGTATTGTACAAAAATTATTTTCAAACTATAATATTGTAGATTGAACAATTCTACTACTGAAAAGTTTTAATTATAAATGTTTGTTTTACTTAAAAAATAATGATTTAAAAAAAATAAGACTGTAGATAAGCTAAAGGAAACATAAGGTACCTTTGACAGTTCCTTTGTCTTCTTCCAAATGGTAAATCTTCCAAACTAAGTGCCAACTCTTAGTCTTATAGGGCATACACCAAATAATATTAGAGTAAGCTAGTGTCATTTGCTTTAATCATGCCATTTGTATATTAAATTTTCTTGAGGCTGAGAGAAGGTGAAACACCTTTAAAATTAAAGGATGTTATCTTAGGTATGTACATCTTTAAGTGTTGTATGTTATGATTCTTGATTCTTAACGAATGTACTTTTTCTTTATGTATATTGAGAGTATTTACACCAAGACAAATTCCTTGTGTGTCCAATCACACTCAGCCAATAAAGTATTCTATTCTATTCTATTCTATTCTATTCTATTCTATTCTATTCTATTCTATTCTACATACTTGTGAATTTACAAGAGGGTCTATGGCCAAATTTGGAATACTAAAAGAGTGCAGGACTATTAACTGCAGATAATGTCCATGCACAGTTAAACTTTTGTACAACTCTTCCAAAGATGAAAACAAAGAAAATTCCAAGTTTTATTCCTGTTTTAAATTTTATTTACAGTATTTATAAGGGGGTTTTACCCAAATTTTGTGACAATAAAATGTAGTGAAACAATTTGCACTTTAACTACTGTACACAGAATAAAATTAAATTTTAGATATTGTCAGCTGTAAATAAATGTTATGATTTTTAGCAATACTTACAGGATAGGATGTTTTCTATGCTGGAGATAAGCAATGCCCAATCATGTCACTGAGACAGTTGTTGAAAATTGGATTATTTAGAGTGGCTGTCTTTTTATATCAGTCTTAATTATACCCCTAACTATGACTCATAAGGAAATACCCAATTTTTTTCATATGGGAAATATTCTCTTTTACTGTCAAAACTGAAAGTTGTTTTAATGAGAAAATACGGGAAGTTGCAGTGTATTTAAAAAGCTTTTGACAGGGCACAGAACAGGTGCAATAATAATAATACTAAATCCAGGTTGGCACTTGGTTTGCTTTTCTATTTCATTTCCTCATAGCATTTTAAAAAAAAAAGTAACACTACTCCAACAGCAAGACAGATATGAATTGCTACGAGGATATAGTTGGCGACTTGATTGCTATTATTACAATCCAACAAAATACTTTATTTAATGAATGACACAGGAAGGGAAACTTTCAGAAAACAAATCCATAGACCTTTCCTTATGGTTGGGGAAAAATGTTTTCTTAGAATTCCTATGTTATCTCATATAATCTCACCCAAACTCATACCAGAAGCAGCCACACTATTCTGATGTTGCTGAAACATGTTAAGACAATTCTAAAATGTATAAAATCTGATGTGTATGTCTGACAATTCTGTTGTTAGTGCAGCTGATTGACTATAGCAGCTGATTGACTACTAGTGCAGAAGACTGACTGCCACTGGTACCTGTTGGCAATGTTAGTCTGGTATAGGCAAATCCCACCATATTTCCATTCTTTCATAGTTCTCTCCTTATAGCAAGAACCTGGCACAAATGTAATGGGACTTTGTGAGATGACGGACTCCAGAATTAATAGGAAGAACTGGCTTTTTCAAACCGCAGATATTGCCTACTGTTTGATAAGATTGCCACACGGCTCTATCAGCCTACAAAGCCTGTTTGTCTGGCTTGTGTACGTTCTGGTTGAACTGGACTGGCCCAGCAACACAGCCATCATTCATGATAGAAGGAGAAGTATAAGACACAAATATTAAGATAACTTTTGAAAGTTTTTCTTTATCTCACTTCTGCTGAGAGGCAATGTGCCCCCCCCCCCGAAAATATCTTGCTCAAATTTGCCAATCAAGAATTGTGCAACAGATTAAGACATTGGCCGGGGGACAATAAAGGTGACATCAATGGAGAAACAATCCTCAGTACCGGTAGTCCTCGACTTACGATCAAAATTTAGTCCAAAATTTCTGTTGCTGAGATATTTGTTAAGTGAATTTTGCCCCATTTTATGAATTTTTTGCCACAGTTGTTAAGTGAATCACTGCAGTTAAATTAGTTACATGGTTGTTAATAGGTTTTCCCCATTGATGTTGTTTGTCAGAATGTTACAAAAGGCAAGCACATGACCCTGGGACACTGCAACCGTCATAAATATGAGTCAGTTGCCAAGCATCTGAACCTTAATCATGTGAGATTAAGAATAGCTTTAGTATTTTTCCTCCTACTGACGCAGTGGTGAGACAAGACCAAGGAGAAGGGAAGAGTGAAAGGAACTTCTGGTTTTTATTTTCCTCAGGTTATCTGTCTGTCTGTCTATCTGCATTAATAGACAGGTTCCCATTCATGTCCTCTTGCCCATTATCCCTCAAACAAGCAATAAAAGTTTACTACTGACAATGCATCTTTATTTTTTTTTTGTTTGAATTTATAAAATAAATTTAAAATGTAGGTTTAAATGAAAAGCAGAGTATGTCTCTTTTCCCCGTACCTTTGTACCTTTCTCTTGAAAAAACTTGTTTTTTGGAAAAGAAATATTATGAAGAGTACAATGTTAATTTTTCAATATTCTTACCCACAAATATCATAAAATAGGATGTTCTGAAACCTTAAATGAAATATTGATCTCCTTGCTGTGTCTTTTCAGCTGATCAGGGAGACACTTGTGTCAGGAGTGGGGTTTTCTGCTGCTTGCTTTACTTTTAAGGACTAAAAACTAGTTTCAGTTACTTGGATACCTCAGTAAAAGTATTACATTGCAGACATGCTTAACCAATCAACCAATAGTAAGCACCCAAATAGTATGTGCTAATCTCGTCCTAAATATTTCTGGAATAGGAAAATTTCTACAGCAAAGCAAAAGCAACAAACCAAAAACAAATTAGTGCTTGGTAGCTATTATCAAGCCCTACAAATACCATTATCTCAATAAATGCCATTTTTGGTGGCAAGGCAAAACAACTGAACAAAATAACGAAATGTGTATGTGGAGAGAGGGAGGGAGGGAAACTTGCACAGGATAATATGTAGATGTGTTTCTAAAAGGAGGAGGAAAAAAGCAAGAGAAAGTTTATGGAAATTAAAACAAATAGACAAAGCATTCTCTCCTACACTGCGTTATTCCGGTTTTTAGAATTCAGAACTTAATTCTGCCCACACCCTGAAAAAGGCTCCTTAAAGTCACCATTTCATGTTTCACATTCGTACAATTTCCTGAACTTTAATACTGCTTGATATTTTGCTTTAGTGCACCCAAGAAATAATTCATACATAAGCAAGAGTTCTGCCTACTGCAAATTAGTAGTGTGTGTGCCTGCAAGTCTTTTTGTCCCTCCTTCATTATTTTCCAAGACTTTAAACCCAAATGTTCCATGTTTGCGAAAGTTCTCTGGTTCAAGTAGTGCTGTTTCCTATCTCAATTTTAGCTCATATGACCCTGGTGCTGTCCATGTCCCAGGTTTGCAGAATCCTATCTTGCTTCCTTCCACTACCTGCCTTAGCTTGTCAATGTCCAGCATAGCAGTACTTACCAGTCCAGGTGTCCCAGATGCCCTTGTCCTTACTCCTTTCCAGGCCACTTCAGCTGTGCCTTTAATAAGTGACTGTTTCTCATTCATATCTTTGAGTCACTTTTACTGTAAACTAATGCATTTCAGTCCATCTTGATCTCCAGAACAAAATAGAGGTTTCATTCCAAGACCAGAGTTGCCCACACCTGCAAGGCATTCAAAACGTAGCTTTGCCATTTCATCTGTGAAACTGATAGTATGGTTGAGTGGGATCTATGAATGTTCTTAGATACTATTTTATGGTGTTTTATGTTTTTAATTTTATTAGTTGCCCAGAGTCAATTATTTTATTTGTCAAAAGCTTACAATATAACAGAAACAAGAATAAACATAAGTTTAAATACAAGAAATAGGAAATAATAATTGGGGACAATAGGACAGGGACGGTAGGCACGATTGTGCGCTTATGCACGCACCTTACAGACCTCTTAGGAATAGGGTGAGGTCAATAGAGGTTAGTTTGAGGGTAAAGGAGTAGGGTTTGAGCAGGTGACAACAGAATCAGGTAGTGAGTTCGAGACATTGACCACTCTGTTGCTGAAATCATACTTCCTGCAATCAAGTTTGGAGTGGTTTACACTTAGTTTATATCTGTTGTGCGCTCGTGTTGTTGTTAAAGCTGAAATATTCATTAACTGGCAAGATGTTGCAACATATGATTTTATGTACTATGCTTAAATCTAATCTTAGTCGGTGTAGTTCAAGGTTGTCTAAGCCAAGAATCTCAAGTCTGGTGCTGTAGGGTATTCTGTTGCGAACTGAGGAATGTAGTACTCTTCTGGTAAAATACTTCTGGACTTGCTCAATTGTATTTATGTCTGATATACAATGCGGGTTCAAGTTATGTAAAATGAGCAGCGACGTAATTAAAGCCATCCAAACACAATGCTTTTATTCAAAAAGACCAAGAATCAGGCCTTCTTAGCAGTGAATACATTGCACTTTGCTCCAGAAGTATGACTGGCTGTTAGTTGGATAACTAATACTAGACCAAAGTAAATAGACCAAAGTAGCATTGTTCCGCTTATCATTTGGCCCTAAGTTGTACTGTTTTTTTTCTATTGCCATTATGTGTTTTTAATGTAATTTTAGACTTCTTTAACTTCACCAGGAGCCAACCTGATTGAGATGGCAACGAATACTGCAAAGTAAATGAGTAATAAATAACTAAAACAATTGTTGTGTACAAAGAATTAGTGCAGAGATTTATTTTTATTTAGCAAGTTTTCCCTTCTTTTCTTGTTATGCTTGTTGGAGTCTGAGGCAGAAGTAGGTTTTTATAATGGAGATGCTTGTGCTTATTTGATGTCTCACTGATCATATTAGAATTGATTTTCAGAGTTTCCAGGCCTGCATTTAACAGAGCTTGGAGTTCTTTCTCCCATACTTCCCTGATAATTGTCTTAAAATAGATTTTTCCTCAGATGTAGTCCACAAGTTTGCAGACATTGAAACTCCATTCCAGCTCTCCTCCTTTTCCCAAAATTATTGAGGTAAATGACTGGCTCAAGGAAATTTCTAACTCACATTATGTGATGCATTTTTTTTAAAGTCATCAGAAGATCTATCTCATTTTACTGGATGTAACCTGGGCAGTAAAATAATTTTACAGAAGTTGGGCTGTAAACTGCTAGCAACTGCTGGTCTTGGTCCTATCTGGCTTTTTGTGTAAATCGGTTGATTAATTTGGCTATCTTTCAGAGAATGATGCAGATTCACCTAATATTTAAACTGGAGTAAGACATTACTGTCTTATTCAGAGTCAACAGCAGGCAAGAGGATTGGTTTTGGAAAGTTGAAGCTGGGTTGACCAAGAGTAACAAGTTGTTGAAATTGTCAAGCTTTAAAGAGAATCACTCAGAAAATGCACGAGAAAATCCAAGTGAGAATTAGTAATATTTAAGAAAATTGAAAGAATGTTAGCAATGAAAATAAATACTGAAGTAGTCTTGTCACTGATGCAACTGGATTGTTTTCAAATGAGGTGATATTTGAAGAGAGGGCAACCAAGTTGGAGAATTCTTCTACTTGTTTTATGAGGCATGTTCTCACATGTGAAATCAGAGCATCATCCAACAATAAATCAGGGCAGATGCAATGGGATTTGATATGGGGACGATAAGATGCTGCTGGTTTTCTGTTGGTTCAAGTGCGTATCGAGAACTATAAGAAAAGGTCAAATGCTTCTGATAAGGCATTATCTGCTGTCAAATCAGGAAATGTTTTCCATTGTTTTAGCTTCCTTGTCCATATTTGCCCCAAATAAGCCCATGTTGTACCGAAATTGTCAGGAGACAGCAAGATCCTATGTAAATGTAAAAATTCAGTTGGGATCCAGTTTGGTACAGTCATCAGGATTAAAAACATTGTCTAGTGGTTAGGGTACCAGGATAAAACTATAAAACTGGAAGTTCCAGCCATGCCTTAGGCACGAAGCGAGGTAGAGGATTCTGGACTCCTTTAAGCCCTAGGAAGCAGGCAATGGCAAATCACTTCTGAAAATGTTGCTAAGATTTGTTTGGCAATCTAGTCAAGATTAACTTGAAAAAACAAAAGAAGCAAATAAGAAAATAGATTGCACAACTGGAAATTGTACTGTCTTGCTGTGAAGCACAGATGGAGAGAGAAAAGGAGGAAATAATTGTTCAAATATTTTTCATTATTAACAATAGCAGTAACACTTAAACTTGCATACTGCTCCATAATGCTTTACACTGTTTGGGAGGTGTATGACATCAGCATATTGCACCCAAATGTGTCCTTCGAATATATAGGATCACTACTATAGCAGTTGGCCATCCTTGCTAGGAACTGCTGTCCTTTTCCAGGAAGATAGCTATGAGCACTAAATATATATTTGGAAGAAACAAAGCAAACCTAGAGAAGCACATATTGTAATGACAGCTGGATTATAGTAATACAACATACTATCAACGATTTCTCCAGATGTGAGGTGCTGAATATGCCTTCTTTCAAAAGTCAAAACAAAAAAAATCTTAACATGCAGATTTGTTGTTTTGTATTATCTATAGATGAAACTCGAAAAATTAGAATATCGTGCAAAAGTTTGTTTCAGTAATGCAACTTAAAAGGTGAAACTAATATATTAGATAGACTCAAGATAGTTCAAGCCGTGATGTGCCATAATTGAGATGATTATGGCTTAGAACTCATGAAAACCCCAAATCCACAATCTCAGAAAATTAGAATATTGTGAAAAGGTTCAATATTCTAGGCTCAAAGTGTCCCACTCTAATCATCTAATTAAGCCATAACACCTGCAAAGGGTTCCTGAGCCTTTAAATGGTCTCTCAGTCTGGTTCAGTAGGAATCACAATCATGGAAAAGACTGCTGACCTGACAGTTGTGCAGAAAACCATCACTGACACCCTTCATAAAGAGGGAAAGCTTCAAAAGGTAATTGCAAAAGAAGTTGGATGTTCCCAAAGTGCTATATCAAAGCACATTAATAGAAAGTTATGTGGAAGGGAAAAGTGTGGAAGAAAAAGATCAGGCATGATATTCCCCTCTGAAAAAAAAATCGGGGCCGGCCGAGAGACCCCCCCGCCCGCCCACCGCCCGCCCGGGCTCCACTCGCGCCGCCCGCCCACCTGGGCTCAGCTCGCGCTGCCCACCGCTCGGGCTCAGCTCACGCCGCCCGCCGCCCGCCCGGGCTCAGCTCACGCTGCCCGCCGCCCGCCTGGGCTCAGCTCACGCCGCCCGCCGCTCGTGCCGCCCGGGCTCAGCTCGCGCCGCCCGCCACCCAGGCTCAGTTCGCACCGCCCACCGCTCGCGCTGCCGCCCGCCAAAAAATCGGAATTCCAATTTTAATCGGAATAATATCATGTCTGAAAGATGCACAAGCAGCAGAGATGACCGCAGCCTGGAGAGGATTGTCAGGAAAAGGCCATTCAAAAGTGTTGGGGACTTTCGGAGTAGACTGAGGCTGGAGTCAGTGCATCAAGAGCCACCACATAGACGGATCCTAGACATGGGCTTCAAATGTTGCATTCCTCTTGTCAAGCCTCTCCTGAAAAACAAACGTCAGAAGTGTCTTACCTGGGCTAAAGAGAAACAGACCTGGTCTGTTGCTCAGTGGTCCAAAGTCCTCTTTTCTGATGAGAGCAACTTTTGCATCTCATTTGGAAACCAAGGACCCAGAGTCTGCAGGAAGAATGGAGAGGCACACAATGCAAGATGCTTGAAGTCCAGTGTGAAGTTTCCAGTCTGTTGATTTGGGGAGCCATGTCATCTGCTGGTGTTGGTCCACTGTGCTTCATTAAGTCCAGGGTCAATCCAGCCATCTACCAGGAAATTTTGGAGCACTTCATGCTTCTTTCCGCAGACAAGCTTTATGGGGATGCTGACTTCATTTTCCAGCAGGACTTGGCACTTGCCCACACTGCCAAAAGCACCAAAATCTGGTTCAATGACTGTGGGATTACTGTGCTTGATTGGCCAGCAAACTCGCCTGACCTGAACCCATAGAGAATCTATGGGGCATTGCCAAGAGAAAGATGAGAGACATGAGACCGAACAATGCAGAAGAGCTGAAGGCCACTATTGAAGCATCCTGGTCTTCCATAACACTTCAGCAGTGTCACAGCTTATAGCTTCCATGCCACGCAGCATTGAAGCAGTAATTGCTGCAAAAGAGGCCCAAACCAAGTAATGAGTACATATGCATGCTTATACTTTTCAGAGGTCCGATATTGTTCTATGTACAATCCTTGTTTTATTGATTGCATGTAATATTCTAATTTTCTGAGATTGTGGATTTGGGGTTTTCATGAGCTGTAAGCCATAATCATCACAATTATGACAAATCACAGCTTGAACTATCTTGCTTTGCATGTCATGAGTCTATCTCATATATTAGTTTCACCTTTTAAGTTGCATTACTGAAATAAATGAATTTTTGCACGACATTCTAATTTTTTGAGTTTCACCTGTATGCTTATCCCATTAATTTTTTCCTTCTTGAATTCATTAACATATTTTCAAACATGGTTTTTGCTTATATAGAGATTGGTCATATGTGACTTACATAAATAAAACTTAGAAAATATACCCTCGTCGTAACTGGGTATAAAGGGTGCCTGTTATTGTTGACCACTAAATCAGAAATTACAAAATCCACAATTCATAATGCAAATGACACAAACACAGTAGAAAATTACTGTTTGGTGATAAACTTAAGGCATTTTTCTATATTCCTTTCCTCTGTTAACCACTGGTTAACTTAAACATTTCAAAGTATTTAACATTCTTATAAAGTTAATGGAGGTGCTATGATTTTCAACGCTATGATAAACAGCTTATTAATACATCTTCATAGAACAGAAATGTAAACTTTTAAGAATTCTTAGGAGTCACTGAGAATGTGTTAGTACTGTTGCAGTACCCATTACTAATGCTATTCTGTATGTACATTTTCAATTTTATTTTGTATGCAAAATGTAAGAATAAGGAAAATAACTACGTTCTTTAGTACCGAAATGTAATCACTTTACATCCCAAAATAACACCTACTTTGATTGGTTGTCATGTATTTCATCAAGGTCATCACAGAGCTAAGATCTTCTCTTCTCTTCTCTACCGAAAACCAAACAACATGCTTGATCCCAAAGATTCAAGTTCAGGAACTTTCATCAGTTCATATATGTGTTTGTGTGTGGGCCTTTGAAAAGTACTGTATATTGGGCCAAAAATTACATGAAAAGGGACAAGTTCTTTTACAAGCAAATCTGGCTGGGGTATTCTGGGAGTTGAAGTCATCCAGGCTTAAAGTTACCAAGGTTGGAGACCCGTGTCTTAAACTGTCAAGTAGCTACTCTATTTGTGAATGTGCAAATCTATGAAGAGAATCAATTGTAAATATGTACTAACAATACAGGCTTTTTTTAAAAAATAAAAAAAACATTATGTGTTACATTATATTGATTGTATATTAAGAAAATAAGAAACCAACAATTACCAAAAGGGATGAATACATTGCAAGAGAAACTTGTTTGGGCAAAGATTATGATTACGCATAGAGAATGATAACAAAACCAAGGTTTTTTAACAGTGGCAAATAATTACAAGAAAATAGAATTTTAGAAATAATTTTCTATTCTTTTACTAGCTTTGTAGAATTATGCATTGAACAAATTAACAACCTATAATACTTTTCAAATTATATACTACATAACTACACTACCAAATGTCTGATACAAAATTACTTTTGTGTAGAATAAATTGTACATTGTATTTGTTGTTTATTGATGTCAAAAAAGGACAAGGGGCATTTTTTCATTCAGGGTAAAAATAAGCAATTCATATGTATCTTACATTTATAAGAACTGGTTGCCAAAATAAGGAACAGGAAGATGTTCATCGAGTCTTACTTAAATTAACAGCTGATTTACTGTGAATAGACTGGACCTTACTGAAATTATGAAGTTTAAATTAATAATAATGAAATCAAGTGATACACAAAATAATGGATTTATAATAAGACTAAATATGGATCCCACCTAGTGATTCTATATGTTAGACTGGGATGAAAAAGAGCATTTAAGCATCCTTAGATGATTTCTCAACAATTTTATCTCTGAACATCAAATGAACTTTGCTAATACTTTTTTTCCTATTGCAGATATCACTGGAGTATTTGACAAATATATACAATTATTCTTATAAATTAATTATAAAGCTAAAAAAGGTAATTAATAGAGGAAAAATGAGCTATTTGTATGATGGGGAAAGAAAGACTCCAGAGAAATATTGTGATTGCTCCCGGTGAAAATAGAAACAAGGAATAGGCACCTCCAACAATACAGGAACATGTGGCACCGTGAAAATCAATATATTAATCGACTGAGGTAATCTTGGCATTGTGTATTTTAAATGCCCTTCATCAATTTTAACTCTAGGTCTATGAGTGCTTCTTGCTGGAACAGCTTAGATTAAAAATGTATTGCAAGTTATAATGCATTATGTATTTTAAATTTGTTGTGCTGGTGGCACCAATTTACAGAAATAAAGTTCTTTGGTTAGCATGGATACCACACAAGGAACCTGCTTCTTCCTGCAGAAGCGTGGGTCATCAGATTGAGATTCATAGTTTCTTGCTACTCTGTAGTTAACCAGGGTCAGAATCTGCAAGATCTCCAGATTTTTGCCATACTCATTCAGCACTGAGCAAAGAGACTGCACAAACCAGGATCCCCTTCCTGAATTCCTCCAGGAATAGTAACCTAGAAGTAAGAATAGGGAAATATACTTTAATGACAGAATTAATATGTTTTTTAAAATCAGAAAAGGTGAAATACAGAATTTAATACACAGTGCAAATTTATATTGTAAATTTAATTATCTTATCCAACAATCCAAAGGCAGAATAACACTGAATTGGAAGGCAGAAACACTGATTCCAAGTGTCTTTAAAGCTTCTGGTTAGTATAGTTAGCGCTCATTTACAGACTGCAATTTGGACGGGCAACTTAGTTGTTAAATAAAATGGTCGTTAAATAAAACCACAATTGTGCTTATGATTTTACATCAACTTTCCTTTGGTTTACAAACCTGCAAGTCATAAATACAAAGTAGTAATTGGTTGCAATGACTATCTGTACATGTTTTATAGCCCATACATGAGAAACCACCTTTTCCTGCATAGATTTAGTGAAAACTGGTATGCTCCATATCCCATTGAACACTTGGCTTCTCTGTGGCCACCTATGCTCTTTGGAACGAAGTTTCTGACCCATCTTAGGAAAGTCTTAAAACTAGATTTACAGTAGGCCCAGTCACACTGTTTTGTGATTTCTTACTGACACCGATATTGAACATTTCAATCCCTTGTTATTTATAGTATTTTCTTCCCTGATGGACTGCATTGTGTTTATTATTCCATTATTCTATTTTCTTTTGCCTTATTCTAAAATATTTATAGTATTGTTTATCTCCTTGAATCACTTGGTTGATGGAGGCAGCTTATAAATTGATTGAATAAATTAATAAAAAGTAAAGTACAAGGAAAAATGATATCCTCTCTACATGTAATAAAACCTTACGATTGTGGGAAATAAATCATCTCTGGGATATATATCACATAGGAAAGGAATTTTAAGAATTTTAATAAACTAGAACTTTTTCTAAATTTAAAAAGAATGTGAAGGTTAAGATATGAAAGGTATTTTGAAAGAGACATTGGTTTTCTTGTATGATGAATATCATGATTTTTGGTTCCATGATATTCATATTCATGATATATGGTAATGAACTTGTGGAATAAATTGTTACACTATGATCAACATTTTTACAACTAGCTTGAGAGAGAAAATAAAAATAATTAAAAATAATTCAATTAATGGATATGAGCCATGTTAACCAAAAATAGAATTTCCACTTCTGTATGAGATGGTTCCTTAGAACACGCTTCTGAGTTCACCAAGGACCCTTGCTGGACCACTGATGAAATTACACTAATCAATCATGGCAACTCTCCATTTTTTAAAATTCCTGGTAGTTCTTGACTTATGACCATTCATCTAGTAACCACTTGAAGTTGAATTTGATGGTACTGAAAAGTGTCTTATGACCAGTCTTTGTTCTCATGACTATCACTTGACTCATTGAACAACTGTATGACTTAGCAATGGAAATTCCAGTCTCAATGGCAGTTGTAAGTTGAGAACTACATAAATGATATTAGGCAGAGGTATGCAGCCCTACTGAAAGATGCTTTTTATGAGCATGGACGAAATTGCTTTACTTGCCAACAGCTTGGTAAAGAAGTTGTATATTTTGCTAGACTTGCATAGAAGATCGAAGATCCCAGAAAAAAAATATGTGTTGGAGTTAAGGAAGAATTGAAAAATTTGCAACAGAGTATACACAGTTTTCACTATCCTACCATTCTCTCTTTCATGCACTTGTATGTGCCTGGGACTGCACAAGTTTAGGAATAGGCATGTTTTGACAGAACTGTTGATCTTTTTCCTATTTATATAGTTGTGAGATAACAAACCTGCCCCAATTATATAGTTATCTCTCTTATTGTCTTAGCACGCATCATTCAATACCTGCTAGATGTTTAATCATCACTAATATGTAGCATTTGCCTCTAAAATTCACTGTAAAAAAATATGTCGTTCCCCCCCCCAAATAGTTTCTATTCAAATGCCTACATTTTCTGTCACACTTTACGTCTGACTCATCCTAAATCAAATTGTTACTTTTTTCTTCCCAAGTGTACCTGGTACAGTGGAATATGCATACAAAAAATCTGCTTCAACTGGAATCTTGTATCTTGGATTGGCATCCATTTCCAAAGTGTCATTTGAAGAACCTGAATCTGTCTGAATCCCATCATCAAATTCAGAACCGCGGCATGCCTGAAACCATATTAAATAGTAGGTGTAATTCTCATATGTATGAATGGCACATAGTAAACAAAAATCATACACTGACTGAAGAAATAGTTACACTTTGTAAAATTAAATACTGTACATTAACGAATTCTACCCAGATAACCACTGAGGTGGCTTTTATCACTGATAAGCAGTGAAGAGTTCCATTAAAAATGTTTTAAGTCTGAGAGCTGCAGCATAAATGTTCCAGCTGCATTTCATTTACTAGACTATGCAGAAATGGCCAAGCTGTAGGTAGTGGGCATATGATTTATTATTTATAAAGTATTCAAAATTATACTCACACTTAGTTTTGGGAAATATATTTGCCCTGGGCTATCCAAAATGCATAATAACGAAGAGAAAGTCTTGTCACAAAGATAAACAATAAGAGGAGAAGGTCTGGAGAGATAAAGCTACACAGATTTGGCAATTGTACTTGATATGTGAAGCTTCCTTATACAAAGCCAAATTTCTAGTCTATCTAGCATAATTCTCATTGATAGGATTATACCTTATTTTTTTTTTCAACAAAATTAATCTCAGTCCAGTTACGCTTAGTATCCTTCACCACACTGAGAAATAAAGATTATAGAACAATGGGCCACCGCATCCACAAAAGGGTAAAAGGAGAACAATCAGGTACTTTCTGTGACCTCTTATGGTACGTGCAATACAAAAAAGGAAAGATTTAGACTTTTCAAGGATCATAAGTGTAAGTTATATGATATTATACAAGAAAATGTCTGTGAATTTTGAACTCTTTTTATTTGCAGTTTTGGTTGTTTTAAAATCTATGGGTATATCAGGCTATTTCTAGCTTTTTTTCGATAAACATTCTAAACATTCTATCCCTTAAGAACTAAAATCAGCAAACGCCTTCTTACCTGAATAAAGAACAATTTGGGTTTTCCAATTAGGCTTTGGCATTTGTCTCCTCTGAAAAGTATTGTCAAATCCTTGATTGCCATGAATGCATCTGTGCCATAGATACGGCCTTCATCTCCATGGCTTAATAATATGCAGGAAAAACAAGCAGCGTCACGATGGTCTTCATTGGCAACTGCAAATCAACCACATGTTCCATCATTAAATAGCAATAGCACTTAGGCTTATATACCGCTTCACAGTGCTTTACATCGCTCTCTAAGCAGTTTACAGTCAGCATATTGTCCCCAACAATCGGGGTCCTCATTTTACTGACCTCGGAAGAATGGATGGTTGAGTCAACCTTGAGCTGGTCAGAACTTAACTGCCGAACTGCTGGCAGCTGGTAGTCAGCAGAAGTAGCTTGCAGTACTGTGTTCTAACCTCTGTACCACCACAAATCAAATGAACATGTCACTCAGCTGTACTTAGTAATAGTGTTAGGAATATAAGTCACCTAACAGGTATTTGGGTTAGAAATATATAAACCAGGATAAACATTTTAGTGCTATATCTTTAAGGGAATGCAAGAGCATGCAATTGGGTGTGGTTTCTCAAACAGCCATAAGATGGAGCCAGAAACCTGGGTTGTTTAGTCTGAGTCTCAGAAGAGAGTGCAAGTGTATCTCTGTTTCCTTCTGTTGGAAAGTATTGCCGTTGCTCCATTTCGTCTAATTGACTGATATTACTAGATTTAATGTAAGTCTGATATTGAACTGTTTTTGACACTGGAATTTGATATTTGGATTATCCCTGGATGAAAACTGACTGATTTTACCTGTGAATGACTTTGGACTGCTTATTTTGGACTTTGCTTAAACTTTTCTTGAAGTAAAAACCTACATTTACTGTACAGTGTATCTGTGTGCTCTGTGTGTATTATTCCAACACTACTTTCAAATACGTCTCCCTGTATGCACTCATTCTCCTAAGGGGGAATTACCTCAACAAATAGCAACTAAAAAGGCCATTTTTCTTTGTATAAAAATGGGCCCATAATATTAATAAATAATCCTAAAACATGAGTATTGAAATTGGTATCCAAAGTCCCAGAGAAGGAAGTTGATATGTGATTTATTATTTTTCCTCATTCTGTGACTGTGTCTTGGAATTTTTGGAATTCCCAGACACCTGGTAATGCATTTTTAGTAGTTATTCCAATGTATCTGGTTGGCATCAACTTAGAAAAAGTTCTCCAAACTAGATTTTAAGATAATAGTTAACAAGTCAAGTTAAAAAAACAAACAGTACCTTCACCAAGAATTTCCCTCATTTTCTTACAGCTAAGATCATTATAGATGGAAACGTCAAAACCAATGTCCCGAAAACATTTTTGCAAATCACCAGCATCTTGGTCGGTACCATTTCGTACACACATCCCTGAGCCAAAACAAATAATTGTCACATCTGGCTGTGTGAAATAATATGTATTTTATACAAGCAGTCTTATAAATTCTACAGTCCAATACAAATATCCTTGATTAACAATCACAACAAACTAGTGAACATTTGAAGTTAAAATGACACTCAACAAAGTAAAAGTCCCGAGGATCCTGTATCCCATAGTGAATGCCCATCATATGGCTGCAGATTTGTTCTTGGGCACAATTCAAGATGTTGGTTGTCACCTTTAAAGCCCATTAGGATTGGGACCAGATTATCTGAAGGACCATCTCTACCCAGTACTTACACCTGACCCACCACAGTGACAAGTCAAGCAATGTTGCAAACACCTGACCCACCACGGTGACAAGTCAAGCAATGCCCTCTCTTAGAAGGTACATCTGGTGGGACTCAGAAGGATCTTTTCTGTGGTGGTTACTTTCCTTTGAAACACCATGCCCAGAGATTAGACTGGCCTCTACTTTGACACAGTTTTGCAAGGCTATTTTGCGAATGGGTTTGGAGAAGCTAAAGAACTGTTTTTACTCTTTGTATATGGGTTTTTATTTTTTGTAAAACTCCCAGAGTCGTTGAGAGTGAGTGGCTGTCCATATAAACTCTCTAAATAAATAAAAATTAAAAAAATAAATCTATTGCCTACACTACATAGTCAACACCTGCCTTGCACAGCACTGTGGCAGCCACTATGTACTCTCCTGCACCTGGCAGCAGCTCCATCCAGCAGCCACTTATCTGCCTGCCAGACTACTTGCAAGCCATCTGGTTCTTGTGACTTCCTGCTGGCATTACCATTGACACTGCTTGCTTATTGGAAGCAGGCAGGAAGTCACAAGGAAGTTCTCGCTTAATTAGCTGCAATTCTAAATAACAGAAACAGGAACTGCTGCTGTTAAACAATGTGGTCACATGACATCGTCTCTTACAACTGCATTGTTCAGCAAATAGAAATTACAGTTCCAATTACTGCTATTAAGGTAAGGACAACTTATAGATTATTTTAACCTATGTCAGGTTTGTACTAAAACAAGATGTCACTTAACATCAGCACATTGTGATATTACCACTTATTAAAAGTATTCACTTTTAAAAGTTCACATTTAAAAAAAAGTTATTACAAGAAATTAATGCACAGAAAAAAGAATAAAGATGTACCTGTCTCTTTTGCAAAATTCTTATTGTTTATAATAATGCATTTACCAAGCTTCTTATAGGCTATATTATATTGGAATGTAGGGATAATAATCCGATATTGGTTACCAGATGAATCCTCTGGTTGACCTTCCCATTCATTCTTCTTTTTTCTGTAGAAATAAAACTAAACGTTATTGTGGAAAGAATGATCTCCAAACAATCCAACAATTAACTCATCTATTTAGTGAAATTAAAACACATATAATTAAAATGGCTTGCAAAAATATGAATGCATTACTCACAATGTCGTGGGGTCCAATGATGGCTTCTTGAGAAAACCAAAGCCTCCTTCAGAGGTAACAATCCTTTCATTCAAGAATTATGCATTACTAAAGCTCTCATACAACATCTCCAGGCCATTTTAACTAGCCTGAAGGGCCATGGATTTAAAGAACACATGAGAATATAGCCCTAAAGATCCCATCCATTTCCTCAGGCTCAACACGTTCAAACCACTGACATATATGTAAGTATGTACAGGTTCAGAGAAGAACAGGCAATGAAGATTATCAGAAAACTGAAAAATAAGTCCTACATAACTATAATCCTATTTTCCCCTGGTAACTTCTACAATACATGTTTTAGCTGTTAACAAAGATAAATGTTCATCACAGTTTTTGCTAAGTTTGTTACCTTTGAAGGTTAATCCTTGTTCGGTGTTGAACATAGTCATTGACTAGTGCAGATATTATTCCTTTAATTGAATTATAATTATTTTTATTTTGTTCCTTATGTATGCTCTTTAACATTATTGGTCTCTTCACCATAAAATATATATTCTTTATAATATCTTTATCATCACCATTATGAGTGTAGAGCATTGAACAATGGAATTATAACACATGAAGATATATTTCAATTGAGTTATAATAAAAAAGAGTAACAATTCAACTGTGTAACCAATTGCAAGATAGGTAATAAATAGATTTTCATTAATAGTGAGTGCAAGAGGCTAGACTTGCCAAAGATGTTTCAAGTTTAATTTTTTAATGTCCTATATGGCCCTTTTCAACTCAAGGTTTTTAGGATATACCTAGTTACAGTCTTCCTGTTAGTCTTTTGACAAACGACATCCACTAGGACAAACAGGATCCCACCCAATAGGCAGACCTCATCAATTTGGCATTTGTTCAGATAATCAATCTTGATAATATCTCGGGAATATTTGAAATTACATTTTATCTAATAGGTGTTATTAAGAATTCAGGGACTAGTTCTCAAAGATAAACTTGTTCTTCACCTATTTTGGAATAACAGTTTAGGACCAGACTCAGATTAGGGGAAATCACCCAAATTTTATGAATAATGTTTGGCAGGACATTAAGGAAGTAATGTGCACATCACACATTTTGGAATTTCCTATGTTTATCTGACAAAGCAAATGAATAATAATTGAAGATCATTGATTTTTTAAAATTACGTAAGACAGAAAAAAAGTTTCATTGTCTTCCAGCAACCAATAATAAGGCTAAATTCTACCAACAGAAATACAAGTGAAAGTTTAAGAAAAAAGATATCTGCTATATAACATTTCTATTCCTGAACAATTGTTTCCTCCTTAAACCCACGACAAACTGATCTTCTGCAATTGTTATCAAAATCAATTTGGTAATTAATAGAATATATTTTATCTACTTTACAGCCTTTTTTGATATCTAGCCATGTTACAAATAACACAAATGTAACATCAAACATATCCGACTACTGCTTTATTTCACACGTTAGTTTCTTTAATTCTTCTAACAAATGTATGATTCTACACCATACCCTTTTATTGTCAACCTATTACAAAATGATTTTTCAAATTTTAATTTCACTAATATTTAACATTAGCTAAACATCTAACATTAGATAGATGTTAGATATCTCCTCTCCCATCGAGTGAATAGGAAAAAGAAAGAACGGTACCTTGGTTCTTCAACAAGTGTTACACTACTCTGCATCTGAAAAATACGTCCACTTTAAGCTGAAGGATAGTTATGATCTTTTCTAATAACATCTAAGCATCTCATCATGCTCACACAACACCCGAAACTGAAGCAAACTGCAATGTGTTCACAGACTCAATAATTTGTCTGTGTCAGCAATAGGTTACGCTGGACTTTTCTATAAGGCTATTGAAAGGGCCATTACTATGGCCTAGCGTGTAGCTGAGGTCATGTAAGCCTCTTCTGCTCCAGCTGAAAAGCAGAAAAGATGTACTTTCATTAATGTTCTTTTATTATTGCACTGTTGTTAGAGTGGAAGAATGCATACAAAAGGCAGGTGCACCACAATGCACGTTCAAGCAGGATGATATATCCTTTAAAGCCAAGATCCAACTTTGAATGTTCACTCTCACAATTTACTAATTCAAAGGGGATAGGAAGAAACCTTTCCAGTACATTTAAGTAATACTATAGAATTTGTTTGTTCGTTTATTTATTTTTCATATTTCTTAACTACTAAGCTTCCTCAAAGAGTACCGCAGGGTGGTATACAATATAATATAACCAATAAATAAAACAACATATAAAAGTTATCATTAATTACCATTAAAAATTAAATTAGGATTAAAATTTCAAAATGATAGAATAATGACAATTAAGCATCAAAAGGTGGGGGTGACTTCTGAGATGGCCATTTAGCATTGGATTATTACAGGTGGGGGAGGTTTTCAGGGGACTTACTTTTAAGAGTTACTTGTAGATTTATTCATTTACGTCCTTGTTAAATACATGTTATCTTCTTCAGCCATGTGAAAATGTTATATTCATTATATTCATTTACATATTTGCAACTATTTGCTTTCAAACCTCAACCTCAATTGAAAAACAATTAAATTAATTAACTACAAGGGGATATGAATTTGATTGAAAGAGGTAAAAGAGAACTCATATAATCAAGTATAGAGAAAATAAATATTCCACCAAAATAATATGGTAATGTAAATATCATAGGGTGCAACAATTTAGGCCTTCCCCACAACATCTGAAGTAACAAAACAGTAAAAACATAAAAATGTAAAGAATCATCTCACAAAAAGCATTGAAGATGAAATAATTTAATTTTTGAATGTGATAATCTTTAAAGTTTAAACTTTGGATGTGTGGATGTGTGTGAACACATACATACATACATACATATGAATGCTTCGTTCATATAGTGTAACAGATATAAATGAAAAACTTTTTAAAAATAGTATGTAATTGCCAACTTCTTGACAAGTATTTCATTATCTGAAAACAAATGTTTTGTATGAACTGAGACAAACTGCTTCACTTCATTTAGATCTGTTGTATTTTCAAATAAACTGTTTTGCATGCAAATTAAAATGAAAATAATAATAAATGATATAAACCCTCCACCACCTTTTCTATTTTTTTTAAGAAAAAGAAATGCTAGGGGAAAAGGGACAAAAAAAGCACCTTTCAAGGAGACCCCCCCTAATTTTTCTTATTTATTTTTCCCGAGTATTATTATTTTATTATATTTTTATCCTGCTATTATAATTGATTACTTGATAAGTAATTTAAGACAGTGAACATATATAATATTCATTTCTCCTATTTTCCCAACTACAATCCTGTGAGGTGAATTGGACTGAGGGTAAAGTCACCCAGTTGAATATGATGTTTGAACAAAGCTTCTAACAGAATTATGCATACATTCTTTATTTCAAAATAGTAAAAATAGTGGACATACATATGTATGATATAAGAATATGAACTTTTAGACAACTGACACACAAAAATCTGATGTACGTGTAAATTGGTCCTAAACCTATTTGAAGATTTGTCATATCCCTTTACCATATTTCATCAGCTGAGTTTCTAGAGAAACACATATAATCGCACACTTGACAGAATAAAAAACTGTGCTATTTTTATATCTTTATAAAACTATATCAAGATTCCTGCAAAAAATTATATTAGCCTGCCACCTTGTGGGCAAACCATGTACTTTTTTATCCCTTTAAGTTTTGTTTTTTTTAAATGAATGGCCTTAGTGATTTTTTTTTTTTCATTTTAAAAAAGAAACCAGGCTTAAGACTAATTGTTTAGATTCAAATCTTTTTTTTTTAAATGACGGAATAGCTTATTAAAAAAAGAACAAAGTAAGGTTTAGTTTTATAATCTGTGCTGAAGTAAGATTTTAGCAATGTTTTGGGAAGTGACCTGAAAGGGAAAAGATAATTTGGAGCAGTGGTTGCCAACTGGTGGCCGCCGAAAATTTTTGGTGGGCTGCAGAATGGTCCCCAAAACCAATTAATCTGGGCCGTGCAGTTGTCACGCTTTCCGGCTCAAGGGACCCTGGAGTCAGGTCCCTGAGCTCCCACTCATGGCGGGCGACGGCAACAACAGTCACCACCCCAGCGCCCACTGTTAGCTTTACCCATTAGTTCTCTAGTTTTGAATTGCTCCTGGCTCTCTTTCTTTCCTTCTCCCTCTCTCCCGTGCCAACATGCAGGCAGCCAAGGAAAGGCAGATGGAGCCGTGTGCAGCTCTCGGCTCCTTCCAGCCCTCGCTGCCTCTCCCAACACTGAAGCTTTGGAGATGCAGGCAAAGCCACAACAGCGGTAGCGCCCTGAATTGCCTTAGCATGCTCAGTTAGTTAAGAATCGCCCTACCCAGAGAAGGAGGTGCTGGAGGAGGAGGCAGTAGTGGAGAAGTAAGCAACTCAGGGTGCTATTGCTGTGGCGGCTTTGACTGCATCTCCGAAGCTTCAATGTTGGGAAAGGCAGTGAAGGCGGGAAGAGCCGAGAGCTGTGCACGGCTCTGTCTCCTTTCCTTGGCTGCCTGCACGTGGGTGAGGTGGGGGGGAAAGGGCAAGGAAAGAGAGGTGGGAGCAATTCAAAGCTAGAGAACTAATGGGGAGAGCTAACAGTGGGCGCTGGAAGAGGGGACTGCTGTTGCCGCCGCCATGTGTGGGAGCTGGTTGGTGCGTGCATCTCAGGGACATGACTCCGGGGTCCCTTGAAGAGCTGAGAGGTGCGAGAACTGTAAGTGGGAGCATTTGGTGATTTCGAAGAATTCCTAGAATGTGGTAGATTGGCCTTTTGTAGGTTTCAGTAAAAGAGTGAGCTTTGTTTTGCCTCCTTTCCTCCCCTGGTAACGTGAGAGATGCTTTCTTTCTCTCCTCCCATCCCCACCCCCAAATAATCACTGGCTGTGGCTGGGTTTGGCAGCGAAGTGCTAAAGCGATCGAAGAGACCCCAGGGACACCTTTCCTTGCCTGTCTCCAGGTGAGGCTGGAAAAGCCCCCAGCTTTTCCTCAGCTGCAGATCTGAGGTCTCTCAATCCTTCACCCGGGATCTGAAAGGAGCTCCCACTTTCTCCCCCCAATTAATTACCGAGGGCGGCAGTCCTTCTGTAGGCAGATGCCTGCCGAGAAGCCCCTGGAGTGGCAGCCGAGGGGCACTGCCCCCCAAGGAGAGCAAAGCCCCCCTTCTGCCTCTGCTTCTCCCAGTAGCAATTGCCCCGAGGCCCCTCAGCTCCGCTCTTCTATCTCTTTGGAAGGTGCAGGTGGGGAGAGGCTTCCAGCCCGGAATGTTTTATTTTGTTATCATTACGTTTTTGTTATAATTAAATAAGCATGTGTGTGTGTGTGTGTGTGTGTGTGTGTGTGCATGTGCGTATATATATATAATTTATAATTAATATAAATTTTAAAATTATTTTATTTATATTTTATACAAATTATATAAAAAAAATATTAGATATATTAGCTTTTTTAAAAAAATCATGTTAATAGTCCTCGGGATTTAGAAGTATGAGTTTGGTGGTCCTTGGGGTTGAAAAGGTTGGCAACCCCTGATTTGGAGAGCACACAATTGTGCGCACACTCGGGTGTGACTAACTGCTCAGTACAGTTGGTACTGAGGTACAACAAACATGCCCACCCAAGCTTCTAATCACCTTTCGCATCCCTGCTACAAGCCATATCTTGCATAGAGAAATCTCTTTTTCTGAAATGTTCAAATGTAAGAAATCAGGATAGGCTTACAATTGAATTTTATCTCACTTGAATACATGTCTCTCACTAGAGACATTCTTATCAGAAACCAAAACACATTCCACTTTTCTTCTCTTCACTTTCCTAATCTCTTATGTTGTTAAGCCATGTTTTAGCAATGAAAACAAAACCGAGGTGCCTAAAAACATGCTATTTATTAGCAACAGAGTGCCTGTCCATGCTTGTAATACTAGTGTTTTTCTTGTCCAATAAAAATGCTGCTCCTGGTTTTTGATATTCACATGTGAAATGGAAGCTATTGAACCTTAAAGTCAGCTTATTGATCATTGTTTGTATGAAAATATAAACCAAGTTATAATGAAATAAAAAGCATAATCCTGGCAAGAGAATCACTTAAGCCAACCTTACACCCTCCAGTTGTGATTGCTAGTGTACTTCCATACCGATGTTAGCTGAAAACTGCAACATCCAAACATGTTGATGTGGTGGTTATCAGTTGGGAAACCTGTAATTTCACAGTATGTATGACCCAAGAAAATCTTCCAAAATAAAACATAATGCATTCCTAGTCTTTGCCTGCCTGTTTTGAGGAACAGATTTGAGGTTGCTCAAATGATTTGCATAGGTAAACATGAAACCCTAGTTTGAAATTCCACTATACTACAAGTAAGCCCATCTTAAAGAGTAGGACTTGGACTATTGCATAATAAAAAGAATAAAATAAAAGGATTCATATGGTATGCCTGGCAAAAAAGTAAATCCATTTTAGTTAAAAAAAATAAGAATGTATATGCTGCTTTTTAGAATAAACATTTATTCCAGGATAGCTGAGTCAGTACTGTAACGTTATGTTAGAAAGCATCTTAAAACCACTATCTAAAAACATTGAACAGGAAAATAAAACAACTCTTCATCCCTGTTAATAAAACTTTCAAAACAGAACAATTTAAAATCCAGTCTATTTCCTTAAATGTCTGAGATGAATGGTTGTATAAATCTATATATATAAAAGTGAAATACCACTCATGCATCATCACAAAATCTCCAGAACCATAAAGCCTACAAACTTGAAATTTGGCACGTATATATTCCTCTTGGCTTCTAGGTGCTCACTAAGAAAGGATTTTTCGAAATGACCATCAGAGCATTAGTATTTCATATATTATTATTAACATGCTCTGATGCTAAAGAGTTCTACTTCCCCTCCTCACCTGAAAAGAAATCTGTTCCAAATGCAAAACTCAAGTAGAGTTTCAGTTTCAGAGCACCAAGCAGCTTTAGTGCAGAACAGTTGAGCTAAGCCATGTCCAGGCTCCTTTCTCTCTCCTTCTTGCTCACACAGCAAATACTGTTTCAGGTTCCAAACAGCCCTCAACTCTCTCACACACTGACAGGACACTAGCCAGATGAATACCGATGGATGTTGGTAGGCAGAGGCAGAATTTTGTTTTCCTTATTTTTCTCCCCAAAAACTAAGCCCGACCAACATAGTTTCATAGTGAAAAACAGGTATCGAGCGACTCACATATATAATTGGGGATGATAATAAACATTTCTCTCTAAGCAGGGATTTTCATGTAGCTTGCAAAAATCGAAGTCAAACTATTTTGAATTTCAAATGTTTTATTTCAATGAAGCTGGTTCAGTGTTCTTATGTTTCACCTTAAAAACAGCTGTTTGAAAGTGGCATTTTGAATTTAAACTTGCAGATGTATAAACTTTCATTTTTATTATGTATCAATAAAAATTGGAATGCAATAATGCAATTAATGGTAGGCTAATAGTCTCATTTTAAATACAAATTTGATCAGGAGTTGCTGTTCATTTATCTCCAAATTCTTAACAATTAGGTGCCAGACACACATAATGAATGGCAAATCCCTGTTTGTTAACTTTCTCTTCATGACTTTTAGTATCACAAATAGCAGACTACATTATGAACATATAATTGTATGTATAGATTAATGGTAAAATATCAAAACTTTCAAACTATCAAAACTTATTCTTCAGAATATATTGCTGTTTGGACCCCATAGTCATATGGATACAGTTTAAAATGTTTTCATAAATGACCAATTGCGGTAAATATTCTCAATTGTTTTAATTTACAAAAAAGAAGTGTTCAAAAAAATATGAAAGTGATTATCTGTCAATAGATCAAAATATTCATAAACATTATGTCACAAAATAATTTGTTCACATGTAATCTAAACATGAACTGTTATCACAACTTTTTGTATACCTATTTTAGAGTAATTAAGATTTCTTATTTAAAAATTATTTTCTTACTTTGCAAAGATAGATAACCGATCAGTTCTCGAAGGTTTTGCATCCACTGCATCAGCATAATGTTTAGTATCTTCAGCCATCAGTGGCAACACAGGAATAGATATCTTCTGCCAATATTTAGATAAGTAGCAGACTCTACAATCAATATTCTTACAATTAATATCATTTTAGATAGCATGATATATTTCTTTTTTTAAAATGATTCTAAAGATTAGACATTTGCGTTCAAGGTTGAAATGTTTTACAAAAGTATTGAAATCCAGTTTCTTTGTTTCTTATTTATTATTTAACATGGAGAAATGAAGAGAAGCACATACATATGAAGAGAACATACTTGCTCTAAGTTACATTCCACTGAATTGTATACAACTTAATTCCAAACATGCTGCTGTGTTCCCAAGAAAAGATACAATTGGTTTAAGGGGTGTGGTCAAATTTGTGCCTTCATGACCTTTGAAACATTTTGGGAGATTGAATATGAAGGACTGCACAATTCTCATAATGTTTAGCATTTTCAGAACATTATAGAAAGAAATCATTAAAAATGATTAAACATCCGTTCAAACAAATAATAGTGTTATTCTCTGACTCAACTTCTTGTATATTTTTTTCAGTAAGAAACTTTTCACTTCATTTCATATCTAAAAGTAATAATATTGAAATTTGCAAGATACAAGCTGATTTAAACATTAATGGTTCACTATAGTACAGGGTGGATAAAAATCATTTTTTAAAAAAATAACTTTAAAAAATCATTTTTTTAAAAAATTAAACTGGGTTTTTTATTTAAATTGTTTTTTTTTACTTTTATCAAATTTATTTAAAAATGCTTTTGAAGTAAAAAAAAATCTATCTAAAGATAGTTTTCTATTTGAGATACATTAATAATTTAGTTTATTCAGCATGAAAGGGAGCTTAGGTATGTAGTATGAGGCTGTATATTCTGCAATATTTACATTTAGTAAACTCATTCAATGAATCCAAGCTCTGCAAGCTGAGAAAACATGCACTGCATTGATGCATTCACACAATTTCACAGTAACTATGAGATAAATCATAGAACAAAGTTCAGGAATATTCCTTTATGCCATTGTTTTGCACACTACATCTATGTACACTACAAACTGTATGACTGTATGATTGTTTGAAGAGAAATGCATCTGTACCACCAGGCTCTAAGTGTGAAGAGGAAGGGCAAGCAGTAAAAATGGAAGTGAAGCAGCTTATATATTAAAGAACACCTGTCATTTCAGATCCATCATGGCACCTGTTAGCAGATATCCACTCACCTGCTACGTCCCTAACCTTGTTGTATCATTGTCTCATCACTCATTCACCATTAACGTGAATGAAACTGTTGGTGAGTCAATAGCATGTCAGAAGAGGAGCCGCTGTAGGACAGAGATGACAATGCTTTTTAAAAATTATAATTTAAATCGAGTTGATTTAAGTAAGCCTTTTTACTAGTGATTTAAATTGACTTGATTTAAATCAAATCAATCCTGCTTATAGTGTTTTTCAAAGTTAGCAAATTTTTGATGTGTGGATTCAACTCCCAAATTGCTGGCTGTAAAATTATTGGAGTTAAAAGTCCATACATTTTAATATTGCCAAATTTTAAAAAACACTAATTACCTGAATAAAAGGTAGGAAACTAAACAACTATTAGTCACTATATTCATAATGGACAGCATTAGGAAGGAAAAATCTACATGAGTTACAAGAATTAATCTTCCAATTTTTATCTCAACTCAAGACAATCCCATTTGAGGTTTTTTAAAATAAATCAGCTGGAAGAAATTACACAGATTTAATACTAAGGTACTTAATTTAGACTGTTCCCTAGCTTTATGTACTGTATATTTATATATCAATTTAGATATTTTATGTTGTTCTAAGCTCAGTTAAAGAAGCAAAGAACAGTGCTATTTTTTCATGTATAAGTGGATCTAGGTTATACAGGTAGTCCTTGACTTATAACTACAATTGAGCCCAAGATTTCCATTGCTAAGCAAGAGAGGCTAAGTGAATTTCTACCCATTTTACGACAATTTTTGCCACAGTGATTAAGTAGATCACTGCAGTTAGTAACACAGTTGTTAAGTGAAATGCTTGTTAAGTGACTTTGCTTGTCAGAAGGTCGCAAAAGTTAATCGCATGGCCCTGGGGCACTGTAACCGTCATAAATACATGCCAGTTGCCAAGCGTCTAAATTTTGATCATGTGACCATGGGATTGTTGTAATGGTTATGTGAAACAGACCTTGGTCAATTTTTTTCAGTGCTGTTGTAACTCAAATAATCACTAAATGAATGGCTTTAGGTTGAGGATTACCTGTACTTTTTAAACAGGACTCCCACAATTTGAAGATACCTGTAATACCCAGTAATTTATTTGTGCAAAAATAAAAATGAATGTAATAAGTACAATGATCCCAGCTAATATGTGGCGTGGCTGTTATAGGTATGCAAAAATGTCCCAAGGCTACTCTAACATTACTGTTGTGTCTTTCACTTAGGTTCACAATATATTAGGGAAAACTTGTGCCTAATGAAGTGCATTACGATCTGTAAATACAATAACATATTGTTGACTGTACCAGTTATTTACTCGGCACAGTGAGGGCCATTGAAGAGTTTCTAAGTGTTGAAAACAGACATATTTTTTGCAAACTTTGGGGCATACAGAAACAATATGGAGATTAGGAGATATCATGGGGATAAAACTGCACGTACTTGAATAATTCCAATCATACCTCCTAAAGACAAAAAGGCTACTAAACCAGAGAGAACTCAACTTTATTCTGCTTCTACAAACAGAAGACATATATCCTGCCTGCTATTACTGTATCCTTGTCAATTTGGAAAGGAAACTCTATCTTGAAATCCTCTGCATTATCCCAGCTTCTGCTGCAGCACTCTCTTTTCTTAATGGGATAGTTGCAAAGTAGTAAAGCAGTAGAGGCAATTCTCCCACATCCTTATCTTATTTATTGCCTTACAGCAGCACGTTTTGGATTTTACCATCAGGTTGCTTTGATTAAAAGACTGTGACAAGGAAATAACCATTCTGATCCCATAACTGGCAGGGCAAAGAGCAACCCCCCAGGGCGTTTCTTTTTCTTTCACACAGAAAAATCTACTTTTTTTTTCACTTCTGCTGACAAGTTCTTTTTCTTTCATTTTAACCAGAAACCTTGAAAATGTATTCCGGATAATCTCATCAACTGATCTTTATTAGCTTTTTCCCCCCATCAGAAAATAGGCAAGAATGCTTCAGTTAGTAATATTGGAGGAAATGATGTTAAGACTGCTCCTTTTTTTCTAGCAAGCACGCCGTTTTGTATCCATTAGTTGAAAAAAAGAGCAAGAAGCTGCAATTTCTACAACACACTACAAGTTTCGTTTCTTCCAGACTGTAGATAGCTTATAGTTTTTCATGTTGTGCAATTCTAATCAGCCGAGTGAAGTATGGATTAGTTAGTTAACCACGGGTAAGCTTATCAATCAATGCAACCATGACAGCATGCTCGAAGAGCTGGTACTAAGCATCTTGGCATAGAAAACTGAAATTACAGAACTAACTGCGCTTTAATCCTAATTTTCCTGCCAAGCAGAAATTTCCCAGATGGAAAAGGAAAAATAGGGTATTTTCTGGAATAGCGATCTGATACCGGCCGAAGAGGACTAGCTGCATGAAACTAATCAAACAGGCAGAAGTCCAACAGGTGCAATTACCATTAGTTTCACTATTAGTTTTTAAAAGCAAAAAATGACACTCCCTCGGCAAGAATAAGTACGATACGGTGGGAGGGAGGGAAACAAAGCCTGCAAGATTCCCTCACTTTTTGAAAGTTTTTACGAGCGAATTCCGGGTCCCAAAATGTTTAACAGCGAATTAAAGCACAAGGAGGAGAACTTAAGCACAGCTTTTTTTAAAGTTTTGAAAAACAGCCCGTCGTCTACCAGGCAGTTTCCGAAGTACAGAGAAATCGGCATAGAGGTTGGAATCGAGCCTTGGGAAAAAAAAATTGAGGTTCTTTCTTTCTCGAAATAAACTATACTTGCCCGCGGCGAACACGCTCCCTTCCCTAGTCCTCTCGCTCCGCCACGCTTCGTCGAAGGTAAAAGCGAAACTAAACGGTAAGACTTTACTCCTTGCGGCAACACAGGAAGTTACCGCGGAGAGACTTGAATTCAGCGTTCCGCCTTCCCGGTCGGCCCAGTCAAGTCTCTATAGCGCCTCCTTTGGGTTGAGCGTGAAACAAGCGTTTGTTTTCACAAGCCACAACCCCGGGCGATGGCTTTTCCTTCCTCCCCACCCCAGGGAACTGATTTTCAGTTTTCGCCAGCCGGATTTCCCCCCCGCCCTCAGTTTCGGAATAAACTGCTTTATCGTCCAGTTATGGTCAGTTCTGTCATCCTCACATATCTTGGAGAGGACCAAGGACCAAGGAAGGCGACATGCTTTTCCGGCGGTAGATAAGAGTTTGAATTAGCAAACAAGGGAAAAGACTTTCGTCTTAATTTTTTCTTCCTAGTGTTATTCCTGCGCTATTGCAGGGTCCTCTTAACAGAGGAAATCTAATTAAATCTAGATGTTCAAAGTTACAATGGCATTGAAAAAAATGAGTTGTGACCACACTTATGACCATTTTCACACTTATGACTATTGCTGAATCCCATGGTCATGTGATCAAAATTCAGACTCTTGGCAATTGACTCATTTATGATGGTTGCAGTGTCCCGAGTCATGTGATCACCTTTTGTGAACTTCTGATAAGCAAAATCAATGGGAAAGCCAGGTTCACTTAACAACAGATTTATTAACTGAAGTTAACAAGTGGCAAGAAAAGTCATAAAATGAAGCAAAATTAACTTAACAAATGTCTTGCTTAGAAACAGTAATTTTGGGCTCAATTGTGATCGTAAGATGAGGACAAATAGGTCCCCATCTTTCTTTCAGGCACTTCTGTGCCATACAGTGCCATACTTTATGAAAAACAATAGGTATTTTTTTTACATCTGCATAGGACAGAGGGCAGGAGAAGAAAGAAAGCTTGGGAATCGGTCTCTGCTCTGAAATGCTTTGGCCTTTTGTGCTTTCCTTAATAGACTCTTAGTGAATACATAATAATCTGAAGATGATCTGAAATATATTTAGAAGGCAAACCTTGGACTCTGACAAATGAGCATTGAACTTCCTATTTTATATATTACCAATTAGATAGCCTTCATTTTCATATGACCAAGATACTTCGCTCTGACTTCACTCATCTATTTAGAGAAAGGCTTCATTGAATTCTTGCATGTCTTTCCCTCTGTGAACTCTTAACACAGTTGCCAAAATAACCTCTTAGTAAGTGACAGCTTTAAAAGCCAGACAACAGCTGAGTGCAACTCAGAAGCACAGCACAAACAGACTGGAGAGTCTTAGGAAACAAGGCATTTTTGTATATTACTGGACCGTCAGAATTTTTAATTTTTTAAATATAATTTCAATATGAATATTCAATCTTGTGCCAGGTGTGGCTATGGGGTCTATCCTGCTGAGAAGATTAATTGTATCGATCAGGTTAGTGGTTAATTACTATCTACCATTATTCTAAATGTTCTGATATCTTGAAGAAATGACTTTTAGTAACTTTTGTTCAAATAAATATACTTGTCCTAAAGTATACTAATCAATATAACCATTGGATGGCCAAGTTAGAATTGAACATTTGATAAATTTGTTGCACTGCTTTGTTTTTGTTTTTTTAAGATTCTAAAGGAGAAATGGATTTACAACATACCTCATGTGTATTAAATTGTCAGGAAAAAAATAGTTACAAATTTTTAAACTAAATTTAAAAAATCTAAAACAAATAATTTTCATCCTATTTCTATCTGCTTTTGTAGACCTGGCATAAAGCCTGCTTTCACTGTGAAGTTTGTAAGATGATGCTAACTGTAAATAATTTTGTTAGCCACCAGAAAAGGCCATATTGTCAAGTGTAAGTATTGTCAAGTGTCAATTTTGTTTTATAATATTATATGACCCTGTTATATATATATATATATATATATATGCATTCAATTGAACTAAATTCTGATATTGTTGCTCAGATGATTTTCAGATATTACTGGTTTAGTCAGTCAATAAAGTGCATCTCATTTGTGAGGTAAACAAAACCTGTTCATAGAATTAATGATAATAATATAACAAATACAGTACATTATGCATTAAAACTAAGTTTTCTGTTTAAAAGTACAGTTGAAGATATGATAATTTAAAAGAGTAGGATAGAAAGCAAAATGCCCGATTAGATTTATATCCAGTGGGTATTCAGTAACTGTTTACTTAGTACCAGGCTGTTCTGTTTTCTCCCACCTTCTAATCTCCAGACGTGTTGAGTTACAACTCACAGATTTACCAACCAGCCTGCTCAAAATATGACAAGCATTATAGTTCATCAGAATTATAATTGGTTATTAGATTAAAAACCAAAATAGGTGCACTCTAAAACTTTCAGTTTATATAAAGCACACAACTTGAAACTCCAAGTTGTGTGCCTCTATCTGAAGTTTCAGAGGAGAATGGAACAACTCGCCATGGCAAATTTGCAATGATCAACTCACCACGACCAATTCACCATGGAACAAATTCACCATGGGACAACTTGTTGGTTGTCATAGACCCTTTTACCTGAAAGTCATTTCTAATAAAAGAGAAAAATAATTCCATGCATATCTGGAAGATAATTATAATCACCTATGCCTAGTTTAATTTAAATCTAAATGCCATTGAAATAGACTCAAAATTAGATTTCTTTTTGTCTTTGAATTTACCCATTTTGTTTTGCAATACAGTCCTATTCTATTTGAAGACTCACTGGACTGTGTATCTTAACCCAGAAAAAAATATGTTCTCTTAATTTAGAGCAGTTATTAGCAACAATTGATTTTTTAGTTTTTAAATTCCTCTTCCATCAAAGGAAAAAAGTTAATACTTCTAGTTCTATAGTCTCACTATAAATCACCTCCAATCCTATGGGATTATTTAATTTGGAAGCATTAGAGTGATTCTAAATTGTATTAGGAAATGGACCACTTTGTGTTAGTAGGCCTGATTTGAGACTCTTCAGTTGGCCAAATGATATTCTCTATCCCTCTTGTAGCTACTAATACCTTCTCTGGGAAGATAACTGTCTAGAGTTACTTGCCATTAAAGTGCAGTTAATGACAAGTAACAATGTTTTAGAATGTTGCAATATTGTGCACATCCTTTTATATGTATTTTTTTCTAAATCCAAGCTGACTGGTAAATATTTTTCAAAGTTCGCATGCATAACTTTCGAAGTTTCAAGTTTAGTCATGGATGCCTATAATGTGTCACATTGTTATCGCTTTTGTTAGCATTTTTTGCCCTAAAAATCAGCAGTTCTAATGAGTATTTTCTGGTCACTTTTAAAATAAGTTCTTCAGAACTGGCACAATTCTGTTTTCCTGACTTCACTTCCTATATTGGCACATATAATCAGTCCTGCACTGAAGGACTCTCTGAGATATTTCATTAGCTTAATTTGAGAAAAGACCAAACGGGATGGGCAAACAAACCAGCTTAGAGAAGTTAGGCCATTCTTAAACCCATTCCCACATCAGGCACCATCAAGACTAACTGAATTAGAAAGCTCACAGGTAGAGGTTTGAGGACTTAGCCTTGATAGTATACTCTTAATACAGGCATTAGAAAACCACTAGAAATATATTATCATAGCTAGTTCCTTGAATATCACAAAAAAACAAGACAAACTCTCTGATTTAAGAGAGAGGCAACGAAAAGAATCCCCAATTAAAATCCCATGTCTCTTTCTCATCTCTTTACATTGCAATGGACTGACAGCCACTTATTTCTCAGTCGGCGAAGTCCTGAGATACCTGGGAATAGTTATTGACACCTGGGAATAGTGATTGTAATAGCTCAGATCTCAGGTCCTTGGCTTCTGATCTCAGTGTAACAGTGCCATCATGAGAGGACATTTTCCTTGCTGTATGATGACACACGGAAAAAAGGATGTTGGCAAAGTCAGGATATAAAAATAATGCCCTGGCCTTCTCACAAATTAGAACACCATTTAGCAGTGACTCAGAAGAGATGCAATACAGACACAATAGAGACTAGTAGGAGAGCTAGCACATTTTAGCGCTATTTTGGTTTCATGATAACTAAAGGATGTCTGGATGATACTTTAACTCAGAGTAGTGAGAAAGGCCCAACATCTTGATTAAGAGCAGAGACATATAGTGTTGTATTTCCTAGTAATATCAAATGAGTTGTTTCCTTTATGCTTCATTAAAAGGTAAAAAAGGAAATCCTGCAGATTTATTCTGCTAGTTGTTGCTCATATAGAGGGTGATGCTCACCTCCGTTTCAAGCCCATTGAGCCAGTGCTGTGTTAAGACATTTCCGTGTTCATATGGCAAGCATGATGTCATAGAGTGCTGTTATGTACCACTGCAGTGGGAAGGTAACAGTGCTCCTTATGCTTTGGGACCCACCAGATATTTAAAAAGTTAAATATTCAGTGCCTGAAACATAATCATTACATTTTTTACATTTTTTACACTTATAATAAATGTATCAATTGTTGCCAAAGTTAAATAATAAACACCCTCCCCCAGTTTTTTCAAGTTGGAATTTGTTCAGTGATCAATTAAATGTCAGGTGATTATATGAGTATCTTTATTTAAAAGAATGCTATTCTTTTAGAGATTATTGATAATAATTCTATAAAATTATGCCTCTTTTCTTTCATAGACATAACCCCAGAAACAATACATTCACAAGTATTTTTGAGACACCAATAAATATGAATGTGAAAAAGCAGTCTGAAGCAATAAGTGAGGTAAGATGTGCTTTGTATCACATTGTAACATTAGATTTGTTTTTTTAGGTAACTATAGAAATAACAATTTCACTCCTTCCACTAAAATTTATATTTGTTCTACTTCTCCAAGTTGCTAGCTAACTTAAAAATAAACTATTATTTTTCTGTTGAATTTGACATTGACCCTGAGGTATTCTATTTTAAGCAGAAATATAAAGTCAAATGGGTTTTTCATAGTTGCAGTGGGAAAACCTGGTAAAACAGTATGGAGTTTGCTAGATACCATTCCGCCCTATTCAGCAAAAAGAATAATTTGAAATATGTCCAAATACTTTTAATAAATATTACTGTGCTATCAGTTACAGCTTTTCTAAATTTCTGGCTTTGGTTCTTTTTGTACTGCCTATGAGTTTTCACTATTGAAATGGGAAATACCTCCTACAATCCAATATGTGTTTGCTTTGATATAAATTCTCCTAGTTCACTGGACTTATTCCTGAGTAAGCGTGGGACATTTGCAGATGTAGTATGTATGATATAGATATATATTTGATGCTTCTATTTCATTTGAAGTATGATGGGCATTGTTGTTACAGCTTTATGACTGTCATTCTATATTGCTTTCTCGGGTAATTTCTTGAAATTTCTTATATATATTGACAAAAAATTAAAATTATACTTCTGAATTATCCCTTCACAAACCTTCACAAGAACAACAATTATATTTCTTTTAAACTGAGCATGAAATATCTGGTCAGGAATAAGTCAGGAATCAAAAGCAATATCTATTTTCGTTTGAAGGTCATGATAGGATATCTTGTTACTTCCAGTAAATTGAGTGCTAGAAAAACCAGAAATTACTTTTCCTTTCCTTTTGCCATATAGAAGATATCCTGCTCTATTTAGTAAAAAAAAAAAAAGAAGACGCTTAAGAGAAAATTTAAAGGGAGTTTATAAGAGCTGTTTTTCACAATGTCATTTTTTAAATGAAAGATTTATTTTGGTAAGCATCCAGCTTATTCAGTTTGGAAGGATTCTGTCATAGATACTATCAAAAGGTGCTGAGAAGTCCAAAAGAAATAACAGCACCATTTTTTTGTCTCAAGAAAGCTGGGAAGGCTAATTAAAGAAGATCAAATTAATTTCATGTAAAATGCCTAGAGTTGATAGAAAGCTACACATTCCAATATTTTTCCCAAGGAAGTCTATAGTTTACTACTTGAGGTGACAGAGTAATGTTTTCCGAGGAAAGTCTGAAAACAACTTATTTCAAAGTGCAAAATTAATGATCTTGAGAACTTAACTATCTCTTCCTTTCTTATAAGTCCAAACACACCAAAATAGACAAGGATTGAATGCAGTGGTGGTTGTCAAGATTTGTTCGAGACCCTTGTCCACTTTCTTGGAATTTACATACAACATCGGAAATGGTATAGGGTCTCCTGCTTGAGCAGAGGGTTGGACTAGATGACCTACAAGTCTCTTCCAACTCTGTTTTCTTGCTATTTAGCAGTCACTTAATGCAACTGAACAATATGTTGTTATGGAAATCACTGCTGAATCTGACCATGTAAAAAATTCCAAATGTTTGATAGGATAAAAAGTATATAAAAAAATAATTCTTCTGGATAGACATTTCCAATAGTAAATCAGATCTAGTATACGATCTGCTACATGTGTTCAGATAATGATTCTTAAGATATTTCTGCAGATCATGTTATCAATGGTTTTTTAAAAATATCAAATAGAACAGCTTTGGCATGCACATTGCAATTCCCCAGAACCTCTAGCCTGAAAATCGTTGGCACCAAATCTCAAAGCATATCTTAGTTTAGGCATTGAAACTGATAAATAGTGAGGTATATAATGTTTCTAGAAAGTCTAGGATCACATGCAAATATCATATGCTAGGATACCTTGTGAAGAAAAGGATGGAATCTGGTCTGATGCAGTACCGAGTACTCTACTTGGCAAATTGGGTTCTGTTGTCAACTGTTTTATGTACATTTCCAAATTATGAAGTGGTAATTTTTTAAATAAAATAACTAAAATTTATTAAATATAATTTGCACTGTCTTATGTATCTTTTCTAAAATTAAATCTTAAAACCTGTGCTTTCTGATTAATGTCTCTTCGAAATATACGGTATAAACTGAAGAACTTGAAAATTCAAGTTCTAGTACACTAAGATAATGTATAGTTGCTTTATAGCTATTATTTAATACAATGCCTTTTTTATTCATTACAATTGAATCTGTATGTTTATACAGGTTAAATATAGAGAAGAGGGTGAGAAATTCAAGTCTGTTTTTCACTGGGATGTAAAATCTAGAGACATGGAAGCCATGCAGAAAATGCAACAAATAAGTCAGGTAAAAAGCTCTTAAGCTTTAAGTCATCAAGACTTAATACTTTTCACAGAGTACGGTTCACAAAGACTTCAGCTCTTCACAGTTTTATTGTACTGTTTGTGCCACCAGATAGTTAGATCAGAAACCTGGCTGTTCAGATTTCCCAATGGCACATCCTTTGTTGCTATAGTTGAGTTTCTAGCATGCCCCCTGTTGAGGTAATTCCCCATTAGGAGAATGAGCGCATACAGGGAGACGTAGTGAGAGTGGTGAAGAATAATACACACACACAGCACACAGATACACTGTACAGTAAATGTAGGTTTTTACTTCCAATAAATGTTTAAGCACAGTCCAAGATAAGCAGTCCAAGTCATTCACAGGTAAATCAGTCAGTTTCCAGTCTAAGGATAATCCAAATATCAAAGTCCAGTATTAAAAACAGTTCAGTAACAGACTTACATCAACGATCAGTAACAGTCATTAGGAGGAACGGCAACACTCTCCAACAAAAGGAACAGAAACTCACTGAGACTAAACAACCCAGGTTTCTGGCTCCATCTTATGGCCGTTTGAGAAACCACACCCAATTACAGTTATAGCATTCTCTTGAAGATACAGTATTAAAATGTCTACCCTAGTTTATATATTTCCAACCCAAATAACTGTTAGGTGACTTACATTCCTAACACCCTCCCCCGCCCCATATTTTTCAGCATTATGTACTTCTCAAGAGTGCTGGGTTTTTGCATAATGTTTCCAAAATATGATAACCTGAGCTTGGTTATTTGTGCCTTGAGTAAGAAGATGCCTTGCTCTTCTTTGAGTGTTATCCAAAGAGTCCATTGTCTGGCCCTATATTGTTACTTTATCTTGTCTATCCATGTGCTTTTCTTGATAAGAAACTGAGTAGTTTCTGGCTGCAAGCAAAGCATTTACTTCTGAGTAGAGGCATAAAGAATTTCATGTTTATTTATACTTATGTCACATTCATCTTCAGCTGTTTTGGTTAGATATTTATAATTTCATTTTAAAGATAGAAAAAAGTTAATTCTATCATATATTAAAAGTAATTGAGAGGGAAGATGAAACTCAAAGTGATTTTTTACTTACAGGATAACTCTATTGAGACTTATTTATGTAATATACAATATCACCAACAGCAGCCAGCCATCTTTTTGCTTATGTGATTATGTGAATTTAGACCATGCGGTTAATTTATATTCGAGTCCGCAAATGCATAACATATAGATATTTGAGCAAACTATGCTGTAGTTATGGGATATATGTTTGTAAACAAAAAAAATTGGTTGCTGAATTTTTAAAGAGAGACTCTATAGTTAGATTCATGAATATCAAATTCATCAATATCAAAAACAAAATATGAAACTGCCTTGCAATTACATAATGTTGTATTTCTGGCAGATGTACTAGACAGAGAAGATTAGGATGTTACTTTATTGGTTAGGCATTCTAGTCTATATCCAGCTTGCTGAAATGTCCTGGCACTAAAATAAGAAACAGTTCTATGTAATTCACTCTTCATGTTCAGTGTGAATAAACAGAAGAAAAGGGGAAATGATATTTTCAGATCCTATGCAAAAGCAATAAGATCAAAAAGTGTAAAATTGATTTTATATTTTACATAAAATAGATATGCGCACATCCAGTCTTCTATTTATAAATACAACTTAGAAAATTAATTCATTTTTGGAAACCTAATAAAAATTGATGTAATCTTTTACTAATTTCTTATTATACATCTATTCTTTTTAGAAAACCTACCATGATGTATGTAATGAAAGCAAATCTTGGCATAGAGAAACTATCCCACAGTTGGAAATGATCAAGATAGCACAAACACAGAAAAGTCTTAGTGATGTAAGTTAATCATTACTTTATGACATTGATCTGTCATGCAAGTTTAGCTCCTCAGCTAACTAGCTTAAGGAAATATGTGGAAATAAAATGCTATCCTTTTTCTTCCTTTCACATACAGCCTTCAGAGACTGTATTCACTTTGTTTAAAATATAGGGGAATTACCTGTACATTGCCAACAATGTATGGAACTGATAGAGAAAGAATTATTTGAACCTCAGTGACTGTATATCTGTTTTTAAAGAAATAATTTCTTCTCTATTAGCTTCTCCTTCTTGTATTCATCTCACCACAAAGGTTTTTTTAAAAGCATAGGTGATTATAAAGAAGAAATAACTTTTTGTTGGTAATGTTTTATTAAAATTATTTAGAATCCTGGTAATTATAATTAATTACCCAGAGGTGATATTTACATATCATATGTAAATTCACAGTTAATTCTCATTCTGTCTCCTGTCTTATTCCAGTGTAAATTTTAAAATAGTATCCCATGAAGTTGTATTTAATCAATGTTATTTATTAATAAGATTTCAACAGTTGACAATATATTAAGTTTGATAAATAATTGTGACATTTTGTCTGCTGAATTTATATGTGAAAATAATCCATATTGAAATTTTTGCTATATCATAAAATTCACTTCTTAATCTGAACAATCAGTCTAAATTAAATGAAATGTTATCAATGGAATCAAATTGTTGTATTAAACTTGTGGAAAAAAAGACATGATACAAATGAAAGTAAGTAACAAAATCTCTTGGTAGAAATGGTAATTTAAATCTAACTAGAAAATGAGCAATGGATGACTTTTTTCAGTATTTTATTTCATGACTTTGGAAAAATCTTCTGATTAAGTTATAATGAAGACAAAAGAAGTGAAAATTTTAAAAACTCTGAATTCTGCTCTTTTTTCAATTAAAAAAATAAGCTTGCTTATGAGTATCATGCAGAATCCTTGGAGTTTTTATTCTTTCTTGTCAAATGGAATAATGGAAATAAATTTTGTAAACGGAGTTGGCACTCTGTCCATTCCAGGACAGCTCTCTGAAAACTGAGAAACTGGTAAAAGAAATACCGTGTTTCTCATATAATAAGGCCAGGTCTTAATTTTTTTTGAGCCCCGAAAAAATGGCTAGGCTGTCTTTTTGTGGGTGACTTAATTCCCCCCCCTTGCATCTTAGGGCGGGCGATGATGGCTTGGATGTTGACCTCAGCGTTGGTGGGGCACTTTGTATCAGGGTCAACGCAGGCAGCACCATATCCGGGTGTGCAACAAAAGTACTTCCTAACAGCAAGCCCCCCCCACCATTTCCCCCCCCATTTCGCATGTTTTAATGTAGGCCTTAATTTGGGGGGAGGGATGAAATTTCATTTCATGCCTATAAAACATGCTGGGACTTCCTATTGGGGGAGGCCGTATTGTTGGAGAAACAGGGTATTATTTTTCTGTGAAGAAAAATGCATTCACCAAATGTATCCCGATCAAAGGATATTTAGACAGTAGCTTCAAGGGCAGCTTCTAAACTCTTTTCTCTTACTTCACCATCACATAACCCTAGACCAGTTTATGTTCACCATATGCTTTCCAGTACACACATACAACAAAAACATGTCAATGTAACACAAGGGGAAAGCGGAAGCACATGAGCATTACATATAGGGAACACATATAAATCTACTCCATTAGACTGTCATGCATATATAGAGAGAGTGAAAAAGAAGTGCAGACATGCAGACGCATTGATTAGTCCAACAAGTGCACACATATATACATAAGTATCTTGTTATTCTGAGGCATTGTGTCAATGCGTTCAAGTCAGCCTTAACTCTCTGCAACTGGACATATTATCCAGCGGTTTTTTGGGGAAACATTTTCAGAAATGTTTTTACATCCTTTCTAAGACTAAGACCAGTCCAAAAGCAAGACTAGAAGTGAATTCAGAGGTTCCTGGTTTCTAAGCCAATGCAAATTTAGGTGCCAATAAATCACGTATTAGAGGAAATAATTTGATGGTTATGTGTAAATGCATACAATTTGTTTTGTCTAGCTGAAGAATAATCAGGAATATGAACAGCAAAACATAAAAGGAAGCTTTCCAGTTTCTATGACTCCATCGTATCAGATTGCCAAGAAGGCCATAGGACTATCCAGTGATGTGAGTTTCTGGGAATGTATTTGAGGAGAGAGCAATGAGATTTCATTTATTTATCCAATTTAAGCTAAAATTGTGCTATGGGATAGGATGATAGTGGTTGGGAATTCTTTAAGGATTTAATCCAATTCTTATAAAATTGTCTCTCTCTGTGTATGTGTATGTGCATATTTACTCTTTGGCCAACCATGTGTCTATTCAGTCTCTGACTGGTATGCTGCCAAGAGTCACTTCTCATGACATGGGTGACTATATAAAGTTTGCTAATAAATAAACAAAACAAACTAATATAGCATTTTGATTAATAAATGCATTTATTTTGTCATATGAACAAAAATGTTTTAACAGTTGAGTATCAAAGTATTTAAAATTATCATTGCTTAAAAACTGGGTAATGTTACAAATAGTTATTTCTATCCCGTAAACTTTTCAGAATTTCCATAGAGTTTTGAAGGACTTTTTTCCTTAATATCAGGCTTTTGCTATATGACATTTGTGTATCCATTGTCATGTCCATGTTTTAAAATGAACATCATTGGCAATTAATTGGCCTGTGGAGAATAAAATCAGCATAATGGTTTGACAAATAAGGCCAGAGAATGTAAGTTCAACATCCTTTCATCAAAACAAGATGGCACTTCATATTCACCTGTCTTATGAAATAATATCACCTAGAAAACTGTATAGCTCACACTGTACTTGTCATTAAATATTGTTTGAAACCCTTGAGGCTTTTCCCTCAGGCCTTGGTTGAGATGCCTTAAGAGTTGCTAAGGTTGCAGAAGGATGGTTTTGGTCCCCTAACATTTGCTATTTTATGGACTTTTTTTGGTCATATAATACTGTTGTTTTTAAATTCTGTTAAGCCACCCAGAACCTTCTGGACTGGGATGACTTGGAAAATAAATAAATTAATTGATATTGAGTCCAACTAAAGTAATAATACTGAGAGGACTTGTTAAAATTTTGTAAAAAAAAGAAATTTAGATGCTATTTTAAAATTCTGATTACCTCATTTTCATATTTGTTGTGGTCCAGTATTCTGCACACTTGCTCATATGCACATTTGTTGACATAAGCACAGATACTGAGAGTGAATTCCATACATACATATATCCCAATACCTGCATACATCCCAATACCATAGTAGAGTCTTATAATAATAGAAAACCCAAAGAGAAACTGAATTCTGCTTCTGATTTAGATTGTTCTGATTCTGAACAATTAAGGTGAAAGTATGCAAAATTATATCAATTTATCTTAATATATACTTGTAATGTATACAGAAATTTTTTTACAGGCTGGCCTTACCAAAGAAATGTGTTCAGGATTCTGACTATTAAAAGAATATTGTGGTACAAATATTGATAATTTTTATTTCTTTCAAATTACAAATTGATCTTATATTAAGTAGTCATCTTAATCATTTCTATCTTGCCTTAAATATCACTCAAGTCTTGTTTGTAGATTTTCTTTCAGATCTGTCTAGAACTTTTTTCATGTATGTCTAAACAGCCAATAAATTCAACTTTAATAGTTGAGAATAACTCAAAAAATATTGTACCAAGATAAAGGAATCAGACAATAACTAAAACTCTATAATCTGTATCAATTTAAAGACTCACCCTGAGAAAGTGTAATTAATTCTGATTTATTTCAATTTATTTAACAAAAATACAGGATTTCAAGTTAATGTATTAATGACATAAGAATAGTAGACATCTCTGTTATATAAATAAAACAAAAATCAGTGCTTTTAACCTTTTAGTCCATGAGTACCACCGGTGTATAATAAAATCTTACACTCAGCTCTCCATGGTAATTTTCAGAATTTCCAATTATGCAGGTTAGAGGCTCTAAAAAAAGAAAAAGAAAAAAGAAGAGTGGGCATATATTTCGACCTAAATCAAACCAAGTATAAACAGACTATAAAGGTATAGGTACAGAAGTTGAATAAATCATTTCAATCCAAAATATAATACTTTTCAGAAACTGAAACCAAATGAAAATCCATTCCTTCCCTTTTATGTTTACTAGCAAGAAATAAGATCTTTATTTATTTATTTTCAATAAATATTGTCTTCTTTCCATCTCTAGGTGGAATACAAACAGGGACATAAGGAGCATGTTTCCAAATTCAGCAGTGTTATGGATACTCCAGAAATACTTCATGAAACGTCTGGGGGCCAGTTCATGAGTGATGTAAGTGTAAAGAAAATTTATAAAGTGGGTCTTCTTACTATTTCTTACCTATTTTTCTATAGCTAGACTGATATATCATGTAAAATAATTATGTGACTTGTTTAATTTTGACTCAATCAATATGTATTGTATTATATGTATTGTTTTATATATTAACCTATGCCATGATTTATATGAATTGGGTTTATAGCACTATTGCTATAGCTTTACACATTCTTGACTTTTTTCAGTTTAAATATCCAGAAGAGTATGAACAACAAAGAGGAAAAGGAAGCTTCCCTGCTATGATAACACCAGCTTATCAGATTGCTAAAAGAGCCAATGAACTTGCTAGTGATGTAAGTTCTACAAGTCATGAATAGAACACATTCTGTCTATAAGATAACATATGTTCTGTAAGTCATGCTAAATCAAAGCTATATCTGTATCACATTTTTTTAAATATTAAGGATTTTCTTCAGTGGGAAAAATTACAAATATTACGGCACCCTAGTTTTGAAAGGACAGATATCCTTACTATGGAACATTTATGCTAAAAAAATAATTTTTAGGATGCAAGAGAAGGACAAATTAATCCCAGAATGGTGGAAAAATGGCACTCCTAGATATACGAATTAGTTGCAAATGCTTATGTTTAGTCACGGAAGGAATTAAATTCAATCTCATCAATCTTTTGGCTGATGTGAGAACAGTGTCATTGGCTACTTGTTTTTTTAAAAAATATGATTTTTTGGGAAGTTTTAGGAAAAGGAGATAATCACCAGTATACACTAATGTAAATGAAAAAGAAACAAAGAGAAAGCAAAAAGTGCAAGAAAGCAAAACAATTGAAGAAAAATAGAGAAAAATGAAAAAAAGTTACAGATGTGGTTTCCAATTTCTTCACTGCAAAATTATATTTTAAGCTTTCTCTCTTAACTTGTGTGTTCTTCTTTCTATCTCCTTTTTAATCATGAAAGCCATAAATCACAAGCTCTTTTTTTGCATTTTTACACAAAATATACACAATAGATTTATTGTAATGTATTGTAATGTAGGTAATGTTTTCTCTCCTTTTCTTCCACTTTTTTCTTTTTTGTACATTATTTACTTCTTTATGTTTTGCACATTTATATAGAAATTAGTCAATCAGTCTTAGACTTAAAAGAATGTCAGAATAAACTCATTTCTTTTATTATGATTTCTTTTAGGTTAAGTATCACCAAAGATATGAAAAAGAAATTAAGGGAAAAGCAAGTCATTCTCTTGGCACTTTAAGAGAAAATGTAGATCAATTTAATCAGGTAACAATCAAATGTATTCACATGTATTCTATTTCACTCTGCTTCTAAAACAGTGGTTTCAGTCTATATATTATGAGTAGTAGTTCCTCTTGTAGTTTAGGACTTTTGATTCCCTTGCATTAGTGCACCACATTCTGTACCTCATGCTACTTATTGAAATGGTGAATTTTGGAATAAAATGAAATGAAGATTTGGAGGTTCAGCTAGATGCAAAGATTAGGTATGTCAGCTGTTTGTAAGAATTTATTAGATAGTATTTTTATTTTCCTTCATTGATATGGCAAGATAAGAGAAAGGTTTCTCCATATCCTTAGCAAGGAAGTCATTAATATGTTCCACTATATTAATATATTAAATTCATATACCATATTTTCTGCATCACATGGTTGTATGGCTTTCTTAGAATAGTATACGTGACCTATTGCAGTGCTTGGGTTTATGTAAATAATATCATGCAAAAATAAGAAAAAATAAGTAAAGGAAAAAAAATTAAAGGTAGATAAAGAAAAAATCTAGCTAAATTTACTTCACACCACTGTACACTGTACACCACACTTTTCATTTTGTTTCCACCACATATATCAATTCATACATTGCATTTAGTGTGATCTTCAAATAAATGAATGGATTAAAAAGATGATGTCTTCTATATGGGTTATAATTTCTTATGTTCATGTTAGGGATTAAAAATATATTGGTAAAATGATGTTTTCAAGCTCTTTCACTGTCTACTCTCTTACATTGTCCATTTGATGTTGCAATATATGGAGGCAGTACTTACAAAGGCTAATATTAAAATGAGATATAAAAATCAGTAAGTAATTGATCACTGCTAAATATTCTTCAGGATTATATGCACGAATACGAAGAGCATAGAGGAAAAGGCAGTTTCCCTGCTATGATCACACCAGCATATCTAAATGCTAAGAAGGCAAATGAATTGGCTAGTGATGTAAGTATGAGTTTGAATATCTCAGATAACATGGGCCAGATCCAAAATGCTTGCTATAGCTCATGTGGTGTCATATTATTTGAGCAACTAATGGAAACCTATAAAAAGAACAAGTCCTTTGAGGACATTAGCTGTTTTTTTGTGATCTATCACATTACCTTTTGTTTGAGTTCTGATTATGTTCTAAATACATGCTTTCAGAACTAGAAGCAATATTTTAGTTAGAAATATTTCATTACTATTAAAAGAAGAAATACTCATCTTCTATATTTACCTTTAAATAAACTGTTGGTTTCCTAGCACTCACCTTGTGGAAGGTCGGTCTGTGTGGTTTCCAAGAAGCAGCCATAACTCATGGCACATAATCAACTACAGAATTCTAGCATTCTACATGTTTTAAAGTCTGTAGTAATGATACAGATAAAAGATCTGAACAGGTGGTTCACACACATCTTGCAATGTTTTCTAGTTATACATATTCAAAAATAAACTGACATAGTTTATTTACTTTTTCAATGTATGCGATTAATGAAAATTATTTTTGTATATTTTGCATAAAGAACTGACACAGCATTTAATATCTAAACTAGTATTTCAAAACAATCCTGTGAAGTATGCCAAAATGAGATATAGCAACTTGTGTGACATGGGTTACAGGATTGACTGGGAGCTGAATCCATTTTTTTTATCTCAAGATTGTTATAATGTTTTGGTTTTCATATTTTTCAACTGGATAGAACAAATTATTTTTATACTGAAAGACATTTCCTCAAATATGTTTCCAAAGTTTCTTTGATTTATTGGACAGAGATATGATTTTAGTATAAAGTTTATCTCATGAATAAGAACAAAAGAGTCCTGGAGTTTTATGGTATATTTTTCCAATATATTGTTGCTTACAAATATACAAACATTGCTTTTAGAATGTAATAAGATTCATAAAATAACAAAATTGCAAACATATCAGATGCAGCATGATATGCAGTCTCAAATATTGTGATGAACAGTGAAAGAAAATTTTAAGAAAATAATATATCTTGAAACTGTTACTTGATACAGAACCTGCTATTTGCTAAAGCAAGTTGCTAGTGTGGAAAAAATATATTAGCATATTCAGCTGCCCACAATTTAGTTGACATCAATCACTATGAAGCAGCTATTCTTAGTTTGAAAAATGGAAAAAGTAAATCAAAAATATTGTATTTGAAAGCAGGTTAATAGCATGATCAGTTCAACCTGACTTTGTACCTGACTTTGTCTTTGTATATTCTAATTTCTTTTTCATAATTTATTGACCAAATAGAACCATGGGGTAAATTATAGGTTCACTAAAATGATTGTCTCACCAATCTTCAGCCGATGAAAAGTATGGTTTGCCTGTAGTTGTTATACCATGTTTCTTTTTCAGATTAAATACAAGAAGGATTTTTTACAAATGAAAGGAGCAGCCCATTACCATTGTCTTTCAGCTCAAGAAAATCTAGCACTTAAGCAAGCACAGGATGTGAACAAGTTGTACAGTGAGGTAAAATCATATATCTTGATTGACAGTAAATATAGATACAATGTTTATAGTTAAATTATTATTATTTTGTTTTTATTATAGTTATTTACATGTAACTTTGTTATACTTATCACAGTTACATTCTACCTCTGAAACATTGATAGCTTCTTTCTAAAACTACCACTGTTCCACCATCCCTTACTTTTTCATATAAAAATATTTTTTATTTTAAATAAGTGCAAGAGAATGTAATGGTAAAGGAATAAGTAAATACATATACTGAAAAATGTGAGGAAATGCAAAAGATGTCTTGATGATAACAATGTATAAAGTTTTGTTTTATGTTTTTTTAAATTTGGAAAATTAATAATTTTTTTTTAAAAAAATTAAATTAGTGCAACAGAAGCTTCACCAGAGCAAATAAAATTCTGCAGTTGTATGAAAGTGATAGACAATAGGTTTGGGCAATATTGTCAGAGTCTAGCAGCTGTGCCAGTGTCCTGAGATGTGATCCTCTTTTTCATCTGAAAAATGGTGCTGATATATGGGCATTTTTTCTGTCTGTCTGTCTGTCAGGCTGTCACCTTACATACAGCTTTTTGTTGTTGTTAATTCCAATTTTTAAGGTTGAATATAAGAAGGATCTGGAGAACAGTAAAGGCCACAGTATTAACTACTGTGAGACTCCTCAATTCAGGAATGTTAACAAGATCTCAAAATATACCAGTGATGTAAGTCTGAGTTATTTGTGTGCACTTCTACAAAAGCTTAATTTAGGTACTGTTGAAATTACAGTTTCTATATAAGTGACTTTCATTAAAAAACAAATAAAACACAAAAATAATTGCAAAAGAGATTGCATATAATTTAATCACTAATCCAATAATTTATGTTAATTTTAAAGTTAATTATCTTCATCTACTATGTTTGTTTATAGCCTCAATTATCAAGTAGCCTTAGTTATCAATTTTGAATTCTAAATGAAAGAGCAAAATATAGGCCAAACAGATTATAACTCAATAACATTTTGTTATCAGTTTTCGATAACAGCAATTGAATTTGGATATTATATGTGTTATGATGAGAAAGGTTCTTAATATCAACACTGTAATATGTATTTGGGAAGACATGATATTTTATTAAAAATCTATACTGAAGTTGTAAATCAGTATGGTTAAATTGGTTTTGCCTGTGGCCTTTTGTTCATAAAAAAGTGGATGTTTTATAAGTACAATAGCTTATACAATAGATTATTTGTGTTTGTGTTCAGCTCAAATATAAAGAACATTACCAGAACCAGAAAGGCCATTATGAAGGAGTTGGCATGGACCGACGCACACTGCATGCCATGAAGGTTGGAAGTTTGGCAAGCAATGTAAGCTGTTTAAATCAGATTTTCTTTAATTGTCTATATCTCATTTCAAAATGATATCTACTCTGCTTCCTGAAATGAAGGAGAGCCACACTTTTAATTATTTCTTAAGAGCTGCAGGAATGACTGTATATATTTCTGTACTGTTCAAAAGACATATTAAAAATTATTTTTGCATAAGGATATATCATGCCAGTAAACATGTATTTTGGATTACTAGAAGAAACAATTATGTGGCAGGTGGTTCAATTCCTCTTAGAATGTATTTTGTTAATTGACATGTTATGAGTCTTGGAACTAGGCATTAAAGGAATTGAATTAATTTTTAAGGAAGAGCGTTCTCTTTGTTCCCCCATGCTTATAAAAGTTCAGTTTCATAAACTGCTGTTTTTGCCACCTGTTATTTTGATACTGCAGCATTTAAGAACAACTGTACTTAATCCAATATTTATGAAATTGAGTGAGATGGCATTTCTTACTTACATCCCTTGAAGCATGTTATTTACAAATGTACAAGACACTAAAGAACTGTGACACGTATGGAAGGGAATTCTCCCATACCTCATAGTGGCATATATCCGCAGCTGAATGAGATTCAGCGTTTAAACTCTGTGAACAATTTAGTTATCTTGGATGATCCTGATCTTGCTTGTTGGTGAAGTTTAATAGTTTCCTTTTCCCCTTGTCTTATAACTATTTAAAAATGGATGGTTTAAAAAAGATGATTGTTTTTGTGCTTTGTGTTCCAGATAGTCTATAAATCTGACTATGCACAAGATGATGCTAACTACAATTACCCAGTGATCCTGACCCCCTCCTATCAGACAACAAGGAAACTGGATCATCTAAAAGATGTAAATAGCTTTCTCAGTTCTCATCTTATTTTTCATGACTTGCCATCTCCTGTAGGGAAAAGAATATTTTGTGGCCTTTCTAAAACAGTTGTTTATTTGTAGTGACAGACATAGCCAAGGATAACTGAAACCCCTAGAAGAGCAAGTTGTTTGCTAGGCTCATGAACTGTCAAGGGACTGAGAATAAGAGATACAATACGCTGCATTTAGATAGACTGGCATCAGTCCTGTTCTCATTGCTTGCAACCAAATGTCATTACTATAATTATCTAGCAAAGGGAACTCTACGCTGTGATAATTGTACTGGTTCTATACCAGTATAAAGAGATACTGGTTTAATACCAATATAAGAGGTATGGCACCCACAGTTTTCTATATCTGGGTTTGTTGGTTTCGTTGCACTTTATGTGGGTTCCCTTAAAAATGGTTCGAAATGCAATAGCTTGGATGTTATGTGACATATGGTACCCAAATCATAAGAGGGTGCATGGAAATATGCTCTGTTTTCCTGTTACCTAGCCCTAGATTACCCAGGAACTGATCAACCAACCCCCCCCCTTTTTTCCCCACATTAGGATTATGACTAGTCAATGAAAATCTCCATGAAAAGCCTTTCTAAAGATGCTCCTGCTATCAGGAACTTGCTTATTTGGCATACAGAAATTTTGCCTTGCCATTACATTTTTTAATCCTTCAGAAAAGCAGTGAAACAGTGAATCTCTCTTAAGAGTCTTTGATTTCTAATTGATATTTTTATTACCCTTAATGAACTTAATGAAGCCTTATGCATTTTATTTATTTATTGCTATCCACTTTAGTGCTCAAATTTAGTAGACAGGGAGAGTGTAATTCAAAGTAGTTACATTCTGTATATATTCCTCTATAATGAAACTCAGGGAAGAATATCAGTTATTCTTGTTATTAAGCGTAATGGTCACAAACAGAAATTAATGAAATCTAATCTAATATCCTTCTTGGCTAGTAGATTCAGAGCTTTTTAGTTTCTAAAAGTTTGCTAAATCTTGCCTGGAATCTTGGGAATTACATTTTGGAGGAGGAAGGGGAAATTTTCTCCTGATTTCTTGCATACTGCTATAGTTTCCTGAACTGTAGGCAACCTAGAACTGCTTTCCTACACACACAAAATGCAAACATATCAGATAAATAGCTTAGGCAACAAGGGTAGCTCAGTTCAGGATATAAAGGCTTACATCTATTGTCAGTTATTTTGGATTCACCCTAATTCAAAGATTTCACATTAGCTCTCTAAATACTGTACTTTTCAATTGCAAATGTATATTCCATTTTGGGATTTTGTTGCTAGCTAAAATGGAGGAAAATGGTATAAAATAATAGTAAATAGAATAGTAACTAGAGTACTAAAATAGTAATTTCCTATTATGCTTCTAGCAGAAGAAAAGGTAGCCCTCGGTGTCTTATTTTTGTTAAAGAACTTCCAGACAATCTAATGCAGGGAGTTGTGTTCCACTGAAGAAGTTGCCTTCTTTTGTTGACCCATCTAACTGAGTTTGTATAGACCTCTGAAACTTTAGACAGTTAAATGAAATTAATATATATTATATTTTATAATATAATAATATATAATATTATAATATATAATATATAATATATTTTAATAACTATTGACTGGCTTTCTGATCTTGGATCTCTAAATATTTAGATTGCAATTTGTATTGCCCTGGCCATGAACCATGGTTATCAGGAATATGGAAACTGTACTTTGAAACCATCTAGACTAGAAACACAGTCTGGAGAAGTCTATTTGGTTGTGGCAGTCCAACATTTTCATACATTCTTCAGCTCAACCTAGAATGTTAAAAAGTGAGAGTCAAACTGTGCCAAGGTTTTAATACTTTTAGATTTCAGATAATGACTCTTATTCTTTAAGAATCAAAGGAAATAAAAAAGAAGAATCTGGTTCCACCTTAAATCACAGTAAGGACTCAAACATCCTTAATATATATAAAAAAATGATTTTAGCATTCTGTTAACTTGCTTTTCTGGCATATTTGTTTGAACTGGAGAACACATACGCAGATGATAAGAAGGTAATCTGCATCATTTGCTTACATGTTTTATCAAGCTGTAGAATAGAGCTGCCTCAGTAATTAAACAACAGTCAGTAGAATGAGCTAGTCCAAGAAAGACAGATTCCTATACATCTAAGCAGTGTAGATATGAATTTTAGATTTATTATTTAGTGTATGGCCCATGTTAGCCAGGGATCACCAAGGTGGTTGGCTGCCTCTTTGAAGGAATTTTTTCAGGCAGTGTTCTTTACCCGTGGAATGCCAGTAGGCATTCAGAAGATGCTCCTTCTTGTCCCTACGCAGTTTATTCACTCATGGAAATTGAATCGCCAAGCTGCCAACCTCAGCAGTGTGCAAGCCCAGTGTCTTGCCACGTGAGCCATCTATGGATTTTAGAGACACAGCCTTATATTCAGGGTTGAAATGATATCTGTTGAAAATCTACGGTATATAACTAAATGTCATACTTTCAAGCTGCATATCTTTTTCCCCTCAAAGCACTGACTCCTATTACAGGCACAAGCTGAAGGCTGCCCTTCTTTTCATTAAGTCATTCTGTTGACTTCCAACACTTAGAGTCATATTCTTATTTTTTTCCAGAAATTAGAGCCCATGAATAAACTTATGTGGAATTTCAGTGGATTTCTAGGTGATCTGCTGGAGCAAGAATGGCTTATTAAATTAAAAAGAATGCATTGGATGTGGATTACGTATATCATGTTAAGAGCTTTAGATATTTTATGGATGACATGGTTTAAATATAAGTCCCATTTTATTAAAAAAGAATCTCTAAATGAACTATTTTTAAATGATATATAATTTGCAGCTTAATAAGGAAGTAATTAATTGATCAATCAATCAATCCACCCATCCATCCATCCATCAGTCCATCCAGGAAGCAAATAATGATTAAGATCTGATAAAAATACTAATTGTACCTGCACTGTGATCTGAAAGTTTTTGGATGAGATGAACATTTGTAATTTTGAAAGTTTGTAAAATCTGAATGTTTACTTGTTTTAATTTTAGGTAAACTACAGGCAAAACATAGATAAATTGAAATATAGCTCTGTTACATGCACGCCTCAGATCCTTCAAGCAAAAATCAATGCCCAGCAACTTAGTGATGTAAGTTCTATTATGATTGTCAAATAGTTATGCCAAAACACAGCAACAGATATTTATTCCTGGAAAAGAATAATACAAAATTTATCAACGGCAACACTGTCTACTTGAACACATAGCTCTGATAGATGGGTGCTTTTGCCAGCTCCCTTTGGCAAAGGAATGGCTTTTCATCTCATTTCTAACAAGAATAAGAAGGATTAGCAGATTCAGTGTCTCCTTCTGGGTCATTGTGTGAGTTAGGCTAAAAGAGACAATTGCAGTGGATAGGATGAGGAAGAACACTGTACAGAAGGCAACTAGTCCCTCAAAGTATAGGAACTCAAAATATATTTTGGTTTGATGAGGGGTGTGAAATAGGTCTCTGTGGTTTGTTTGACACACATAATCAAAATAAAACTAGGATGCTATAATTCAGAAGTCCTGGTAGCATGGTGGTTAAAATATAGTATTGCAGGCTAACTCTGGCCACATCCAGGAGTTGATCATGACCAGCTCAAGGTTGACTCAACCTTCCATCCTTCTGAGGTTGGTAAAATGAGAACCCAGTTTGTTGGGGCAATATGCTATCGTTTGTAAACTGCTCAGGGAGAGCTGTAAAATGCTATGTCATGGTATAGAAGTCTAAGTGCTATTGCTATATCATAACTGAAAAACCATAGACTCAGGGGTGGGATCCAACAGGGTTAACTACCAGTTTGGTAATTACGAGGTTCGGTGATTTACGAAGGGCTTCCCTGCATGCTGCCGACGTGCACCTGTAAATAGTCAGCACGCCGCATGCAGAGAAGCGGCCTTTCAAAAAGCCCCTTTTTCCTGCTTTTTTAACTGCAGCTGTGCCTCACACGGCACCTGAAGTTGAAAAAACAGGAAATAAAGGTCAGGTAAGAGCCCGGGTGGGCAGAAACATCAGCAGACATAGAACCAGTTCTATGTCTGCTGCTCTTCAGAGCTACCGGTTCTACAGAGGTGGACAGAACCAGTAGAAACCCACCCCTGCATAGACTGTGCAATGACACAAATACTTCAGAAAGTTAGATGTTAATGAATCATGTCTACCAGATATTTATTTTTGTAATTATCATATATATATATTCTTAAGTTTTCGTGGGTACTTACATGTATGGTATTCAGCTTTGTTCGGGTATTTTCCCATGTCATTGTAGTTGTGCTTTTAAAGTTGTAGCAACGTTTCGGCAGAATCTCATCTGCCATCATCAGGCTTCTGTATAGTGTTCATCTGTGAGTCAGACTTTTATAGTGGTTTCAGATTTAAATTTGGGGCAGCCTATTGCTGTACCAGAATGGTTTTTTCTTCATCCTGATTGGTTGGGAGTCTTGGTCTGTGTTTATTGGTCTCGGAGTTTGCTGTGTTCTGCTTGATTGGTGTCTCTAATATCTTCTGTAATATAATGCTTTTATTTGAGAATGAGAAAAATCTAGTGCCGAAATTCATACATTAAATGAATATTTACTAATCACATTTCCCCACAGTATAATTTTTAATCATTCAGACTTTCCTTTCAAGCCATGTGAGAATATATTCTTTGAAAATATCTTCTGTTTATTCTTTGTTTATTAATATGCTAACAAAACACTAGCCATTATAATTTATATTTTATTTTACATTCATATTTTTAAATGACAAGTTGCTATATTATGGGGTAACATGAAAATTGTCCACCCTTTTTTGAAACCTAGGATTATGATCTTGATTAATTACAAATCTTTAAAAAATGTTTTTGATTTTTGCCAGCTGAATTATCGAGCCAACTATCAGAAAAACAAATCACATTATTCTTTGCCTCAAGATGTACCAGAGCTAGTAAAGGCGAAAGCCAATGCAGAATTATACAGTGAGGTAAGACTTTTCTTTATTGCAATCTAGATATTGGTTAAAATCAGGGATCTTCAAACTTGACAGCTTTAAGACTTGTGGATTTCAACTCCTAGATTTCCTCCTCCAGTCATGTTAGCTCAGGAATTTTGGAAGTTGAAGTCCACAAGTCTTAAACTTGCCAAGTTTGAAAACCCTTGGTTTAAATGAATGCAAGACAGAACTTCAAACATTTAGCAACTTTCCTACAACCTGCTTCATGAAAGAGAAAGGGAAGGCATTAGAGAAAGAGAAGTGGGGGGGATATCAGGGTTTTGTTTTTAGCTTTAAACTATTTTGCTTCAGCCAATCAGCCATGGCATGGAGCCTTGAAGATGTTCAAGGTTGCCCATACCTGCTATAGTCATTTGCCTGTAGAGTCTGCCAATCGAACCCTGTGAGAATTGCTTCTGAGTAAGCACAGGAACAGACTAGCTTAGACAGTACAGTAGTAAAATCTGAGCATTTTTTAAGCAGGAAGCTGTGGAGCAAAATTTTGTTTTTTGCTATTGGTGGGAGGGAGAAACAATGTTCAGATTATCTGGAAGAAATATTGCCAGGGTTTAGCACATGAGAGAAAGGGAGATTAAGTTTCTCCCATTTCTTTCAGCCAACAACTGCTGGCTAGGAGTTTCAGGAAGGGAAAATCCTCGTGTTTTTTTGTTCTTAGCTAGTATGATCATGATCAGTGGGAAACAGAAAAACCAAATTGTCTTTGTCATAGCTCCATGAATTGTAAGGAAGAGAGAAGGCTTGGGAATTTAGTCCTCAATCTAATAATATGAAATAGGATTCCTTTCAGATACTCTTCTCACCCAGGGGTTCATTTGCTAAAATGAATCCTGTCTGAAAGAGCATTTCTAAGAAGAACCAAACTCATCTGCATGCAAGTGATTCTGAATAATATACAGACAGGATGTAAATGTATCCTGAAACAGGATTTATATGCCCGTATGCATACAAGCAGTCATCAATTTAGGAACAAAATAGGAATCAGAATTTCAGTTACTAATCAATTTAGTCATTCAGTGAGCTATCAGGTTTGATTTTATCAAGCCCAGTCATTTTTACTGTAGTTGTTAAGTGAATAACCATGGTCATTAAGTGAATCTGGCCTCCCCAGTTGACTTTGCTTGTTGGAAGCCAGCAAAAAGTTGCAACCGTCGTAAGTGTGAGCCAGTTGCAAGCAGCAAAATTGTGATTTCATGACTGCAGAGATGGTGCAATGGTTGTAATTTTGAAGATGGGGAGCAAGTCACTTTTTCTGAGGCCATCAGAAAAACTATCATTAAACTATAATTTGAACAAATGGTCATAAGTCAATTGCTACTTAGTTCTCTATGTTTTTATATGTATGGGTTATTTTTATTAACAATATATAATATGCAACTATATTTTCTTCCTAGGTTAAATACAAAGAAGATTGGCAGAAAAGCAGGGGCCGCAACTTTGAAATGAAGTTAGATTCCAGATCTTTGCTTGCTGCAAAAGCTTCAGGAGATCTTGCCAGTGAAGTAAGTTCTATATGTTTTTAAAGGTTTTATTAATAGCAAAAATCAGCATACTTTATATAAATAAAAACAAGTTGTTTTAGAAATTCAGGAATATGATTTGGTTTTTTTAAATAATATGCCATAAACTATGATAAAAGTATATTAGATACTTTGTTCTTTTCCTGAATAATCTTTTCATTCTAGACACTTTGCATTCTACAGTAGATACTTTCTGAAGTGTCTAGAAACTAAAAAAATTAATTTAATTTTTTATTTAATTTTTTATTTAATTAAACTAATTTTCAGGGCTTAAAAATTAAGCATGCATGCAGATAAAAATAGGCAAAATCTTAATGGACCAAAACATATGTTTAATTCATTTCAAAGTATTTCCGGCAACATTTAATTAGTTACTTAGATTTAGTTAAAAATAGTGTATTTAAATATAAATATTCACAGTCCCTTTTAATCCCAGGTATACATTTCGGGCTTTGTAACTATTCTCATAAAATTGTTGCCCTGATATGTAGAGCCAGTTAGAAAGTACCTTAGAAAGCAAAATGTAATCTTCTCAGCTGAAAAACCAGAATAGATTTTTTAAATAGTTGCCTTCCCTCTTTCCAGGTAAGGATTCAGGTAAGTATTCAGTCTTACCTTGAAATGCCAGGAAGATATAAAGGGTCACAGTGTATGATTCTATAATTATTACTTATTTTCTCTATAAAGATTAAATACAAAGAAGACTATGAGAAAATGAAAGGAAAAGCTTTGTCAACAAAAGATTCAAGACTTCTGCACTCTATGCAAGTAGCCAAAATAAATAGTGAGGTAAATGTCCTTTCACATCCACTTTTATTATTTCTTTAGGATTTACAGAACTCAGTGGTTACAGTAAATATATATATATATATATATATATATATATATATATATATATATATATATATATATATATATATATATATATATATATATATAGTATTTCTTCGTATTAGACTTCTTTATTAAGCAAGGGGTTAAATGTTTAAATGCCGTAGAGATTGGAGACCAAATAGTAATAATGATCAGATCATGTTTATTATATTAGGAATCAGGCTCACATGATTTATTCCCTATTCCCTTGTAATTTCCTTTCACTGACTAGCAATACATCTTTTCTATCATTAGATATGTTAATCATGTTTAACGTTAAGCAGTGTTGGCAAAATGGATAATTCAAACTCTTCATGATTATTATAAATACAGTTGTGCAATATTTGTGGTTTGGGAAGATATAAGCTGTCCTTAAATTATAGCTGATAATATAATTTATTGCCAGAGTTTCAGATCCTAGTTCAAAGAAACCTGTAATGAAACTTTGGTTCAAAATAAGTTATTAAGGTTATTATTTTGGTATAAGATACATTGAAATAATTAAATTTATGTCTACCTAAATTGCATGAGATTGTGTGTTTATCTGAAATATGCAGAAGAACTCAAACACATTCAGAGGCCGGATATTGCTCTTCTTTAGCATACTGGATTATGCCAAGTGATATAGCTTTGCAATGGAGAAATCCTGAATTACCACTTGCAGTTATACATCTATTCTAAAGAAAGGAAGATCATTTTTCCTTTTCCTAAGCAGAAGAAAATTGAGAAAAGCCATTATATTTTGTCTCCTAAATAAAAGAATGCTGATTCTTGAAGGTGTCTTCAAGTACTGATTCTTTGGTCTTTGCTTTACCTCTAGAAGAAATTGTGTCGTAGCACAGCCCCAAGAAAAAATATGGCATGTTTGTGAGACCTTGAGCCACATCTGATTATGCAGGTTAAAGTTTTTGCAATAAAATCCAACATTTGCCTAACTTCTGCAGCCAAAGAATAAAACTTGAATTATTCCAAATGCAGTAATCAACATAATTATTTGAAAATAATTCAGTTAAGAGTAAAAATTTGTAAGCTATTATAAATGTAAAGAAAATTTCACAATGCTAGCAAAGAAACCTGTGTTAGGTATAACATTGATACCAAATATGGTTTGGGTGAATAAATATATAAAACTTAGATATCATGGTTTAAGTGCTTATCACTTTAAGCACAATGCAGCAGGCAATTAGCCGATTAAGGGTGCGGTTAGATTTGAAGGAATTGAAAGTTGTTTTAATCTAGTTATTGTTTGTTATGTAAAGGTAACTTGTTCATTCAAGATTGTTGTTTCATCAATCTGTTTGCTGAATTTTTTTTTTTTTTTTGTTCACTATATTGATATTGTTACTGCAAGCATATAAAAAGATTTTGAGAAGAATAAAGCACATTCCATTTACCACTGGATACTGATAAATCTGAAACATGCAAAGAAAGCCCAAGCTCTGGCTAGTGATATTGATTGCTATAGGAAGAAAATACATGAATATACAGCAGTTCCAGAAGACCTACTGTCCATGATATCCAGGCTGGATGGAACAAACTATGTTTCATGGTCAATGAAATGTAGTTTACTTCTACGCAGAGAAGGTTTGTGGGACATTATAGCAAACCCACCAGATGTGAGTAGCTGGGATCCTGCTAATGATGATGATAAAGAAAAGTTACAAGACTTTAAACTGAAGAATGAGCAGGCTTTATGCATCATAGGACTGACTCTCTGTGATCAGCAGCTTGTCCATATTCGTGGAGAAGAAAATGCTGCAAACTGCTGGGAGAACCTCAGGAAGATTTATGTTCGGGACAGTGTAGGAGCACATATAAATCTTACACGGAAGCTTTTCGAACGCATCTTCAGAGGAATGGAGATATGTTAGTTCATTTAAACTGTATGAAGAGCATTTTTCAAGATTTGCAAGAAAAAGAGCTTATATTTAATGAACTGCAACAAGTCTACATAATATTATCTTCATTAGATCAAAGCTATGATGACTATGTGACTTCGTTAGAGGTATTGCCAAAAAAGCCTCTCATTAACCGAGATTACAGGCAGGCTACTAGAAGAAGCCAGAAGAAGGCGTGAGCGTGACGAGCTGAGAGAAGATAAGAAAGAAGAGAAATTATCTTCAAAGCTTGAAAGAAACCAGCAAAGCAAATTACAGCACCCGGAAGAAGAGAATTTATCTTCAACAGCATACACAATTAAAAAGTGTTTTAATTGTGGAGGCAGAGACATTGGCAAGATTCTGCAAAAAGAGAAAAAGCCAGAATGTAAAAAAGCCAAAGAAAGCATTTGAACTAGCCACGTTTAGCAACTCTGATGTGAAGAATAATTTATGGGTGGTTGACAGTGGCGCATCCCACTGCATCACAAGAGATAAGACAAAATTTATAAAAATGTCTACAAGTTCTCAACATATATCTCTTGCCAATGGCTGGAACCTGAAAGCGAAAGGTCAAGGTTTTGCACGTTGTCCGTACATAAACCAGGATATAAAAATGTTGTATGTACCGCAACTAAAGTTTAATTTGCTTTCAGTAAGGGTATTAGATAAATTAGGTTATGTAATTACTTTTAAGGATAATAATTGCATAATTGAAAAAGATAACAAAGGGTAACTGCAGCTTTAAATGGAACATTATATGTCTTAGATAATAGTAAGAAAGGGGAGGCTCAGACTGTATTTAATAATATAAAGCCTCATGATGAATGTATCCATTTATTGCATAGGCGTTTGGGGCATGTAAAATTTAAAATGCTAAAGCATTACAGTTGAGTTATCTGAAGGAATAAGGTTAAAACCTTGTGATAAATATTTGCGTTGTAATGTTTGCTGTGAAGATAAGAGCAAGGTATTGCCTGCAAATAGGCTAAATGGTTTCAAAACAAAAGAACCTTTAGAAGTAGTATTTGCAGACATAATAGGTCCAAAGAAACCCAGTATGGGGGTGCTAGATATATACTGAGCATTATGGACCATTATTCTAGATATGGGTTTTGCTATTTAATGAAAAGCAAAACTGAAACATATCAACATTTTTCAATTGGCTTAGGTTTGCTGAAAGAAAGTCTAAACGACAACTGATAACCCTGGTGACAGATAATGGTGCGGAATTTATTAATAACAAATTCCAGAACAGACTTAAGGTAGCTGGAATAGAGCATAAGAAGTCTGCTCCATACAGGCCAGAACATAACGCTTTTATTGAAAGAAGAGGCCAAACACTACAGGCAATGGTTAGAACAATGTTAAATGATTCTGGGTTACCTGATTATTTGTGGGGGAGGCTACAATGTGTGCTAATAACATATTGAACAACGTTGTTAATACAACAACAGGTGAAATACCATTTACCAGATGGCATGGCAGGAAACCTGATCTAAGTTACCTGCACACATTTGAGTGCACCAGCATGGGTGCATATTCCTGCACAACTCAGAAAAAAAGGGCAACATAGAGCTAAAAGATTTTTCTTCGTTGGTTATCAGGCAAACCATAGGGCATATAGATTTTTGGGAGAAAGGCACATCTAAAGTGTTATGTAGTGCTAGTGCCCAATTTCTAGAACATGAAGGATGGGAGAAATTAGAACAGGATGCCAATAAAGATGTAATTATTGAATCCTATAGAAATCCCATTAGTTATCCCTGTAACTTTAAAAATAAAGTAAAGAGACAAATACAGGATGAAATAGTGCCCATAAAGGAAGAAACAGATTCAATAGCTGAACAGGATGAGGAAGATGAACAGGTAGTAGTTCAACAAAGTCCTCCTGTAAGCCCTGTAATTCCCAGAAGAACTACACGTATATCTAGACCGCCTGATAGGTACCAGGCTAACACAGTGTGCCAGATTAATGAAGTTCCTAATTCTGTTGAAGAAATTAAAAAAGTATCCTAATAAGGAAAAAGAAAGATGGTATGCAGCAATGAATAAGGAACTGAATTCATTAAGTGATATGAAAGTGTATGAGAATGCCAAATTACCTGCAGGAAAGAAATCCATTGGCTGCAAATGGATTTTAAGGTAAAAACAGATAAAGATGGTAATTTAATCCATAAGGCAAGGTTAGTAGCCCAAGGTTTTAGGCAGAATGCTAATGACTATGATGAGGTGTTTGCACCTAGTCTTAAGGCAGCAACCTTGAGAGCAGCTTTAGTGTGGGCAGCTAGTAAAAACTATATAGTTAACCATCTAGATGTGGAAACTGCTTACTTGCACGCCCCATTAAAACATATTATTTATATGAAAAAACCTGTTGGTATTAAAAGTGAAAATAAGGATAATAATGATTGTTGGTTGTTAAAGAAAAGTCTCTATGGTCTTAAACAATCAGGCTATGAATGGAACCAGTATATTGTAAAGGAACTAGACAATATAGGATTTAAAGCTAGGTTTAGCTGATCCATGTCTGTTTAAGAGGGAGACAAATGGGAAAGTATCATTATTATTACTATTCACAGATGACATTGCATTGATAACTGAAACTAATGATGAAGCAAATAAAATAATAGCATCATTAGGAAGGAGAATAAAGATCAAGCAATTAGGGGAGATAAAGAAGTATCTCGGTTTGAATATAAAGAAAACAAGGAAAGGTTTTAAGATATCTCAGGAAGATAAGATAAGCAAATTGCTAAAGATTACAAGATGGAGCTTTGTAAGCCAGCTAAGACTCAATGAGTCAGGAGTTTAGCAACACTGATGAACAAAGCCCTGAGTTTGATAAGGTGATTTATCAATCTTTAATTGGTAGTTTGAGTTATATTAGTAATTGGTCTAGACCAGATATTTCGTATTGCGTGAATCAGTTGGCTAGATTCAATTCTGCACCATGTGAAAGACACTGGAATGCAGCTAAGAGGATATTAAGATATCTTAAAAGACAATGAATTATTCATTGTATTTAGAACCAAAGGGTGATTTAATTCTAAGTGCATATGCAGATGCTAGCTTTGCATCAGAAAGAGACACTAGAAAGTCGACTTCAGGAACAGCCATAATGCTGGGTAATACATTAATAGGCTGGAAGTCAATTAGACAAAAGCATATAAGTTTGTCTACTATGGAGGCAGAATTCTCCTGTTTATCATTGTTATGTACAGAATTAATAATGTATAAACAAATGTTAATTGATATAGGTATAACTGTAGATTATCCTATAATTATACATGAAGATAATCAGGCAGCAATTCAAATGGCCACAAATATTGGAGTAAAAACAAGGAGCAAGCATACAGATCTAAGATACCTAAACGTGAGACAATCTGTAAGAAGTAAGATGATTCAGCTAGAGTACTGTATGTCGGAGGACAATTTAGCTGATAATTTTACTAAAGCCCAAGGTGCCAGTAAGCACCAGGAGAGTTGTGAAAAATATGGGATTAGATTGTAAGGTATTATATATTTATTTCACCCAAAAAGGGAGTATGTTAGGTATAACATTGATACCAAATATGGTTTGGGTGAATAAATATATAAAACTTAAATATCATGGTTTAAGTGCTTATCACTTTAAGCACAATGCAGCAGGCAATTAGCCCGATTAAGGGTGCGGTTAGAAGTTAAAATATAAGGAAGCATTAGAAACTGGAAAGCTGCCTGTTACTGTGTGTTGCTGCGACTTACTGTGTGCTGCTGTGACTAACTGTGATTACTGACTGTGAGTGCCTGTGACTGAACTGTTCTTGTTTGCTACTGTTTGCTGAATATCCAGCGTTTGTTTCTCTGGAGAGTGAAACCGGAGGAGGAAGATATCTTTATCGGCTGATAAAGATATTGCAAGGGAACTCTTAACTTGGACTATACTAGTGAGTCTTACTGGATGGAAATACTGTGAATGACTTAATGGACTGAATGACAATGCTTAAACTCTAACTGGATTAAAAACTATTTAAACTACAAACAGTGTTTGTATTCAGTGTGTGTATACTCTGGGGCCCTTCCGCTCTCCTTTGGCTTCCTGGCTTGACTACTGCTGCAATACTCTTCTAGGGGTTAATCCTCAAACCCTAACAACCTGGAACAGAAATTTAGTTTTTCAACTCTTAGTCAGATAAGCAAGATTTTGCAGAGATTTGAAGGAATTGAAAGTTGTTTTTAATCTAGTTATTGTTTGTTATGTGGTAAAGGTAACTTGTTCATTCAAGATTGTTGTTTCATCAATCTGTTTTAATTTTTGATAATGCACTATATTGATATTACTGCAGATTGCATATAAAAAGATTTTGAGAAGAATAAAGCATTTCCATTTACCACTGGATATGATAAATCTGAAACATGCAAAGAAAGCCCAAGCTCTGGCTAGTGATATTGACTATAGGAAGAAAATACATGAATATACAGCAGTTCCAGAAGACCTAAAGACACAGTGGGCCAAAAAGGCATATGGGCTACAAAGTGAGGTAGGATAAAAGGCATTTTGTTTATTATTTTAAAAAGGCTTTTTTTTTTTTTTTTTTGCTTTTTTTTGGTTTTTTTTTTTTCAGTGTTGGGTGTCAAACTCGCTGGATAGAAACATGTGGTTAGATCAGCCCACTGGCACCTAACAACATTTGTGTTTGAACAACTTTCCGTGGGGTGCCTCTGGCAGCAGTGTGCAGAAAATCCATGTCCCCTGGAGAGAGTTCGGGAGGTGGTTTTTTGGCCCTTTCCCCAAAAGACTAAGGGATGTGTTTTTTTCACCCTATTCCCTTCTTTCAAACTGACCCCACCCTGACCACACCTACTCTGGCTCCCCGAGGTCAAATGCAACCTTGATGTGACCCTCCATGAAATTGAGTTTGACACCCCCGATATAGATGGAAAAATTTAACATTTGGCCGGCTATCTATTGGTCATCCAGAGTTTTATAGTTTAGATGGTATAGCCTGATTATTGTCATTTACAGGCTATGTTAAGGCTCCATGAACCCCCAAATCCATCCATCCAAAATCAGTCTACTTAAAACTTGTGAATTACATATGCACTGTAAAAATAAAAATTATTTATTCTCACATAATATTTTGTTGAGCTGACCTCTAGTAGTACCAACAGTTTTGTGAATAAGAATTTTATATAATTTTATATATTTATAAAGTTGTGAATAAAACTTTATAAATTTTTTTTAATTATTTTTTTTTTTTTTTATCCTTTTTTTTTCTTTTTTTTTTCCATCTTTTTTTTTTTTTTTTCCTCATCCATTGGTAGCAGCAGCAGAGATGCTCGCTCGGCTCTTCTCACGCCCACCCAGCTGCTCAGGATTAAACAAAAATGCAGCATGCGGCGCTCCCAGGCAGTACCTCAAAATGTTTTTTTTTCCTGTTGTTACGGGATGGGGGGAAAGCAGGAGCAACTCAGATGCTGTTGTTGGAGACGGCGCTGGCGAGAGAGGCACCAGCACCGGTGGGAACCATGGAAGCTATGGAGGCCTGAGAAGCAGCTGAAATGCTGCCAGCGGACATCCCCACCCTCCCGCTGACCCGGGTCTGCAGCAAAGGTGCTTGGTGGGGGTAAGGGAGCCCTCCGCACTCTACCATGATTGGCCGTTAGGAGTGGCTGGTGGTGAGGCATAGTTGCCGGCAGGGCACCCTAGGCGAGGGTGCGTGGGGGAAGAAATTAATTCACCCCCAAAAAGACATCCTAGCCGTTTTTTCGGGGCTCAAAAAAAAAAAAAAAAGACCCGGCCTTATTATATGAGAAACACGGTAATACCAGTTTACTTAAAACTTGTGAATTTTCCTTTCCTTTCAGCTTCAGTACAAAACTGACCTTCAATGGATGAAGGGAGTTGGCTGGATAGCAGACCAAAGTATCAATATTGAACAAGCAAAAAAAGCAGGAGAACTCATCAGTGAGGTCAGTCTACTGATTTTATTCAAATATTATACTATGTAAGCTTTATAGAAAAGCACTTGTAAGTATGCTGATGGCATGACCCACTGTGTTATGGCTTTTCAAACATGTGATTGACTGCCTGTCAAACCACCAGCTGAGCTATATTAAATTAATAGCAACAAATTTTCTTCAAACAGGCTTGCAGAATTTAGTTAAAATATTGAACCTACTGTTCTATTGGCAGTATAAGCTCCATTCTTTTCTTATCCACAAGCAAAGTCATGATGGACTGATAGAAGTAGCAGAGGTTGCAACACATTGGCACAAAATTTCCTGCTTTTATCAGTTGACTTCCCAAACCATCTTTACTCTCCATATACCATATTTTTCGCACTATAAGATGCACCTGGCCATAAGATGCACCTAGGTTTAAAGGAGGAAAACAAAAGGGGGGGGGGAGAAATCAGGTGAAGCCTGACAGGACCACACATAGGTGTCCTCTCATATGCCAGCTCTGCCTATTGACTCCTCCACTGCATAAAAGAGATAGAAGAGGTGGGCAATGACAAGGACAGAAGAGGTGGGATTCAGCCCTTCCCAAGCCCCCACGTGTGTCCTGCACTTATCTGCATCCAAAATGAGCCGCGTGGGGACTCGCAGGTGGTATGCCCCAGTGGACAGTAAAACACTTATAAGTCTAAGAGCTATTTCTATTGCCATAAATAATAGGTAATTTGGAAGTCACAATTTTACAATTACCTCTCCTAGTGAGATTACCTATTATTCTGGTCCCAACAGTTAGGAAAGGATCATTTTTTAAATGCCTGTTTAAGGCTTCTAAGGATTGTAGATGATTGTATATGTGCTCTGACACAAGCCTTGTTCAAATTAAACACAAACTGTATAAAAGCAAACCTTTTTTTTAATGCAGCACTGGGAATTCTTTTCATTCCCAGCCAAGAGTCATTTAAACCTAATTGTCTGAGATAAAAGCAAGTCCTTTTAAGGTTGTAAAAGGCTGCCAAGTCTAATTGCTGATAAATATCAAGTGACAGAAGTTTAAAAAACAAACCGGAATTAGCAGGGCTTCAACGAGGACTCAGAGTCTAAATAATTTCTTTGCTTCCTGCAAAGAGTGCCAGTTTTTATATCTTATGGGAGGGCAATCACCTTCCAGCCTTATTCCCGAGTTGCCCTTGCCGCTTCAGCTGTTCTATCCTTTGAGCAGCCCTGCGCACACGCGCACTGGGCACAGGCTCCCCGGGGTCCTCTGCTTTACTGCTGCCAGATTCCAAAAGCTCCAAAGGCAGCATCCCACTCTCCGATAGTCCTGGCACCATCCCTCCATCAGACACAGGATCCTCGTCCAAGTCTTCATCAGTATCCCTGACTGGTTCTCTTTCATCCTCTGCTCTCCGCACCTGCTGCCGGTGAACCACAATATAGGAGATGAGAGCATTCAAAAGAGCAGGCGTTGCAATGGAAAAGGCATTCGCATCCTAATTCACATCAAGACACTATTTAACCAAGGGACCATATCTTGATCCCTCCACTCTGATTCACCCAGAATGAATGCAGCCATTTGCTGCCTTTTCTTTAGACACAGCTGTAGAAAGAGCAGACAGGAAATGTTTATCAAACTGTCTAAAAGACAAATAATCAAAACTGGGCCTTAGATAAGTATCCTTAATCTGTAAATTAATGAAACTCCATTATTTAAAATTACCAAACCTGGAAAAATGCATGAATACTATTCAATTTACATTTCATCAACAAATCTAGCTTTAACTTCTGAGTTGACAGCAATATTTTTAAAAAGAAACCTTGCAGTGCTATTGGGACCTAGACAGAAAATGAATGGAAGGCATACCTGGTCAATTTTAAAGTTGAACAACAGTTGGTGACAATGTCTCATCTTAACATGTATTTTAATTAGAAAAAGTATCGACAGAGGGCTGATGCTCTAAAGTTCACAAGTGTTGCAGACAGTTCCCAGATCCAGCACGCGAAGAAAAGCCAGGAACTACAGAGTGATGTGAGTCTGCTTTTCATCTTTTTTCTATATTGATTTGTTATTGTTAAAAACAAAAACAAAAAATCCATGAGGATAAATTGATGATTGGTTGATTGATTGATTATGTGTCACCAAGGCAGTGTTAACTCTTATTGACATCAATAGTTTCTTTCCAGTCTGACAATCTAACTCTAAACTGGTCCTTCAGGTCTTCTGAAAATGTACCCCTTGCCATTGTAAACGGAGTCCATCCACCTTGCTCCCGCTGCTCCTGTTTTCTTTCCTTACATCTTTCCCAACAGGAGAATCTTCCCAAAAAGCTAAGTCTTTACAAATACCAGCACTGAAAAATAGGAAGATTCAACAGTGAACACTTTTTGCATATCTTTCCTCAGCAAGACCTTATTGTTTGTTGCTAAGGTTATGTGTCTGTCCTCCACAATTCCAAGACAGAATTATTGAGAGTTAGGTTGCAAGTTTTATATATTCTCACTGATTGCATAGTTAGCAAGAGGTTTCAACTGGATCTGGCATTTTTATCCACCTACTGAGACCTTCCCCAGGACCTGGGATGGCAAGGTGGTATTAAAGGTTTGATGGTATTAAAGCTATTGTCACAAGGTGTAACCTGTTCCAAGTAAAGCTGCCTTTTGCAGTTGACTGATGTTGATTTCACCAATGCTGATAGTGTTCAAGTGGTGCTGTAGTTGCATCCAAGGCGTTTATTATTGTTGGTAATATCTTTGCTCCTATCTTTGTTTTATTTACACTTATATTCTATTTATAGGTTTTTGAATTTTGTGATATTTATCCACTTCTTTTTCTTTTATTCTGCTATCTCCAGGGACTGCAGTGTCTACTATCCAGACTTATTTTCTTTTTCTTAAGAATAGTTGTTAAATCTGGGATGCTGTGTGGCAGGTGCTTGTCTGTGCCAGAGACTTAGTTTCTTCATTTTCTATTATTTCATCTATTCTGTAGTCTTACCAGTTCTTGCTTGCAGGCAAAATAGGTGAAGTAATAGAAAATGAAGAAGCTAAAGTGCTCTGGGATACTATTTTTATTATTCTGAAATCTTTCCATTATTTAGAAAATAGATATCATACTACTTTGCATATTAGGGAAAAGCAGCCCATTCTGATGCAATATAATATGCAGAAGCTAGCATCAGCTGCAAACCAATTTTTCACATTGTGAATAAGAAATGGTTTCATTCTCCTACTGTAATGCTACTGCTTACACAAATTGTTATCATAATGATATTATTGACAAACTCAATGCTTTACAAACTAGAATTTGGAGAAACAAAGCATATTCATGAATCATTATGACTTCTTCATGAAGTTATAACTTCTTTATAAATGCTAGTCAACAATTCCATCATTGTTTTTTTAACAGGATTGCAATCTGAACTATATACTACTTTATGTCCTATGATTTTTCCCCCCTTTCCTTTCCTTTCCTTTCCTTTCCTTTCCTTTCCTTTCCTTTCCTTTCCTTTCCTTTCCTTTCCTTTCCTTTCCTTTCCTTTCCTTTCCTTTCCTTTCCTTCCTTTCCTCTCCTCCCCTCCCCTCCCCTCTCCGCCTCTCCCCTCCCTTCTTCCTTCCCCTTTGCCTTTATCCCTTTATAGGGGACTGGCGTATTAATTTATAGAAAAATTTATGGAAAGTCTCCTGTTTGTTATCCAACATTTCATGCTAGAGTATGAAAAACTCTGTTCTGTCTACCTGAACCACTGTAGCCTGTCAGCTAATGTCAGCATACTGGGCTAAAGGTTGGACCTAGCATAAGGCATGATGATATATTTGTAACAGCTTAGACACTTCTTGTTGTACCTTATGCCTCTGGATGTAATGATTTGGTCTGCTTTTGTAAACAGATTGCATACAAGTCAGCAAAAGAGGATTTTCTTCACAACTACACCATTAGCAAAGATGAGCCTCTATTCATACAGGCCAGAATAAATGCTGCAAATATTAGTGAGGTATGTTGAGATTTAAATGCCATTTTGTATGGAGTTTATGGAGAAAGCCTGAAAAGTAGCTTACGTTTTAAGTAATAGTAGAGAGTTGCTATGTTTGTGCAAGTTCTGAAACATTTCTACCAAAATATTTTAGAAAGATGCACAACCAATGTGGGTATCTATACATTTAAATATAATATATATTTACTGGTATATAAAATAAGAATTAATATCTCCCAAGAATTTTGTGAATTTTAATTTAGTGTGGATTTTGAGTCTCTGCTAAGACAATGTTAGCTAGTTGTTGTCAACTAGCGTCTAGTATTTATTAAGAGTGACAAGGTCTCTTTATTGTTTTGGGTTACAATTCCCAATTCCCCATTCAGCATCACCAATGTTGGGAATAATGGAAGCTGAAATTTAAAGCATTTAGATTCTCCCTATGTTGCTAATATTGACACCTTTCATAAGGATCTTCTTAGTTTGACCAATAGGGAAACCAACAAACTGGATTAACAATAGGAACTTGAAATGAATTTGAATAACTGGTAAAACAATACAAATCTGATTCCTTTTGGAGCTACTTGGTGCTATTATGGTGCCTGTGATTCATGACAGCAAGCAAAATAATTGTAATATTAACATTTTTAGAAAATCTACAAGAGTAGCTGGGAAAGGCAGAAAGAAAAAGGATTTGAACTTCATCTTGATGCTATACCATTCCTGACAGCCAAGGCAAAGAGGGACCTAGCAAGTAATGTGAGTATTGATTTGAAAATATGTTCCCTTAGGAATGATTAAAACTAAAATAAATGCACGCATCTTTGTTTAAGCTTTTTGCTAATCAATAAATTATATCTGATAAGCAAGAACCAGAATACAGGACATACCTTTATAAGGAAGGTTACCTGGGTCTGATTCCACAGTTAATAATCAGTAGACTATTCCATTCTCTTTACTGGCATAATCTGTTATTTTTATCAACAGATAAAATACAAGGAAAATTATGAGAAGACTAAAGGGAAGTTGATTGGAGTGCAAGATGTGAGCCAAGACTCACAAATGATTCACTTGCTCCATGTATCCAAGTTGCAGAGTGACCTGGAATACAAAAAGGCGTTTGAAGACATAAAGAATCAATATCATGTTTCCATGGATATGGTAAATCTTGTCCATGCCAAGAAAGCTCAAGACTTGGCCACAGATAGAGGATATAAGACAATCATGCACCGATATACAGCCCTGCCCACAGATATGAAGGTAGAATGGGCCAAGCAGGCTTATGGCTTGCAGAGTGATGTAAGTCCCGAAGTTCATTATTTTTATACAACTTTCAACACTTAGCCATTTGGGGCTAACCATAAAGAATAATTTTGGATGGTTAATCTTTGGTAGGTTTATTGATAACAACTATCACAGTCTGATTATACTAAGTCCACTGACACAGTGGTTCTATCAAAGGGTCAGGAGTTTGCTAAATTATAACTTAATACCATATGTGATCCCAATATGGTAGGAATTATAGTACAATTTGATCTGGTGTGGCACAATTCCTCAGTTAGATAAAATGTACACTGTTTATCTGGGATGAAAAATAACTTCATTTATGGAACCCTGAGGTGTTTTTTTTTCCACAACTTTGTATAAAATCCTAATGGATCTAGAAATGAGGTTAGTATTGCAAACTATGCAGATGAGTACTTTATCATAGTAATATAATGGTTGCAAACCAATATTATGCTCCTCATCCATGTTTATATGAATGGAACCTGTGCTTAATATTTTTGGGTGAGCATAGGCCTAGTAAACAGATCAAGAATGCAAAGGGGATGTTATTTTTTTCCCAGGGGAGTGTGTGCACAAGCATATTTTTTTAAAAATGGGGCTAATTTGAATTTGAAGCTTATGCTAAATATTTTTACTCTTCCCATCTTGGAATGGCAAGAAATTATGCCACCTATTTCAGCAACCATACCAGAGGAAGGTAGGGCCCCCTATTATAGAGGCATGTGTATTTGCCTTATGATGATGAGTTCACATATCCCTCTTTAGTGTAACTTAGGGTAGAATTAAATGGGTTATTTGCATTGGCCTTTACCAGCTATACAAAAAAGGGATTTAAATAAGTCATTCCTGTATGCACCTTCACTAATTTCCTTTACTGCCCCAAATCTTTTCTATGGCTGTAAGTCAATTCACAGTTACTTTGGAGCAAGTCTTATCATAGTCTTACTTCCAGAAAACAGACAAAAGATTTATACAGAGAAATCTTTTGAACCAGCCCTGATTTTCATGACTGATACTTTGAGAATGTTGTCAGAAACCATTTAGATATCAGTAAAAGAGAGTAAATAAATAAGTTCTTTCTGAATGAATTTTTTTTTAACCTCATAGCAAAAAGGTTCGCTAGCAGCACATTCACGGTCTCTTTTCTAAATCACCCTCCTTCCTTTCACATTTCTACCCACAGTTGCAAAGAAGTGGATAAAACAAAAGCAGGCTCTAATTTGGCTCAGTTGGTGTTCTTATGTGTGAGTTCTTTAGGTGGCATTTTTAATGTGTGAGCAGCCACAATAGAGCATTTTCATTTCCTTTTGTCAGAACCAATACAGAGCAGATCTGAACTGGATGAAAGGAGCCGGATGGATCGCCACTGGGTCATTAAATGTGAAGCAGGCTCAGAAGGCAGGAGAACTCATTAGCGAGGTGAGATTTCATGACAGCCGCAGCAATACCTGCCCCATAATGCATGTAAAATGTCGGTATAAAATTAAAATAATTCCACTGAAAGGGGGAGAAAAGAAAAAGGCTCTCAAAACCAGGCATTGTAGTCATAATTAGAAGGAAGCCAGATACCAAACAGAAAACAGTGGGAGTCCATATAGTCTTTCCAAAAGCAAAGGAGGTGACAAGTGATATCATGAATAATAATGACAATCAAACAATTGCTATCCCTCCACCTTGCCTTTTATTAATGAAGTGCATCAAGGCTTAACATGTATATTTATGACTCTAATATGACTAGTGCTCAAGCTCTCCCATTCATATACTTTTTTCAGTACAAAAAACAAAATACAGTTTACAGGTGCTTCTCAATGCTACTAAGACCATTCACAAACAAAATATTCTGAATTCTTGAATATGCATACCTAGCAAGTATGTTAAAAGGTTTTAAGAATTCAAAAGTACTTTTGTACTTTTGTCACACTAAAGATAGTGTGATGACAGGCATGGTCATTTATAGCAGAAATACAATTAGTCACAGATTTCTAGTGCAGTTTTAGTGTTGTTGAACCTTTTGACCGAGAAAACAAAACAAAATATTTTTGTCTTTACAAAATTGTTTTAAGCAAGCAATATTCAGGCACTTGGTATAAATATTTTGCAGCTTTAATATTTTCACCATTGAAATGGCAGTGTTTTGGAAGCTGTGATTTTTACCAATTAAATTTCACTTTTGCTTGTAATTATAATTTGAAGGAATGTCTTTTCTAAAAATTGGATATCTGTTAGTCTTTGTCCCTAGCAACCATAAGTCTTTTACGTAATTGTTCATGGTATTCTATACATCTGAGTGATAGGATATTTTTAGCTTTTGAAGCAAGTGTCTACCATTTTTAAAAAATATATTTTTAAATATTTTTATTACAACAGTTAAAGTGATGAACCAATTTTTTTCACTTGTGGGATAGCACAATAAAGACACACTGTAAGTGATGTTAATGTAAATGTCACAATCCATTGTCCTTGAAGTGAATGATCTGTATACAAATACAGGAAAAACACATGATCAAATATCTCCTTTTTTGTGTGTAACATAAGCAATAAGATAGGCTATCAGAAATGCCTCTTCGACTTGGCTTCAGTTTTTATTATTTATGTTCATGACTTAAATCATCAGATTTCAAATAATGCCCAAAATATCATTGTAGTATTATATTCAAATAGCTGTTTTACTTCAAGGACTTACCAAAATATAATGCTAGTTTGTATTTCAGACTTTGGGGGAATGCATGAGCTTTTTTTTCATGGGATTCTCGGTATTTTATTACACATAATCCTCTTGAAATGTTTTCCTTAAATTTTAAGTGGAAATGCTGTACACTAGTAAAAATTAGTTTTAAATGGAAACTAATTCTAATCTGGAAGTTCTTAGGTGATAAGCATGAAGAAATAGGAATAATAATTATGTTTACACATTCACTCTAATCTCAAGCAACCTATGATTTTTTTTATTTCAAATAGCATGAAAGAGCAGCACAAAATTCACTGCTTTGATCTTTTTTTTTTTTTTTTTGCTCAACAGAAGAAATATCGTCAGCACCCATATGCTTTGAAGTTTACCAGTATTAAAGACACTCCTGAGATGATCCAGGCTAGAATTAGTTATAACCAGGCTGTGGATGTAAGTTGTAATGTATATACATTATGATTATAAAAATGGTAGCCCCTTTGAATGATCTGATTGAAGCGCTAGTTTTCTCTGTCATTGACCTCATTCTCAGGAACTGAGAAACTTGTGTTAATGGAAACCTACTATTCTTCTAAAAAGCCTAGCAGAACATTCATATATATACAGATAAATTTGTAACCCTAACCAGACTCATACAATTTGGTACATTAAATGTTTACAATTTATAACCATATCAGCATCATAGTTGTAATATTAATTTTTTTCTCCTTAGGAAACATTTTAGATATGAATTTCTCTTTGTCTCACTGAAATAATTATTAGCAATTCTCTTTTTTTACAATAAATCAATGCTAGTAATACGAATCACTTCAATCTTATATAGCCATATACATAGATACATCTAATTTACAGCAAATTATTTCTTAAAGTAATAGGTAATTCTTTCATGGATATACTCAAAGACAAATACACAAGGAGATGAATAATTATTTATGTTCTTTTATTTATATTTAAAATACAGCTGTCCATTTAGAAATAATCCTAATATAATGCAAAATAAAGTAATAAAATAAGCAAATTAAATCATAAGTGCATAGTAAGATCTAAAGCCTTGGAAATAATTATTATCTCACACTGAAAAATAATACAGTAGGTACCAGATAAGCATTATTCGGAAGAGGCATTTTTCTAAATTATCACCACTAGCTGAGCAGAACATGTATGGTTGATAAATAAATAAGCTTGGGAACCATTCCATATTCATATTCAAGAGTTAAAATAATTATCTTACTCGGGGCTTATAAATGAATAAATCTGCCATCAAGGAATTTAAAACTCAGAAAACAGCAGGAGATAATTCCGTCTTTCAGAGCACGTTGTCCTGCAAGTGCTGTGTTTTAGAGAAGAATTTCTAGCATGAGACAGCAGCTTATTGATTCTCCCGTTCACAGTGAATTGAGGTAATGGGATGCTATCCTTTGACAGAAGCTAATGAATGCAGTCATATTTAAATTTAAAAAAACATTTACTGCTGTTGTGAATCATCACTTTATAAACTTTGCCACCGGTATATGATAAGCAAATACAGTATGGCTGTATGCTGAGGAAGTTATTCACAATTTGCCAAAAAGGTTTCAGTGACACAACTGGAAAGAGTTGACTCTAGATGCCACAACCAAAACTAAGATTTGAAATCTCCAGTTAATAAAGAGAATTACAAGAAAATCTTAATACCTAATGAATTCTTATATTGGCTATAGTTCTTGAATTAATTTGATAAGGATTTATTTGGGGAAGGATAGCGGGGCTACTATGCACAAAAACATGTAATGATGCCCCTCAAAGTATTTTCTGAATTTTGCAGAGGCTTTATAAAGAACATGGAGAGAATGTCAAACATAATTATACCCAAATAGCAGAACTTCCTGAGATCTCACAAGCTAAGCAAAATGCTTTGAATATCAGTGAGGTAAGATTTTTACGATACATCTTGACTTTCTTTATATTAACTATAGCTGTGATTTGTGTAAAATGTATTTTTTTCACTTTCTTTCTTGAGGATAAGCATGGCTGTAAGTAAGGAGTTACAAGACCAGTCTTATGAGTATGCATTTTTGCTGTTCCTCTCATTTTTAATAATGGCAACATTGCCACATTGTTGGCCAGTTTATCTTCTGAAAAGAAAATTCTAAGATGAAAGACTAAAAGACAAGACTGAACTGAGATGAAATTTGGTGTCTTTATAACAAGTACTCAATCATGACAATTAATCTTCCATAATCTCCTTAAATCAGAGGGTAGAAGTTGCAAAATTTACAGCCAAGTTATTTGTAGGGTAGTAACATTATGTAGTAGCAAGAAATAATTCAGTTTGTAGTTACTTTTATAGGTTCAGCACATCTATCCTATTATTTTGAGGATAGCCACTTTTATTCAAATGCCTCAGATATAGTTTGCATTGCAAAAAAATGGCTCCAATGTAATTTTCTATAATCTTCTACAATGCTATAATGCTTTTATTTTCCAGAATGCAATATGTTACATCTGGGGCATTTTAAGTGTTGATTTCTTCTTGCTAGTGCTATCATTCTGACACCTTTTATGATAACTGCATATTAAGATAAAAGAGAAGCTATTGCCAATACTAAAGATAAAAATTAGTGGAGATGGGGAAAATAAAAATTAGTGGAGATGCTGCCCCCAGACAAGATAATAAAATGACACATTGGACTGAATCTAGATTAACCTTTTTCAAATTAATCATAGTTCTAATTTGAATCAGTGGGTCTAACTGTCAGCTATTCAACAAGAGCCATGGTGGCACAGTGGTTAGAATGCAGTACTGCAGGCTCACTCTGGCTACCGCCTTGAGTTTGATCTTGACTGGGCTCAAAGTTGACTCAGCCTTTCATCCTTCCGAGATCGATAAAGTGAAGATCCAGATTGTTGGCGGAAATATGGTGATTCTGTAAACTGCTTAGAGAGGGCTATAAAGCACTATGAAGATGTATGTATGTATGTATGTATGTATGTATATGTATGTGTGTATATATATATATATCTTTGGTTATTCGGGTTTTCTCCCGAAGATTCGTATCAGGCATATATATCTTCAGGCTGGTGTTATACTGGCACTATAAAGCACAGTAAGATGGCGGTGGACTCGCCATGCTATATACTTGATTACGCGAGAACCAACAAAGATCCACACAAATACCGTGAGAACCTCAGAAAACAAATATATATATATATATATATATATATATATATATATATATATATATATATATATATATGTATATGTATATGTATATGTATATGTATATGTATATGTATATGTATATATGTGTGTGTGTGTGTGTGTGTGTGTGTGTATATATATATATATATATATATATATATATATATATATATATATATATATATATATATATATTTTTCTGAGGTTCTCGGGTATTTGTATGTGGATCTTTGGTTATTCGGGTTTTCTCCCGCGTAAGATTGGAATATATATGTGCGATTGCTATTCTATTGTCTAGGCAAGACATCAAAACCATGAATCCTAATATTAGCTTTATCGTAAGATTACAATAACAGAATCTACATTCTCCCGTCAATTGCCTTTACTTTCCAGAGAACCCAGGAGAGTCCCTTCTGAAATATTTCTTCCACCCTCATTTCTTTTTGGCTGAGATAACTCTTCTTTATCTGTCTTTTTCCTCCTCCTGTTTCCTAAGGTCATTCTGACATCCGTTACCCCAACTGAAGCAGATTTCAAGATTCTGTTGGAAGTCAACACAGCATCACATATGAATGATAACTCTAACAATGTGCAATACTGACCTAAGTTGAGAAGCCTATTGAATTAGAAACAAGTTAATTTATATAAGTTTGGACTAGACATTTTAGGTATAAGTACTTGTTCTTTGTAGGCAAAAACATGCTTTGAATGTCAATAAATGGATGTTGGTCTTACTTATTATTTCCAAACAGACTCACTACAAAGAATCCTGGAATAAAATGCAGCATGGTGGTTATAAATTAAAACTGGATGCCATTCCTTTCCAGACAGCAAAGGCATCTAATGAAATTATAAGTGATGTAAGTTGATTTAGTAACAATGGCAAAGAAATAATTCTAAGGGCATTTTGTTTAGATACTGGAAAAGAGCAATAGAAGAAACCTTTGGAGTATAAAGAATTTCAAATTATTTCTACAATTTTTGTGTGTGAATTAAATAACACTCTTGCTAAGTAGAATTTGGTAAATGTATCCTAATGTATCTTTGAACATTGTATTTGATAACTGTATTATATAATTTATGTTGGCAAACTGGAAGGGAGAAGGGAAGGTATTTTGAATCATCACTATTTTTAAAAAAGGGTTTATTTAATGTTAAAAGTCATCTTAGAGTTTGAATGTCAAAGTTTTCAATACATAAAACCAATGAGCAGGTGTGATGATCTATTGCAATGGGATAACATGCATCTATATTTTAAAAGGGTCATCTGAATAAATATGTTTTTAGTACCACTTCTCACACAACAATTATAAAACAGCTGTTGTTTAAGTACATGTTAATAAATGTAATTTGAATTTCTAAACCCACATTCCCTTTCTTGTAGAGTAGATTACGCTTCCCCTGAATATGGTTTTATGTAAAGTCTTCACTATCAGAGAAGACAACAAAAAGCAATGGAATAATATAAATATTTATTTCACTTTTCATGTTTTTGCTGTATAAATATTTTCTTTTTCCTCCTCAGTATAAGTACAAAGAGGCATTTGAGAAAATGAGGGGGCAATTGATTGGTTCCCACGGCTTGGAAGATATAAACATTTCACACTTCATGCATGCAGCTTTGCTTCAAAGTGATGTAAGTGGTATACTAAATAAACTTGTATTACCATATTTTTAATAAGCAAACATTTAATTGGTTAAGAGCAGCATATTCAAAATAATTTAAGTGGGTGAGACTTTTACCTCTGTTGGCATAAGAATATAAGATCCTTGACAGAATTATGTAGTCTAGTCTAGTCTAGTCTAGTCTAATTATCTATCTAATTCAGCATCCTGCTTATTACATCAACCAAGCAGATGCCTGTCAAAACAAAAGAAAAAACAAAATGCATGCATAAGACATAAATATCATAACTGCTTTTGTAATCGTTCTTCAGTATCTGGAGTCAGGGCCATGATGTCTCCAGAATATCCATCTAGCTATCATTGTTTAGCCTTGTCTTCCCTAAATAAGTTTTTAAGCTATCTGAGTTATTGTGCATCATAACAGGGGCTCCCAAACCCCTGGTCCATGGACCAGCACTGGTCCACGACATGCCAGAAATCAGGTTGTGCAAACAAGCTAAGCCTCATCCATGGCATGGAGGCAGAACACAAAATCACACACCCTCTGGACCATGGAAAAACCTCTCTTCACAGAACCGGTCTCTGGTGCCCAAAAGGTTGGAGGCTGCTGATTCATAAGATTTTGTTTCCGTGAGGATACAATGAAAGGAGACCTGGCATGTGAGATGCCTTAAGCTTTTGGAACACAAATCCAACAAAATGAACAAAAAAAATAACAAAATGAACAAAAATAGCTAACTTAATATTGCACCAATATTAAGAATGGAAGGGAAGATACATTCAGTAGCAATATCAAAAGAAGATGTAAGGAGAAAAATGAAGAGAACAAAAGATTATAGTGCTTTTAATTTTCTAGAACGATGATGATTGATGATATTCATTAAATCATGTTATATTTTTGGTGATTCTGTGGACCAGCTCTCTATATTTTCTGATTTTGCACTGCTTCTTTCAGTTGTTTTTTGCTTTGGCTAGTGTTGGTTTTGCTCACAAATATAATACAAGCATTTTTGTTGAAGAACAAGAAACTAGAAAGACTTCTAAGGCAATGCTTAGGAACAGGATTCAGCAATGTGCACATAATGCATGCCAAGCTTGTTGAGGACCAAATAACAACAGTACATTCCAGTGACCAGTTGTTTCCTGTGATTATATTATAATTTTCTGCCTGTTTCCTAGTTAATGGTTATAATAATAATAAATGTAAAGTAAATAATTTCAAAAGAATTTGTCAGATGACTTTTATTAATGTCTTTTAAGTCATGACTGAAAAATAGCATTTGTTTTTACTTCCTTCTTAGATAAATTACAGGAAAGATTTTGATAATCAGAAGAATAAATTCCACCTACCATTAGACATGCTGAATTTAGAACATGCCAGAAAAGCCCAGTCTTTGGTCAGTGATCAGGATTATAGGCAACTGCTTCATGATTATACATCGCTGTCGGAAGATATGAGGCTGCAGTGTGCTAAAAAAGCTTACAAACTACAGAGTGAGGTAAATTATGGTTTAATTTATATACCATGTTTAAATGGGGGTTGAACAGTTTCTGTTAGACAGACAGTGAGATCTATCTGTGAAGAAATAATGAAAATCACATTAGAAAATAATTAGGCAACATCAGAGTCAAATCAAAGTGGGGCTATGCCAAAAGTGGGCTGAGCCATTTAAGGTGTAGTTTTATAATAATAAATTACAGGTTTATAATCATTTATTTTCCTCCCTTAATCAGTATAAATCACGGGTCCCCAAACTCTGAGCCAACTCAAATTCTGAGTTGTTTAAAATCGGAAACAGTGGACAAGCACACATGCATCCCCACTTGTGTGAGCACTGGCCAAATGTGTGCATGCACACTTCAGGTGCGTATGCATATTGCTAGTGCAAACGGAACTGTGCCCATAGATGCGCTTGCCACCTGCTTGCACAGAACCATCCCCTCTCCCTCCCAGCCGGTCTGCAAAGCCGGAAAGGTTGGGGAATCTGGTATAAATATACCTCCCCATTCTACTCCTATGAAAATTTAAACCTAAGTTTTAAGAATATATTTTCTAATATATTTATGTACTGTATATTCTGGGTTTATATGCTGCTCAAATCCAATAGGTCTCTTGAATAGACATGTTCCTAAGATGACAAATCACTTTCTGGAGCTCCACAGTAGTCCAAGGAACTCTCCTTACTTGGTGGACAGAGAAATGTTGCTTGGATGCAATTTCCTCACAAGGCCACTGTCATCCTGACATTGCAGCTAACAATTAAATCTCAGTGGAATTGCTTAGGAATCTCCCCTAGTACCCTCTGGAAATGAGTTGGATTACACAAATTTCAGCAATAGTCCATTCCCCTTGTTGATGTCATTGATGCTGTGCAGTAGAAATCAGAGCTATTTTACTACACCTGAAGACATATATTAATCAGACTGTGTTGTGGGTAAAACATGCTACCTCCCATGTTAGTTTGGTCTATAACAATAATTGTCATGAACTTCTGGGATTCCTGACAGCCCAACCAGAAAAGACACCATTGAAATTCCCTAACACCATGAGCTAGAGAATGCTACACTATCCTGACAGTGAAATCTAGCAGCCCAAGAAAGGATCCTTCCCATCACCAGAAGAAATGGTGCAGCAACAGCAGGACTCACTTGGCCTAACCCTGTGACCCAATGCCTCCAGTCTCTTGTAGAATATTATGGATGCCAATAGCTACTCTATTTCCCTGGCCCTGAGATCATGGTTTCTGCCAAACTGAAATTTTAAAGCAAACAACTAGCTTTTGTTGGACTAAGCCAGATCCATCATCTCATCCTCATCAAACTGTGAACAAGAAGAGATTATTTGTTACAGATGGACTTGGCATTAAGAAACAGTAGCCAAAAGGGCTCCCCAAAACCTGTCTATAAAGGCTTTCAGGCTGAAATAAAATGTCCATAGATGTAGTCTGCTCTCAAATACTCTTTTGCCTAACTTTTTCTGACTCAGCAGTACCTAAAGTTTTGTATCTAGAGTTTTCATTAAAAATGTGTAAACTATTAAAAATGTGTAAACTATGTGTGTTTACTATGTTCATACACATGTAAATATGTATGTAATGCCCTCTTTTATAACCATGACATTAAAAAAGTCATCATTTAATGTTTCTGAAGTGAATGTAAGTATGATCATTTCATCCATCTAGGGTTTTTAATTGCTATGAATGTTTTTAGAGGAAATATCAAAAATAATTTACAATTATTATACATAATCGACCTCAGAATTAGGTATTGTTTTCTGCCAATATAGATAGATAGATAGATAGATAGATAGATAGATAGATAGATAGATAGATAGATATGATAGATAGATAGAGATAGATAGGCAGGCAGGCAGGCAGGCAGGCAGGCAGACAGACAAGACTGGGCTAATGTTTTGTGCATGTAAATGAAACTTTTTTTAAACGAACCATTTATTTGAAATGGTTTCCTACATGAGCAGGGGATTGGACTAGAAGACCTCCAAGGTTCCTTCCAACTCTGTTATTCTGATCATGAAATAAGGAAATTCAATTCCAGTGGTTAAAGGTTATATATGTTTCATGCAGCAGAAGTTATTTATAATGAAAGCATTTGAATAACCGCTTCTTAGTTTTATGCTATCAATTAGTTTTGATCGGTTTCTCATAGAATTCATACCGATCTGACTTGAACTTTATGAGAGGAGTTGGCTGTATCATACCCGGGGCCTTGGAGATTGAAACAAAGAAGAAAGCTTCTGAACTCATCAGTGAGGTAACAAAAGATGTTTTTGATTTCTTCACTACAAACAAGGTTTTGCTAGATGTCTGAGTAAAACTGACAAAGAGGCTTCCTGATTAAGGGTGGGCTCTCATTCCCACCCTCCCTCTTTATTTGATCATTCAATTTATATCCTGGATGAACTGAATGGAGTTCAAGGTTTTCCAGACCTTGATAACTACTTTCACAAACTTTCTGTTCTGTAATCAGGACCCAAGTGATTGGTACATTAGGGTGATCCTTTGTAGAAGGAAATGCTCCTTTCCAGATGAAAGGAAGCCTGTGTTTTTATATTAGACATAGAATCACATTTCTCAAAACCCAAGTGACTTGATATAAGTGGCCTTCCTCATTACTATGCACTCTCTCCCTCTCCTCTCCCTTTCCTGCTCTCTCTCTCATCTCACTCTTAAGTTTTTCTCCAGAGCAAAAGAATGGGTCAATAATAAGGCAAAATAAAGACCAAAATAGATATAATGGCAGAAACCACATTTTAAAAATGTGCATGTCATTTCCTTTCATGTATAAACATGGTGTAAATGTTTTTCGTCAAAAGATCCTAGAGGTGAAGATAACTAAGTCCTCTTCCCTTTTGTCCTCTTCTTGCTCATAGTTCCAATCTCTTTTTAATTCCCATCTGAAGAAGCCTCTCTGAATTAAAAAGGCCTTTAAAAAGGCATAAAAGGCAGGGTGAGTGAGGTGTTTGGGACATGTCCTATTCCATATGTGTTATGATATATGACTAAACAAACCCAATCAGCCGGCCTATTTATCCTTTGGAAGCCCTTTAGACTTGTATGAATGTAGAACCTCTCTGCTATTGATAAAAAGGTCCATTTTTTTCTAGCTCTAATATAAGTGTTTTATTTCTGTCAGGAATTTTAGTAAAAATATTAGATCTGAATTGATTCAGTTCAAAGTGATGAGATTATCTGATCAAATCTACTTTGAATTGAATCATACATTTGAGGCTCTACAGCACCACAACAAACTGATGGGTGGACCAAACTAACTAAGCCAAAAACTGGGTTGTATAATTTCCAGTCTAAAGATCACTGAAATGATTGCTTAACCAAGAAAAAGGTCACAATAATATTTAATGTGGAATAATCATTTCTACTTTACTTAGATAGTTCTGGAAGTTTTAATAATTTTGTTTAAAAATTGTATAAAAAGTATATAAAATATTTGGTTGTTTATCATTTCCACCAAAGTGCTAAGATGTAGTTCAAAAGAAGTAAGGCCAACAACTACTGTAATCCTTGTTTATTTTTTTAGGGAGTCTCTTGATTTTACTATACAGGTCCAGTTAATGATATGGAGGCAAGGGATTGAAATGATATACTGTACAGGTCAATAGATTGCTGCATGTAACATATTCTGTGTAAAGGACTAGTCAAATCGGTAGCATTGAAAATATAATGTCCTTATCTTGCATTTCTGCTTTTGTCTGCCTTGTGTGAATTCAGAATAAATACCGTCAGCAAGCAAATTCCTTCAAGTACACATCAGTGACAGACACTCCTGGCCTCCTTCATGCAAAATTCAGCAATATGATTGCTAATGAGGTAGGTTCTGCTAACTTGGATCAGAAAACATGCTCTTTAAAATGCAATATATGGAGAGGGAGGAAAGCAGCATGCTCTGAGAAGTGTAATACACTAAACAAAAAAAAAAAAGGGGGGGGGGGGGGAGGAGGAAAGCACCATCAATTTATCCTTTAACATTGTGAGATCATTTTTATTATTCCTAGAGAAACTTTTAATATCTCTTTGTCAATCAGACTGACAAAGAAAACAAATCAGAGCAGTTATTTCATAGGGATTCCTGCAAATGACTTCTCTTTTGTTCTTGAAAGCAGCCATAATGCAAAAGGATATACTGGAAGGACAGTCTCAAAGATAGTTAACATCAATGTGTTCAAAAACTCACTTAAAGCACCAGAGGCCAAGAATCTTGCTTCTGATTTCTCAAACTATTCAGAAGACCCTTGCAGATTCATTTCACCATTAAAATGAAAATAAAATAAAATCCGCATCGGGAAAATGTTTGGTCCCCTAAACTTCCTTGCTATGTTCCCTTCCCCCACCAAAGTAACATTGAATGTTTATGGAAATGTCATGAAATAAGGCTTTAGAAATCATGGATTAATGCAGTCTTATTTCTGCAGTTTATAGATTCATTCTTTTGAACTTGTTTTTTTAGCATTTGATTGTTTTTTCAATTTATAAGATTAATTAGTTAACAAAATATTGATTGATCCAAAACAGTAAATACAGAATATATTATTACATATAACATAATAAATCAGATTAATGGGCAGAAGATTTTGAAATCTTTTAAACATAAATGTTAGTAAAAAAAACAGGTGATGCAATGTCAGATTATGCTTTTATTTTGCATGAGAGAAATTGTACATTGCCTTTTTGATAAAAATTGCTATTTGCATGGGATTAAGATTTTATTTATTTTTATTTATTTCTGTCCTTTAAAAACTCTATCAGCTGTGTATTTGTTGACTGAGTACAAGGAATAAACCTTCCTCTTTACACACACATGCAAACTAAAATGTTTCCAATATCAGGAGGTTCAAAAATAGCACCCAGATTGAAATCTTTTCCATTTTGGGAGATCCAAGGCTTGAGTCCATTAACTATATCAGCTGCTTGAAGTAATTATTTTCATTTTATTCCAAGGGTAAAAGAAAAATACACCTGCTTTAGGAACAATCCACAAACCTCAGCCTTTTCTCTTCAAGCACAGAGCCCACTTTTTCAGATCAACTGAGTGATGATCCATTAGTGGGAACAGGAATTGAGTGACCAACTTTTCACCCAAGCCTGGCATCATAGGCTAAAAGCGACTAGCTCAAAATCACATAGTCAGCTTTCATGCTTAAGGCTGGACTAAAACTTACAGTCTCTGGCACGCTGCCTTAACCACTAGACCAAACGAGGTCACTCCTATAGCTATATGTGCCATTGAAAAATAAAAGGATGGATATGATTGACACCCTAAAATTTTGTTTCATCTGCCCTCATCCTTTCTCTTTGAATTATTGTGGACACTTTGCACCCAGTACATCCCCAGTCATTCCCGATATCCAGATCAGAGGAAGCATGTGTACTATTCAGTACAGCTAACAAAAATGTAGCTTGATGTTTATTTATTAAACATCAGCAAACATCAAAAACATTTGCTGGCAAAAATGGGATAAAAGGCAGGAAAAAACAGAGAAAGAACAAGACGTGAACAAATTACATTATTTGTATACTTAGATCTAGGCACAGGAACTTTCCAAAGTTATTAGTGGAGACTGCCCCACAATGGCCTGTTATTCCATTAGCATTAACCCTTTCATGTACACAATATTATAATTGTGTATATAATAGTGGCAGAATAAAAATGGAAAGTAGGACATTGGCAAATCCCTCTTCTATTCTGACCATGCAATGTAGGTGGAAATGATGTATCTACTGTGAAGAAAACAGTATCCATCCATCCATCCATCCATCCATCCATCCATCCCATTTCTAAACCGCCCATCTCCCTCAGATGGAAAATAGTTGTTGCAAGCCATAGCAATTGCGACAGTGCAGTAGGGAGCATTGCTTTTCTCTCTTTTTCTGCATGGAGAAAAATGATTACAATTTCATTAGGTGCTCTTGATTCTCTTCAATTGTGAAAATTCTTGATCAAAGCTTTTCAATTTTGGACTGGAGATAGTTCCATATTCTGTGCAAACATGGGAAACATTTTTGTACGTATGTACGTACGTATGTATGTATGATGTATATATGTATTTCCGTTAAAATAAAACCCATATTTTATTTAAAACATGTGGTATGTAGAAATACATGTTCAAAACAAATCCCAACCTGTGACTATTTAAGAAATGTAACTAAATAACATTTAAAAGGAACTTTTGTTGTCTTTTAAAAATAACTCTCCTAGCGCCTGTACAAAGCAGCAGGAGAAGACACCTTGCATCACTGTAGGGTAACCCTGGGACTTCCTGAGTTTCAAAGGGCAAAAATGAATGCAGTGAACATTAGTGAGGTAAGTGCTTACTTTAATCTTAGCCATATTTCCCCTTAATAAGTGTCTTTAAGCTCTGATTCTATACAGGAGAGGTTGACAGTTTTACCCATTTTACTGATATGTGTGAAATGTAATTGTTATCTTCTGTCCTTGATCCTCTGTCACAGTCATTGTGGTTTATCTATTTATTACAATTTTAACCTATGTGTTGTATTTTATATTTGCTGCCATGATTCTTTAGCAGGAAAATCTGAATTGCTCTGAGAGCTAATAATATTAATTCTCTTTTGCATCTATTATATCAGTATCATCAGTATCTTAATTCATTGGCATTGCTGCATTTAAATTTGCATATTAGTTTTTGTCACTTTTTATTGAAAACGGTCTTTATGCTGACTATTGGTTCCAATGTAGTGAATTTTCAGAATTAAAAATTCTGTGGTAAGATTGTTATAATATTGCAGTTGTTTTGGGATATTAATATTTGGGCAGAAGTATTATGTATCCTGAATTTTTCGCCTTTTTTTCCTTCTTATAGTAATGTAGAAATAAAAGGAGCCCAGAAAATGAATAAATGCATGCAAAAATAATATGTGTGAAAATTTCTATTCACCTCAAATATATGTTTTGTAGGTGGCTCATGGTTGTTTATAGGTGTAATTATTCCTTATACACCTATATAAATTAAGCAATCCATATAAAAATATTTACCATTTGATATGTTTATTGCATTGTTTTTATTTGATTTGATTTGAAGAAGCATCTTTCTACAAGTGACTAAAACTTATGTGAATTATTTTGGAACCTGTATTGTGACTCAAACAAATTCCTTTTGTTAATTTAGTTTTTAGTTAAAATTTAACCAAGAAATCTAAAGTTTCCATTTCCACTTAGGCAAAATACAGGGAATCTTGGCATAATCTTCGTGCTCAGGGTTATAAACTGACAATGGAAGCCATCCCTTTCCAGACTGCCAAGGCCTCCCGAGAAATTGCCAGTGATGTGAGTTGAATTATGCAGCCTTCCATCTTGCCTAATTTTTGTTAACTTCATGTAATACATTGTAGAAAGCAGATTTTACTGAATTAAAGCAGCCCCATAATCATGTGAGACAAGGATGTGAGACAGAATGTATTACTTATGAATGAGATTCTTTGTGTGAATTTAAAAAAAGTCACTGTTAATCAGAAACAAAGCAGGCCTGAAGCTCTTGCAATGGGAATAGGGGAAAGAAAAATATCTCTGTATGTTCTATTCAGATTTACCCAGAACATCCAAAATAATATCGATCCATGTAAATAGATAATCCATATATTTCCTTGGGTATTCCAGTAAAGCAGGAATACCTAAGAGGAATGAAGATAGATTTACATCTACATTTGACTGATTGATTTCTGCTTTTAGAAGCCCAATGCTTTTGTATGGGGATTAAATTCTTCACTTTCCTGAAACAAAATGCACACCTTCTCTCCCCAAAGTCAAGAAATAAGGCCACTAATGAGCAACATTCAAACTTTCACTATCACAAGAATGCTACTTTTCAGAGCAGCAGGGGTACCCCTACAATATGTAGATTTGTTCTCTTTGGTTATTGTGAGATATTTTGAATCCTTTTCCTCAATGCCAGTGACTTCATGCAAGTGCCATTTCCCTAGGCAATTTCATATATTCCAGGCTACATTCAAATATAGCATCTTTTGCATAACAATAAGTATTTTGGGTGCATCAAAATAACTTTGAGATAAACAAAACATAGCCTGAGTCATGCTGAGATATGCTTATGAACATGTTATCTCTTTGATGATACTGAAAAACCAATGTGGCAGCATACAAATAAAACAGATGCAGATGCTCTCACCTGTATAATGCTTCACCTCATAGTCATCTTGTTCCAGATTTCCTACTAGCAGCAAGTTTCTCAAATACTTAACCATTGAATTCAAAAGGACTTTCTACAAAATCTCACTTTTTCACATATACAGTCCTGTTGTTCATACAATACAATTTCTCTTGGCACGTGCTGATCAGAGCCAGTTTTTTGATATGTAAAAGATGAAAAGTGAACAGAAACACAACACCAATAAAATATGTGATGTCTCTTTCATGTATTTGAATTGTTCGTAGCAGTGAACACTTTCCTTTTATACATACATACATACATACACACACACAAACACACACACACACACATATATGTTTTCTTAAGTTTTTGCGGGTAGTTACATGTATGGTATTCAGCTTTGTTCGGGTATTTTCCCACGTCATTATAGTTGTGCTTTTAAAGTTGTAGCAACATTTTGGCAGAATCTCATCTGCCATCATCAGGCTTCTGTATTGTGTTCGTCTGTGAGTCAGACTTTCACAGCCGTTTCTGTTTTAAATTTGGGGCTAGCCTACTGCTGTGCCAGAATGGTTTTTTCTTCATCCTGATTGGTTGACAAAAAAGATCAAGACAAAAAAAGCCACAAAACAGACATAAGATATTAGAAACACTAATCAAGCAGAACACAGCAAACTCCAAGACCAATAAACACAGACCAAGACTCCCAACCAATCATGATGAAGAAAAAACCATTCTGGCACAGCAGGAGGCTAGCCCCAAATTTAAAACAGAAACGGCTGTGAAAGTCTGACTCACAGACAAACACAATACAGAAGCCTGATGATGGCTGATGAGATTTTGCTGAAACGTTGCTACAACTTTAAAAGCACAACTATAATGACGTGGGAAAATACCCGAACAAAGCTGAATACCATACATATGTGTGTGTGTGTGTATGTGTGTGTGTGTGTAGATAGATAGATAGATAGATAGATAGATAGATAGAGAGAGAGAGAGAGAGAGAATATATATGCAGGGGTGCAAGATAAATCCCGTTTTCTTTTCCATTACAGCTACAGTACAAGCATAACTTCGTTTCCGAAAGGGGGAAGCTCATTGGTGCCAAAAGCATTCTGGATGACACCAATCTGCTACACTGCTTGCATGCTGCTAAGTTACAGAGTGAACAGGAATATAAGAAAAGCTCGAGAAATATCTGTTCTCAGTACAATCTCCCTATGGACATGGTTAATCTAGTTCATGCTAGAAAAGCCCAGAATCTCATCAGTGACCAGGAGTACAGGAAAAGATTGCATCAATACACAGTGCTCCCTGAAGACTTGAGGATGAAGTGGGCCAAAAGAGTTCATTTACTTCAGAGTGAGGTAATGCACACCTGGACAATTATCTTGGATACCCAATAACAGAACAGTGCAGGGTGAATCAAATTAAGTATTGCTAACTTTACTAAATAAATAGGCTATAATAACTATAAAATTATACTATATTAAAGCTTTTCTGCACCTGTACATTCTAATGGACAGGGTTGATTAATAAATTCAGAATGTTTTTTCAGGAGTTATGCTAAAGGATTATATTAATTCAGTTTTGGATTTGAATTAATACATAGGATATTGACATAAATACTACAGGAAGTACTATTGGCTGAAGGTTTAGCCTAGATTAAAGTAAAAGCATATCCATTTTTTCCATACTTCACTGTACATTTGACAGATTCCAAATTCAAATTGGAATGCAGTTTAAAAGAGTTTACCAAACTGGATATTTTCAATGACAGCTAATGATAACATTGCAGAATGACTCTTGGATTCTTCCCTAGCATAGCTAATATACTAAAACAAAGCAATTTTGTGCTTTAAGTTACACTATAGTGAAGCAGCCCTTAACTGATATACTAACTTAGTTAGTTAAGGGCTGCTTCATTCCTTTTAAAGGATGCTATAGCATTTGTATAGGTGTATACACTAAGATTTGTATAAAGACAATCATAGATAGTTGCACTCATTGATCAGTGAGTTCTGACCATCCTCTGTTAAAATTGATTGTATTGCAGAGCAATGTTTCAAGCAGCATATTTCAAGATGTATCTTTTGAGATAAGCATCTATACTACTACAACTCTCCTGTCTGTTTATACTATAAAGTCTGTTTGCAACCTAGAGTCGCCTTTGCTGAGATGGGCAACATACAAGTTTGATTGCTTGATTTAGAGTGCACCATAGGGCAATGACTCTTTTTTTCAATCAATGTATCTCAAATAGGCTAACTTAAAGAAGGCAATCAAAATCCAAGATACATTACTCCTGTGAGATTGAAATATCAATCAATATTCTTTAGACCAGTAGTATTGACCATCTGCTGTGGACAGCCTCTGTTACATTATTGAGATTTCCAATGCTTCTTTTTAGCTTTCCACAACCAAAGTTAATGGGGAAGCTAGCAGGAAGTCAGAAATTGCTTCTGTTCTCACACCTTTTTTTGCCTGTCATGATTATTCTCTTTATCAGTTTAATTAAGGAAGCATATCTGAAAAGATGGCCCACAAATTCCTAAATTTGTCAGTGATACATTATTTATTCCAAAAGTGACAGATGAATATATTAAAAAAAATCACACCAGTGTCTCAAAAAACATAAATGTAATATTCAAATATGAATACAAATCAGGGATCATATCCTGTGATACATTCTCACATTTTGTTTTTGTTTTTATTTGATAGTTTTCCTACAAATCTGATCTGAATTGCATGAAGGGAGTTGGCTGGATGCCTCTAAGATCCCCTCATATAGAAAATGTGAAGAAGGCTGGAGAACTCATCAGTGAGGTACTGCTAACTCTTTCATAGGACTGACAATCTATAATATTTGTATGCTATCAAGATGCTTCCTTATACAATCATTATAATAAGGAAGCCTGGACTGAAACTGATTTCCTGGTCTGGTTTACCTAGTAGGGCTAATAGCTATATTATACACACAAAATCTATTAGACTCCAATAAACCTATAGTCAAAAAGATATGTTATAAATGACAACCTTGTATAGAATCTTCTTTATTATATACTTCATCATTATTGCCCTTAATTCTGTTTGCAGACAAAATATCGTCAGAAACCAAATCATCTCAAGTTCACGACTGTTACAGACTCTCTGGACTTCCTCCATGCAAAGAATAGTTACATTCAGTGCAATGATGTAAGTTAAGTATTTATGATGTAGGTCATAAAAATTGTTCTCAGCCTCACATAATATGAATTGTGTCCATTTCATTAGAGTAAATGTTATTAGTGCAAATAAATTGATTGTTGTTGGCTGTCTGATGTGCAGTAAATTGCAGAAAATAACAGTGGCAAAATATGTTGTGAATTTTCAAGGGTAGTAATTTATCCTTAATTTATATATTGGACTTTAGGAAGTTTTTTACTGCAACATTGAACTCTATGAACCAGAAGATACACATTTAGAATTCATTACTTCTCAGTCCATAAATTTGTTCTGCCTGTCAGAAGTGAATGAAGCTTATAATAGTTCCACCACAGTTACAGACAGACAGATGATAAATTCTGCTTATTCTAAATTTCCAAGTTATTTAGGGCAGGCATATAGCTTAGTTACTCTATTAACATTTGAAGATAAGCAGATCTCAAATGATCATGGATTTTTTAGAAGACTACTGATCATCATAGATCTGCTTTTCTGGCACTTGCATTGTAGGATAATCTGAGTTCTAGAAGTATGTGAACGGTGTCATGGGAATTTATTATCAGGCAGATACACAAAAGCTCTGTAAACAGATGTCGTTCATATTTTGTGTAGTGCCAAAGATTTTACAAAGAGCAAACTTCTGATTTTGCCTGAAGAGTTTTGCTTGGACAAAATAGAGATAGCATTTTGCATTTTAGTGAAAATAAAGCTTTGCCTAAAGTAAGCATAAGCATAGGCATAGGTTAGTGCTATATGCATTCTGTATTGGGGAAAATAGCATTTTAGATATAGTGGAACTACACTAAATATTGTTTGTCCTAACAGCGGCTATATCGAGCTGGCCATTTGGACAACATGCACAGATACACCCTACCGCTTGACCGCCCTGACCTCATTAGGGCACGTCTCAATGCTCTCCACATCAGTGATGTAAGTAATTGTTCTTTTTCATTTGGAAGTTAATCACATAATCAGTACAACGATAAGGATTACTTGCCTTATATGCAAGCTATTTCAAGTAATATAGTTTTGGAACTATACTACAGGTAAAAGAATATTGCAGGATCCGATCTGAGTTGGTCACTGAGACCAAGCTTTTGGGCTCATGCTAGAGCCCATCCTCAGGAAACTTCTCTCTCTCCAGAAAGTACACAGATTAGATCCTGCAACATTAGCCTGGGACAGGTATCTTTGCCTTCATTCATGTAAAAGAATACTGCTGCCTGCCATTAAATGCCATAGACTAATTGCACAGATTAAAACAGCCTGTAACAATAAATTGACCATGTTTCATTGTGAACAGTTAAATTATATGCATAGTCATGTGAAAAATTGATATGCAAATAATTCCATGAAGTGACCTGTTTTATCAATTACTGGAATATAAAAATAGCAGAGAACAATGCGGGAAAGGCTGCTCCAGCACACAAAGAAGTAGAAGCAGGTAACACATTTTGCATTGTACACTGGAAAACCTTTTCCTCTCATGTCAGAAGAAAAGAATAAGAGAGAGAGATATTTCTCATGCAGTTAGAGTGGCATTGCCATGCACAGATGAATGGCACAGTTGTATGTCGGGTATGTTCTGTTTCTTCTCAGACCATTCAAATGGATCAGCATGTATCTGAACTGAAACAGCCAGTGAGTGCATGAGGAGGTGGAGATGTTGGGGGCATCTCATTAAAAATGAAACTGCTTTCGGTAGATATACAATTGGATCAGATGCCACACACAGAAAGCTGTTGAGGGAGACTGACCCCAGAGCACAGAGAAAAAGAAGAAGAAAAAACCATGTTGGTATTTGTAAAGCTGCAAAGATAGCCATAAATCAAATGAATGTAATGTGTGAGGATGAGTGCAAAAACTGTGCAAACTGTGATAAAGTAAAATGATGCATGGGGTTTTGAATCAAAGGATCTGTGTTAAGAATGAACTGCAACAGCAAGGCCAAAGATTTGCAGATTTAAAAGAAAGAAAAGGAGAGAGAGAGAGAGAAAGAGAAAGCAGAAGGAAATGACAAATGACTAGAACTTGAGAAAAGGGTCTAGATTTGGATCTCATCCATACTGGGAGAGAGAATGCCAAATTCTTCTAATATAAGTTCTGCAAACAAATCTAAAGATTTATCTAAAACTGTTCTTTAAACAGGCCTTATTTTATAATTTTTGGATACATTCTTGTTTGTGTTCCATGCCATCTTATTTTAAACAAGCATACTACTAACCAGACTATAGGAACAAAATGTGTTAGAATTTCAGGCCCATTCAAAAACATGGAGGTTGTATTAATTTACCACAAAGTGGAAAAATATTCATTAATCTAAGTAACCTGAGAAGATGAGTGCAGGACAAATTCAGGACAAAGTGAGTGGTTATTTGAGACAACATATGTGTAAAGATGGCAGCAAAGTATGAGATAGCTGTGCAACATTATCATCCATGTCCTACTACCTCTAAAAGTAGGCTGCTCTCTCTGGTTGTAATGGAAGAATCCTACCATTGTAACAGTGCTTAAGATGCTACTATTATTTCACAGAGCAACTAGAGGACATTGAAAGTACCTTTCCTCCATGCTTATATCAGAGATATTCCTGGGTCATCACCCGGTACATATAAACCCTATCATGGCAGACTGTGGCATCACCCTGGGAAGGGCTTCCTTTCACCTGAGGCAACATAGGAGAGCAAGAAAGCAAGATCATCAGAGCTTGAGCCAGATTTAGGCCTTGCTTTGCTATGCACTGGTGCAGCAGCATCCATTTTACGGCTTGAGAAACATGATAATCCATAGCCTATTTTCTGTAAATCTTGGCTTTCTGGAAATTGACCATCTTTTCTCAATCTGAGTTAAGCATTTGAGAATGTACATAATAAAAATGGACTTCTGAGGGAGTATGGTGCCTTGGTTTTGTGAAATCAGAGCTAATGACTATGTAAAGATCAAGGAACTGATGAGTAGACTGATTTACTGAAACTTCTATGAATAAGGAGAAGGATGGGAGATCTTCCACATGTGCTCCAGCTGGCTGCTCCTTTTGAGGAGACTGTAGGACAGTGATTTTCCAAGGGTTTGAGATGATGGGATCAGCCACTTTGCTTGCATCCCCAGCAGAGGCTTTTAAAGGGCACTGAGTTCACAAAGCTCATTTTTAAAAACTATATATTGGTTGTGGATGATAGAAATGTAACCCAGGGAAGGGTATACAGCATCCTTATCTACAAGGATTTGCATTTTAGAAGGATTCAGAAGGAGAAGCTGCATTGGCACCTCTAAGCCTTGGCACCCTAGGCTTCTCAGCCTATCTCATGTTGGCCCTGAGTCAATCAGAGAGAACTGAATGGATTAGCTATAATACTTGCTTAGAAGATTTCAGGGCAAAGAACTTCACGTTACATGGTCCTCATGATGATTTGAGTCGAGACCTCTGAATTATGTGGCGATGCTGAACACACAAAAAGCTGTTCTAGTGTGAAACTGTCCATGTATTCAGCTGCATTCCTATGTTCAGCTCCTCATAATTTGCATTTAGCTAATGCCTTAATCCTACTTTCTTATAAAGCATCTCACTACTTTAGATACTTTGATGGAACCAGCAGGGTTTGGAGACAGCACAGAAGGTATTAAAAATGTTTGAAGTTTTACATAGTGGAAATGCAGCACTGAAATGTCTCTGCTGTAAAACCCAAATTCTACTGCTAAATGTTTCAACAGACAGAATAGGGGCAATGTCAATGCAATATTGATGTGTCTAATGCATCAAAGCAAACTTTAATTATGACTTTGTGACTCTTTTCAAATAGGACATTGTACTTTGTATGTGAAAACGTGAAGGGATGCATGCTAGCTTTTGAGTCATAAATAAATGATTGTAATAGAATCAAATATTAATTAATAAAGCCACAACAGATATGTAAATAAGATTAATTGATTTGCTTTTCCATTTCTCAATGCAGAAACTATATAAAACCTCTTGGGAGGAAACACGGGCAGCTGGCTATGATTTCAGATTGGATGCCATCCCTTTCCAGACAGCTAAAGCATCTAGAGAAATTGCCAGTGATGTACGAAACATTCCAAGATGGTTTTTTTTTTGGGGGGGGGGGGCATTTAAAGGCCTTTATGCCCAAGCATATCATCACTGATTTTTCCTATATAGTTTCAAGGAATGAACCTGTTTTCAATGCCATAAGGATCCCACAATAAGAACAGAACCATATATTAGCATTCACTAATATTGCCATTGAACTGCATATGTAAAAATTATGATTAATATGCTGTGGAAATAATTAGCATCTTTTTATTCCATGGAGCTTATTTGACCAAATTCTATTATTCCTACTCTGTCAGACTTGAGACTGCTAGAGAACAAAAGTGCAATAGAAAAACACAAGTATACATTTGGCCCAGAGAGTAACTGTCTCAAGCATACTTCACTTATATCAGTTGGGCCTGTATTTTATTACACAATAGTTTGAATGTTTTTATTTATAAATGTATGTATTTATTCAGTGTATCATTCAATCAGTCATTAAATCAGTCAAATGAAAAACACTGAGAAAGTTCAGGGAGAAATTAACTCTTCTTGCCGTTGTTCAGAGAGACAACATTAAGGTACATGTACTCTTCTTGTCAAAGGCAAGAACAATAATTTTGGCCCATTTTGGCCTATTTAATGAATTTGTGAAGAGTTTTAAAAAATCAAAACTGATGCCTTGAGCCTTCACAAACTTAAAATATACCAATGGAACCCGGATTTCCTTTTATCCTTTAACTTTTCTTAAAATTTGGGTAGCATTTGCATGTACAGTAACATAATTAGCTGTATACCTTGTGTAGGATACAAAGTCAGAGAATGGTTCCTTGCTGAAAAAGATTGTCTATTCTTGCTATGCCTGTGTGTGTTACCAGATTCTGGCTGAGCTCATCCTAGAGTTTTATTTTAAATTGTCTAATTATGTGTAATTGTTGCTTTCAATGTATGTTTCTACATATATTCTTCAACTACAATGAAATGTTCCCAATCTAAAAATAATTTCGCCAAAATAATGAGCATGTCGTACGATGATTTTAACATTGATGCACTAATCGGCTACAGCACGTACATGTAAAATGCTTATGGCATAGTATGAAATTATGTGAAAGTATGCTTCCATATGATTGTGTAATGACATAAACATTCCTCTGTCTCAATATTCTCTAGTTCAGATACAAAGAAGCTTTCCTAAGGGACAGAGGTCAACGGATTGGATTTTGCAATGCACGTGATGATCCTAAAATGAGACACTTCCTGCAAATGGGCTACCTCCAGAGTGACAACCAATATAAAAGGGATTATTTTAGAAACAGAGCACAATTCAAAAGTCAAACTGATCAGCCAGGATTTATTCATGCAAAGAAAAGCCAACAATTAATAAGTGATGTCAACTACAGGCAGCGCCTGCATCAATACACCTGTGACCCAGAGCAGCTGAATCTCAGGCATGCCAAACAAGCCTACAAACTACAAAGTGATGTAAGTATGTTAGGGTCTATGGCTAAGGAGCCCATTCCAGGCAAGGATATGTCTACTCAATGGATTCATTTTCAAATCCAAATCCAATGGATTCATTTTCAAATCCAAATTTAATTATTTATATTAAGGAATCAGCTTAGATTTTAAAAAGTTGTCAGTAGTTCTAATATTGTGCCATTCAAATGTGCTTGTCAGTAGTTCTAATATTGTGCCATTCAAATGTGCTGGATTTCATCTTCCATAAGGCCCAATACATCAGGTTTAAGAAAACTTAGATATCTATGGAAATTCTTGGTCATCCAAGTCATGGTTATGCCAAAGGTGCTTTTTCCAAAAGCAACTGGACTTTGTTTTTTCTTAAAGACATTTCACTTCTCATCCAAGAAGCTTCTTCACTTCTGACTGAAGTTAGATGATGTCAAAACTAAAGAAGCTTCTTGGATGAGAAGTGAAAGAGAAGCACCTTTGGACAAAAGCTTAGGTAGGAAATGCATTAAAAGGTGCAGTCACTGGGAGAGTTGTCCACAGTGATGTGATGTCATAGCTCACTTGTGGAAGAGCGCACGCACACACGGGGGGGAAGAGATATTAATGCATTTAGGAAAGAAAAAATAGCACTACCAAGAAACCAAGAAATTACTTTCACTAGTCCATGAGGAAGGCTCCTCCAAACAAATCCAATTCCTCTATGCATCTGTAATTATATATTCACTTCAGAAAAAAGAAGAAAAAGAAAAGACTGTAATACATGTTGGCATCTTGAGTCTTGCCCATCTTTTCTGTCTTGGCAACTATTTTCTTGTATTGTACAAAGTGTGTGTGTGGTCTTTTGGTAATAAAGTCATGTTTTCTATGTAAAGAAGAAACACAAGTGTTTTCCATGGCTGAGGTAAAGAAAAGATCTGGCTTCCTATTCTGTATATAAGACCAGTTTTATCTTAACATTCTAAGATGGAAGGACTCCGTAGCACCTGATTTTGGAAAACATCTAAGGTGGCACAGAATAGCTTGCAATACTCCTTCACCTATCCTTGCCTATCACACCTGTTTCCTGGGGTCACCATTTTCTTTTCTATGCCTTTAGTATATATATGGTTTGCTTTGTCTGATTTTAAGTATTATAGTCTTGGAAGTTCCATGCAATTAGTACTGTATTTTGTTTTCTAGGTCAAGTACAAATCTGATTTGAATTGGATCAAAGGGATTGGTTGGACTCCTCCAGGTTCTTACAGAGTGGAAATGGCCAGAAGGGCTGCAGAGCTGGCATATGCTCAGGACACAGAATGTCAAGAAACTCAGGAACAGCATGATCCAGATTATGTAAGTGAATGGATAGGTAATCTAAGCAATATTCATTGTACATTTTAGAAATTAGGTACAATAATTATTGTATTTGATCATCCAGCCTCTACTACAGAACCATTGTAAAGGAAATAGGATGATAAATGGCACTGGAACATAGGAATACAGGATCTGTTGGAACCAGATCTGATTCCAGTATGCATCTGGGTCATCTCATAAACTATTATTGGAAATAAGGACAGCTGAACCTGTACCAGGTCTATGAACATCTCAGCATTTCAGCTGGTTTGGATCTAAACCACTACTTGAAAGTCGTTATTAGAGTCAAGAAGATCTGTAGGTTATCCCTGGAAGAAATTTGGAACAACAAAGTTATAAATATATAGTAAACAGTTTTATACAGTTGAAGTACCCAATCTTAGCAAAGTAGCTTTAGAACATTATTTCTGCTACTTTAGAATATGATATACCGTTCACTATAATTGCTACAAATGGAATGACATAATAGTCTTTGTGAGGAAGTAACGTTCTGAATCTATTGCAATTGCAGGAGAAAATAAAAGAAGGATCCCAGCAAGTCCAGCTGAATCCTGATGCAGCAGAGGTTCTGCAAATGAAGAGAAGAAAAATGAAGCTAACTAAAAAATGAACAGAAACACTGACATCTGTCTCATGAAAATGCATATATTTTTCAGCTCGCTTTCCAAATCATGTAGCTATTCTAATCTCCTGAGAAGCAGAGTAGTGCACTGTTCAGAAATAGTTATTACAAAAAAAGACCTTTGCAAACCCTAAAGGAGTGATTTAATATTAAACTTTATACTTTTACATGAAAAAATGTACCTGATTTTTTTTTTTAAAGCTATGTATTATACAATGTAGTATTTATGATAGCAAATTAGTACTAGATGACTGGCAGGCTCAGCTTTGTACTAAAAATATATGAACCATGATTTGATGAAAGGAAAAAATATATATTTGTACTGAAAATAAATCAGTGGAATCGCTTTCCAAAAAGTCTACAGTTATTTTGTTGATTTGTTAATGATGTTCATTTTCTGAATTCCTATGTGACTAAATTAATTCATGCCAGTGGGCACTTTTGCCTCCTTTAAAAAAAAAATCCTGAGTAAAAGATAGAGAAAATTAGACATGCAGAGGCTAGAGGAAAAAGTTTAATCTCCCATCTGTGCAGAAGTCAATTTAGATTCTATATCTTCTACTGAAAGATGTTTATTATATAAAATAGTATATCATTTGATCAGCTGGCTTGATCATCTGTGATTACTGATATTGGAGATTTATTGTCATTCAATCAATGTTTGTAGAAATGAATGAAAATGAAATTCTGGGGATTTGAAAGCAAATATAAATAGGTTCTTCTGAGTCAAATGTGTGAATTAATACAAGTTTTGAGGTTTATTTGCACTGCATATCTCCTGGTTTCTGAATGTAAATTCTAACTTCCCTGTTAAAAGACTGAGGTGTTCTGGGCAAACAATTCTCAATGCAACTAGTTTTTATTATGAGGATTATGACACTGTTTTATAGCCTTAAAACCTCAAATGATTAAAAATACAACAATATAAAAGATAAGTTTTGTACATTACTTTAAGCAAAGGGTTGCATATTTACTTGGCCATCATATAAGCAAGAAAATTCTAGCCAAAATGCTATTAAGGTATTAAGAGTTTTCATTTCTGGGTAGAAATTTCGCTAAAAATACTTCAGTACTGAAATAGAAGAGAGAAAAGGATGACATTTTTGAAAGGATGAATTACTTCAACTACCTGTCTTCATGACTACCATTCTTAGTTTTGAAAATTAGACTCGCGTGTAATTTTTGTTCTAATCCAGTTGAGAAATCTTGTCACCCGAGTATAAACTCCTGGTTTATTTTTTAATCCGCACTGATCTCCCCAGCTCACAATTCCATAAATATAGTAAGTGTCATTGGTAACACATGTTAGGGGACCTCCTGAATCGCCCTAATGTAAAAGATAAAAAAAACAATTATCATTGACAACAATAAAAAACAATTAACATTTTATACTTGCTCCTGAAGAATAATATTTTTTTCAATTTGTCAATGGCAGGGATAAAGAAATAGGATCTTGGATTAAATAAGTTCATGATTTTTTTTTTTTTGAAATGTAAATCATTGCATTCAAAAGTGATGGTTTTAAAAGCAAAGTATCGATTTAGATTTAGAAGGTTATCTGGGACTAAAATTAAATACAAAGAAGACCAAATAAATGACAGGTAGAACAACTGGCCACAGAACTGACAGTGATCAAAATTGTATGTAGCCTTTCAGAATCAACCATCAAGTATAAAATAACAAGCAGTCCAGTACAAATAGTCCTCAACTTATGACAACAATTGAGCACAAAATTTCTATTGCTAAGTGAGACATTTGTTAAATGAGTTTTGCCCAGTTTACGACCTTTCTTGCCATAGTTGTTAAGTGAATCATTCCAATTGTTAAATTAGTAACAGTTATTAAAGGAATATGACTTTTCCATTGAGTTTGCTTGTTGAAGGTTACAAAAGGTGATCACCTGACCTTGTGAAAGACCAACAGTCATAAATACAAGTCAGTTGCCAGGCATCTGAATTTTGATCACATCACCCATAGGGATGCTACAATGGTTGTAAGTGTGAAAAACTTTGAATAGTTACTAAATGAACTTTTCTAAGTTCAGGACTACTTGTAGATGCCTTTGGTATTATGCTGAAGGGAAGGAAGTTGGGTGATGTTATCTGATATAAGGAATAGGTACATATGTAGCACCTTGCCAGTTTTTGTCACGTATACTCTGTTTACATTTGGTTTAAAGAGAAACCAGTCTTCAAATACCAAAAAGCAACACACCTGACAAGTATCTGCTCTTGTTCTCTGAAGACTTCCAGCACAAAACATGCTTTCCATCACTCTGCTATTATATGCATTTGGTGCATTACACTGCCTTTGGGAAATCAGTTTTACTTTGGCATCTAATAGCTGATGAGATGATTCACCTATAGAATGAATGCCAGAAAACACAAAAAACTTATTTCCCCTCTTCTCTTTTCTGTTTTGTGGCTGGTTTCAAAAATGATTGGTAAAAATACTGAATTTAACAAATGTTAATGTCTATCATCTGTTAACTTTAGATTTATATATATTTAACATTTTAAAAGCATACTTATTGCATTTGAAGCTACATATTATATTATGTCAACAAGACATTAAAATTTCTAGCATGTTAAACTTTCAAGATAAAATATAGGACAAATTAAGTCAAATTGTATTGATTCATTACATCAATAATGGTCATGAATGTATAAAATTGGGCTTTTCTTTGGGCATTACTAATGTCTTTCTGCTAAGATTATATGTTACATCTATAAGTTACATTCAGTTCCATACTTTGTACAGTCCATTAATGACTCAAAAATAGACATTATTTTAGTACCAAACTTCGTTTTGCAAATTTTTGCTGATACTAACAAACCTGTCCACATCCAGAAGTCAAGAGAAAATTGGAAAGGGCCAGGTTCCAATGTGATGAACTGGAAACCCTCTTCCATCCTCTCCTAGACCCCTAAAGTTGAAGTTGCAGGCAGGCACAGCACACTTGTCATCACACAAGTGGCAGCACTCAGCAAAACCTGATGGGTCCAGAGAACTCAGGGCAGAAGTACGAGAAGGTGGAAAAAAAGGTTGGGAGAAGAAAGAAAACAGTGCACTATATTGCAGCACACCAGATGACTATTGGAAGACACCAAAGCAGCTCTCTGGAACTTGAAGTGACTACAGCTATTTTGGAGCTTATAGGTGAAAATGCAGAGGGAGCCTTTGTTCATAGAGAAGATCCTTGTGGGGTGGTTTGTACAAACCTAGCAAATATCAGTTCTGATCCTGTCTGTATATTAATTAGAATTAATTCCTCCCATTGCCATGGCTTACTTATTTCTGTTTCTCCCCAGCCTGATATGTAACATTCTGTGTTATCAGGGAACGTAAAATCAGGCAAGCACACAGATTTAACATAACTTGTTTCCACAGCACAGTGCCCATCAATTGGCTTTAATTTCAACAAAGCTGAAAAGAAGAACAAAATACAATATTTTAAGGCACAGTTAATTATGTAGCCATCAAATTGCACTATAGCCTTAAATTTGCTGATAAGATTTCTTCTAATTTCTCTGGGTCAGAGCTGAGTATTTGTTCATTTTTTCTAAATGTTTCCAATCTATTTCATTAATGTATTTATATGCTTACATTAATAAAGTCATCTCTACATTTAACTTCTAACTTTGTTTAAAAATAAAACAGTAAAAGCAATAAATATATTTATACTAAAAAAAAACCCATCTCATAAATGTTTGGAGATGTATTTTCTAGCTTTCTTATTTGTAACAATCACAATATAGTTTAGTGTTTTCTTCTCAATATTTAACCTGTATTAGTGTTCTTAGGGTTCAGCTAAAGTTTTCTTCTTTCCATTTCTAATGGTAATGATTGGGATTTATCCATGACATAAAGTAGGAACTTGCCAATATCATTATATGGGATGCCATCCTGCTCTGTATAGTGTCCATGTTTAATGATCTTGTCTACATCAAACTTCTGTTCATGATGCTCTTTCCTATTGAGATTCTGTTCTCCAAGGGACACCCGGAGGTTGTGTGCTTCTGTCCTATGAAAGAAAACAGCCCATTCTCAAAGAACAATCGTCATAATTATAGGACTGTGGGACACTATAAATTACAGAGAACTGCACCAATTTCATATGAATTCATCATCATACAAATTGTTTCTAGTGGGTTACCTCATACTAAGAAGAGTATATTCTCTGTTATACAATTATACAATAACAAAATAATTATAAAATAACTCTACAGGTTGTCAAATTATAAAATAATAGAGTTTAAAGATAAGACTAGTCCAAACACATTATCCTAGAAGCAAAAGACAAAGTTGGTGTTTTTCGGAATTTTATATAGCTGTTATTCTATATAAAAGTAATAAGGCTATGTGTCAGATGAAAAGACATAGCACAATCCTATTTATTATCCACTTGACATGGCTACTTTTGCTGTATAAAATTATGCACTTTAGACTCTTCTATTTATAGGATGGATGAAATCAAACAGTTAGGGTGGGGCTTTTTTTGCATTTGTAGAAAATGAAAAGAAAATTAACTGAATCCAGCAAGTATGCTTACGTGATACAATGTGCTGCAGTAAGAACCCAGCATGGCTCAATCAATACTCCTCCACAATAATGTCCCTTTGGTACACCTGCTGAAATCTTCCTCTGAAGAGATGCTTGCCATGGATGTTTGCCAGAAACTGACTTGACACCTCCATATATTCTCTTGAATGGTCTTATTTTTTCTGGTTTCCCACATGTTCTGTATGTATTACTTATAGGATTCTTGAAGGATGTTGTTATATTCCTATAGAACTTTGCTGCAATGTAAAGAATGTAACTGAGACTCTGTCAGTGAGGTCAGACCATAGAGATTGGAATTGTGATTTTTTTTGTTTACCTCCCTCTTTCCAATGTAGCAGTATCTCTGCCCAAGCTCCTTAATTTTGTGGCTGGTTTGGCAAAAACATTTTCCACACTCAGAGATGGCTCAGGAATTCATGGCCATTATGGGAACCATGGACCTGATCCAACTTTTCAAAGATCCAACTCCACTGTGGAGATATGATATTTGTCTGAAGGTAGTGTTATTGTGATCTGGTTTGGGAAACATCAATATCAGCCCTTTGCCATGGACAAATCACTCCCTTTTGATTCCTGAGTTCTCCATACTAATCTCACACTGCAGGGATGTAGGGTCTATCATCGCATGCCAGTTTCCAAAAAGATTGTGTGTGTTTTTCTGGAAGCATAGTTCAATTGAGTCATTTGGTGTGGCTTCAAATGAGGATGTCATGTGGGCTCTGATTAAATTATGTCTATATAATCTCAATTTACTGAGGAGCTGTATGAGAGGAAATAACACAAGAGATGACTAGAGCATTACTGGCAAGAGTTGAAGAGCAATAACCATAAGCCCAGGAAATGTTCAGAAAAAAAGAAATTTAGCCCAGAGAAAACTTGTCAAAAATTCTGTTAAAGTAAATTTACAATAAAGCAGAATTAATTTATCTGGGCATGCATCCTTTTTGAACATCCATTAAATTTTGCCTTGTCAAAGGTCTTAGGCAACATCCCTTCTTGATAGTGGCTTCTGACCTTTGGAACATCTCACCTGAGATCCAGGAGACCCTGATCTTCCTGACCTTTCAAAAACCTTCGGCTTTTCCCACAAGAATTGGGGCAGTGCATGTCTGATGTCCAGAAAAGTTGTTTATTTGTTGTTTTGGGGGAACTGGGAACTTTTAATATTGATTTTACACTTTTTATTGTTTTGTTACCATTTGTATGCTGCTCGGGGTTATAACATACGATAGGTGGGTATATAAATCTTTTAAATTATTAAACAGTATTTGGACTTACTTTCTAAGTGCCATCTAATAATAATATTGTACCATCATAAATATATTATTAACAAATATTGGCTTTGGAGGCTCACTGACAAAATGATGACTGGCTTAACTTGGACACGTCTTCATCCATCCATTGCTCCTAAACATGAACAGTAATATCTAAGGAAGATATTACAGTGATGTAAGGCACTAAAAGCCTTTTCTGATTACAGTGATAAAAATATTAAATAAATAAATGAAATTACATAAAAATCTTAGCTTTAAAAATCCAGGCAGTCACTACATAAGAATTATAGATAGGATTGGATTAACCATGTCTCATTGGGTGATTGTTTCAGAGATATTTCCTTACCAAAAACAGAGAAACAGAATGATCATTGGTGAACAAAAAGCAGTGAGAGCAGCTTCTTATTTCTTGTCTGCTTCCACATTCATTTTCCTCCCTCCCTCATTTTTCTTTCCTTCCCTGACTCCTTCCTTCTTTCCTTCCCTCTCTCTCTCTCTCCCTTCTTTTCTTCTCTAGAATTCCTGTTAGCTTTTGTATTTACTATACTTGTGGAAAGCTTGTAAGAAGAAAGTCAGTTGGGAAAGCCAGCAAAAACGTGCTAGTGGGTATGACATATAGACGGATGGAAGAGATCCAGAAAGCTATATGGGAGCCATGGGAACTTGTAAGAGGTGCTCAATATTTGGGGATGGTGCATGGGATGGGAAAATGGCTTTGGTTGTCTGGGAATATGCAAAAGGTACTGTGCAGGTCAGGGAAGGTGGGGTTCATGGTTCAGATTGGGAAGGGTTCGTGGATGAACCCAAATGGTGCTGAATGGTTAAGGAAGGCATTTTGGGGTGGTTTGGATCAGAAAGATGTGTGTGTGTGGAGATCAGGAAGGGTGGGTGGGTCTGTGCTAGAAGTGCTACATAGGTTGGGAAAGCAATGTGGGCAGGCAGTGCAGTGGCTGGCATAGGTCAGTGGAATGTGCAAGGTGTAGCATAGATTAGGAAGGGTGCACAGGATATCCTTTTTCCTTTCCTTTCCTTCCTTCCTTCCTTCCTTCCTTCCTTCCTTCCTTCCTTCCTTCCTTCCTTCCTCCCTCCCCTCCCTCCCTCCCTCCCTCCCTCCTTCCTTCCTTCCTTCCTTCCTTCCTTCCTTCCTTCCTTCCTTCCTTCCTTCCTTCCTCCTCCCCTCCCTCCCTCCTCCTCCCTCCTCCTTCCTTCCTTCCTTCCCCTGTCCTTCCCTCTCCCTTCTCTACTCTTCCATTTCCAGGCAGGTAACTACCTGGGTGGAGGAAAGGACGAGGCATTGCAAGACAGGCTGGAAAAATGTCCCACAGAATGTTAAAAATGGAGAACACAGCAACAACACAGTCCTGAATTTTGGACACATTCTGTAATTCAGCCCATTTGAAGCCACTTGGTTAACAAATTGTTGCCCTGTGATGTGCCATTTTGTGCAGTTAAAGACAAAAAGTCTTTTAGCAGCATTAGTTAGAGCCTTTTTATCTATAACTCTCATCTGAATTTTTTGTCATGCTCTGGTAGGTCTACTGCAGGGCTATCAAACTCTCAGCCCGTGGGTCAGATGTGTCATGCACTGGCCATGCCCACATCCAGTTTAGCGAAGGGGAAAAAGTTGTGATACATCATGTGATGACACCATGATGACATGAGTTTGACAACCCTGGTCTACAACAATGCATTTCAACATATTCTGGTACACAAGTAATTTGGCACAAAGGGAAATAATTTATTCTTCCTATATTCCTAAAATATTTTTTAATTTTTATTCTTTCTTTATGCTTAGAAATAGTTCCATGCAAAAAAGAGTCCTACAACATCAAATAATCAAAGAAAGCCTCCTTAATTGCATTGTAAGAAGCATGCAGAATATTTTTTCTACATTGTGTAATTCATTTATTTTCTTTTTTCCTGTTTTAATTTTTATCTTCTTTAATATCTCTTAGTAATAGACACCTCAAGACACTTTCTTTGTTTGGTATACTTTTTGATGCTCTAGAAATGACAAATCTTCCAATATTATTAAAGTCTTGGCTATCATGTAAGCTGTGCTCTTGAGGTAGTTGGATGAGACAAAATCTACAGTGATTGCCAATCTAAATTAATGCCATACTAAATTAATGTTACACTGTTTATACACCATGTTATTATTATTTATTTTACCTGTTGACAAGCATGGGAGAACATCACAGAAATCCCACTTCAATTTGTTTTTCACATTGACAAAGCACCAGGGTTTGTCATCACCATCTGGATTCCTAAAAGAGAGAAGTTTCAAAATTCACCTGTCAGAAGAATGGATCTTCAGAACAGAAGTTATTAATTGAAGAACTGATAAGCAGTGGAACTGAACAATGTTTACACTGAAATATCAAGTCATTCAGAAATTCAGAAGACAAACATGATTAATAATGGAATCTTCTCAGCTTATTGTACTTACCTACTAATAATATTGTGCCAATGCCTAAGCTTAATTTCTATGCCTTTGTAGACATGCTGTCAGCATTCATTCTTTAGGAAAGTATTTGGGTATCAAAAAACATTACCCAAAGTAGCAATTATTTCAATGGTGAGACCAAATATTTCTGATCTTTTTCTGTAAATAAGAATGAATTAATTGTACTAATCTATTGTACTGTTATTTCATCACTGGTAACAGGAACAACCTAGCCTGTATTATACTGACATAAGGATATACAATCTGGTGTTGAGGAATCCTCATTTGCTAACCATTAGGTTCTTGGTGTCTCAACTGATTTTAAATGAAACTGCAAATTGGCAGGCTTAACATCCTTAAATTTAAAAATGAAAACAGCATCTAGGAAAAGGAAATGGGAAAGATGGTGAGCATTCCAGAGAACTAGAGAGTGATAATGCATCTGTCATCTTGTAAGTCAATATTTTGTGGCTTGTTGTTTTTTGGGTAAGGATGCTTATTAATGGCTGAATTAAAGATGTACTCAGAACATAACAATGACCATTATTTAGTAATATTTGATTTGAAATAAGGATATAAATAAGAATTATATTTGTGGAATTGGGATTTCTTGTATACATGGAATACCTGCAGAAGTTATGATCGCCAAGGCCATAATAGTCAGCATCTTCCATAAATGTGTTATAACTACTGTCCAAAAGAAAATGAGAATTCCAGTGAAGGCATCTTTTCTGGAGGATTGTTTGGCTAACATTTCCTCTGTATGTGTGGCCATTTTCTTCAAAGCAGTCTTCAGCATCTACAACAAATTATCATGTTTTGAAAGATGTTTTTGTTTTATTTTGGCCTATTCTGGCATTTCCCCCTCTTCATTCTTAGATATATTAACCCACACAAAATCTGAAAATGAGGTTTCACAAGAACCTGCATTCCACTGAGTTTAAAGTACCTAAGCTGGATATTCTGAATCTACTTTTTCCATCATGATGATGATAGCTCAGATCAGTTTTATATGTAAAAGTGTACAATACAAAGAATATTAATCAGTTCTTCATAAATTACTAATAGCTCATTAAAAAGATCAAAGGTTAATTTATCCACTATGACCCCATCACCACTGCAAAATACAGACTTCTCTTACCTAGTTCACAAAATTTTCCTCTGAAACCTTCAGGGCAGTTGCAGCTGAAATTATACCTTAAACGATGCCTCTGACAGGTGCCTCCATTTTTACAAGGATTTGGTTGACAAGCTGAGGATGCTAGTATTCAAGAATGAATTAGAATATTGTATTTAAATGAGATTGATAGCTTGTTTGAATAATGTAAGAAGCTATTCATTCAAGGACACTTTTTGTCCACACAAACAAGAAGATAAGTGGAATTACTTCTAAAATCTCCTAAATCACGTTTGCTCTGTCTATGGGCTCATTGGTACTTAAAATAACTCCATGCAGGGTATCTCAAAGGGAACTTTTCATATAAAAGCAGAGAGTGGATTTAATATGGGAAAATAAAAAGTCTCCCCAATCTAATGTCTATAGGCCCATTAAAATAATTCTATGCAGGCTGTCCTGATCATTGTTTGCATTTAAGAAATAAGTTAAGAAACAACTTTAGATTGAAAAATATTTGATTTTAAAGGATAAATTAGAGCAGGTGTGTCAAACTCATGGCATCATGGTGGCATCACATAATATATCGTGACTTTTGTCCCCTTTGCTAAACCAAGTGTGGGCATGGCTAGCTTGTGACACATCTGGCCTGTAGGCCATGAGTTTGACAGCCCAGAAAAACAGTTATAATTCTCATCCATAGAACACAGCAGCAGTAGACGTAATGCTAGAAATTGGCAACTAATATTACAATAATAATTTGTCTCACCTTTTCTACATAATGGTGGTTTATATGGATATCTACAACTGCATTGATAATAAGGTGCTCTTAACCTAACCAGACATTCTCCTTGATTGCAGTTGATTCTTTGGCATGTATTTTTCACTATAGTATATAATAACAGTAAAAAGAACAAGAAAGTTAGGTAGATTTTTCAAGTTTTGGATATTTGCTAAAAACAGACTTTATGTAGTACATGGATTGACAATGGAGATACACAAATGTGAAATTTCATTCTAATTCCTGGTGAAAATTACAGTTACAGAGTTGTAAAACAGTAAATAATCAAACAATCTCTACTCTTTCATCCCCCTGAAGATATGGAAATGCTCATGAACTTGGAGGAAAAAAAGCAACATTACAGCAATATAAATACCAATATCCAGTTGTATTTTAAATGTTTCCTCTTTTTTCTACACACAAATAATATGAATTTGTATGCCTTATCTTCACATTATAACAAAATAACTATGTATATTAATTATTATCTATCACTAAGTTGCAATGGTTTGAAACAGTATCACAAAACAGTATAGAAAAAATAAAATATTTTAAATTGGGAAGTCCCAGAACTCAACCTGATGGTCAAGCCCTAGAATCTGCAATACGACATTTGGAGGCAAGAAAAACTGGATGCAGATATTTCACAATCAAGGAATTAATTTTGTTTTTATTTATATTATTATTTAGTTATTTTGAGGAGTGAAATTTTATGCTCCTCTAGAGATTAATGCTCAGTCATGATCATTTACAATTTTTCTGGCATTACAGGTGCAAAGAGTAAGGAAGGTGAGCATGGTGGAAATATGTAGGTATCATTACCTAAGCAGAAGGAGCTAAAACATTTTTTAAAATCCTAGAACAAGATAACACTCAGAAGTGAATCAGGTAAATGCTTTCCTAATTAATTGAACTATAAGAAGGTGAAGGATGTACAACATAATCAGATTTGCAAGATTCTGTTACTATAGCTAATTTCAATAAAAGTAGTTTTGTATAAACTGAAATTGATTTCATGCTCTGTCTACTTTGTCTTAGTGGGACTGATTAGGTTGTTATACCTTACATATATAAATGCCTTTATCCTACTACAATTTCTTCAATGGACTGATTTTGAAAAGTCACATTCTAAGCAGTCAAAAGCTTTACAGATGTCAAATGTAACATAATGGAGGTAAATGTAAGTATTAAAATATGTTTAATTGTTTTGTGTTTAAAAACTGCTTCATTTATTAATGTACTGACTGGGAATTCTTAGTTTGCACATGATCTGACATCTTTAATAAATGTATTTAACTATTGTTATAGCTACAATATATAAAGTTTCATGCCTTAATTAATACAAAACTGATTTATATGACTGCACTGTATTGTGTACCACTATGGAGTCTTTTCATGTTTTATGAATTGGTTCATAAATACATAGATACAATTAAATAAATTCATAGATACAATTTTATTAAATGTCTTAATTTTTTTAAAAATGAGCTCACTTGATTAAACTCTTACACCCTCAAAATTATATTAATATACAGTAGTTAGTTCTTATTTATATTTTGAGCCAATATATAGGATTATGCTAAGGCCTATGCTAAGGAGAAGAGTTGCCATACTTATCTAACTTATTTGTGATATCGCTTTTAGTAAACTGGCTTCTAAAATGTGAGATATATTTGGATCAATGCTGTTCGTTGGTTAATCATTATATTATGGTTAGGTGCATTTATAAGATTAATTTCTATTTTATTTAATTAATTATTTATCAATAAGTTTTATGATGTATATATTTTTGTAACATTTAGCAAGTTCTTGACTAATTTCTGTAGTGCTCCATTATCATTTTGATTTGATTAACATTGGCTAACATTTAAGAATGCAATATTTTATACAGTTATACTTCAGCTATTTGGTTTAAAGCAATTCTTCATAAAATATTCAATTTTAAATATTTTCTCCTAAAGTTTACCCTGCAATAGTTATATGAGATTGCTATTAACTGTGTTTAGCTTAAAATGAAGATATTCAGTCTAATAACTGAAGATACTCATGTTTATACTCTACATTTAGCTATCGATCTTTTGGAATTTTAGAAGACTTCCATACCAGCCACACCTATTGGCTTGGTGCATTCATATTGCTTACCCTTTATATATTTTATTCATTTTTTTCCAAACAATTCTGAAATGTAATGAGACCTAAGCAGGGGTGGGATTCAAATTTTTAACAACTGGTTCTGTGGGTGTAGCTTAGGTGGTGGGCGTGGGTTATGTGACTGGGTGGACATGGCTTGGTGGTCATGTTATTGGCTGGGTGTGGCCAACTCAATATCACTCACATCGAGATACGCATCTCCTCGCCTGGCCTCTCATGACTGTGGGGATGCTGCAACAGTTATAAGTGTGAAAAATGGTAATGTCACTTTTTTCAGTGCCATTGTAACTTTGAATGGTCACTCCACACAAGCAAAGTACCAGCAAAGGAGGTAAAAAAAATTCCAGAGACGTGTTCCTTAGACAAAAGTCTAGTCCTGCCAAGAATGTAATAAGGGTTAACGGAGAGGCAGTTTCTGTAAACAACATCAGCACATTTTCTTCCTGCTTTCCTTACAGGATTAGGCCAGTAATTTATTCTAACAAACTGCTTAGAATGTTAACAACCAATTCTAGTGAATAGGTGCGAACTGGTAGAATCCCACTCCTGGACCTAAGTAAAATGACCACAACTGTTTTCTAACTCCTGAGTCTATTGTTTTATGCTTGTATAATTGTAGCAAGTTCTTACATTTTTCTTCTGCTGCATTCCAAAGTTGTTGTTTTTGTGTTATTGCTAAAATAACAGTCAAACTTCAAGCTACTGTTTTATATTCTATTTTGCTCTATTTCAGGACTAAATGTCTTTCTCAAGTACCGCTTCTATGTTCCATTATATTATATTCCATACCTGAAAAATCAAAATTATAGATTTAAACTGGAAAGTCCTTGAAAATATCCAGCTGACTTTTAAAATGGAATGTAAATAAATCTATTTTATATTTTGTAAAACTATATGATTTATAATAGTATCTACATTTTTCAGCTTTATGTAATAGTTGTGACAAGATTAAGATGTATCTTACCACGGTCACACTTTGATCCTGTGTATGGTTCAGGGCAGGAACACGTATAGCTGTCTCTCTTTCTTTTACAGATTCCATTATTCTGGCATGGGTTTGTCTGGCAGGGATTTACTAGCACAGAGAAGTAAATTTGAAGTTTATTTTTTAAAAACCTTTACCCATTTTTATTGAAAGCTTTTTCACCTAGAACACTGATGTTTGCTTGCAATAGCAGATTTATAAAGCGGTAGAAAGTTCTCCATTTCCCCCAGCTCTACATTTAGCTAAATATTGGATTCCTATCTTTCACTTCCCATATTCTGATTGTCCATCTTATAATGAGTATAATGAAGTACCGTCATGAGTGAAGAATTCATAAATCCAATCAGAGTCAAAGAAACTAAATCTGATTTCAGCCTCAGCTGGCTCTATATAATCAGTGCTGTATTCATCGTCATAGTCATCAACAGAACCTGCAGATATATCAGAAACAAAACAGACTATAACATGAATGAAGCATAGCATTTCAAAGTTGTTTAGTGTAGCAAATATGTATTGATCTGGTGAAATTACACTAGACAACATTATAGAAAAAACATGGTGATTATCAGCACATTCCTATTCCTTTGTGTAATCTACTGCAGAAAACAAAACAGCATGGGGTATATTTTGAGCCCTTGGAAGGAAGATGGATATAAATATAATAAATAAATAACTGCAACCTGGAAATGAAACTTCAAATAACTATCTTCTCTGAAGATGTAGTCTGGATCATTAATTGATCTTTAATTCATTTTACTTCCACAACAATTTTTAGAAAGAGTTGAAATCTGAGGCAATGACTTGGCATAGATTGTTTCATGCAGTATAATATTTTGAAGGTATGGTCACAATCCAATTGCATATTTGGGGAGGGGGAAATCACGCAGTATTGTAAAAGGCATGTGCCTAATATGCTGTATTGAATAACTAGTCATGTTGTTATGAAAGTTGTATTTAACTGATTGTCATTGCAAATAGATGAAAAATCTGATATTATACAAGGTAAATAACAAAAACATTAATGCATCAGCTTCCTTGGCACAAATATTGCTGGAATATTTTGTATTCATATCTTGAATTGTGTTCCTCTTTTGATCAGTCTTGTGTGCTCATTGTATCTCACATTATATTATGGACAGAATAGCAAACTGGATTGTCCAATAGAAAAAAATATTCCTGATAAAGAATGTGCATGATTTTCATTTCAACTTGAGAATAGCTCTCGGTGTTAAGTTCATATGAATCGATACATCTCCCACACACATATATAGGCATTAAGTGCATTTGCCAATTGATCTTCTGAAATCTTTGTTACTATATCTCACATATATTAAAAATAAATGTGTACACAAAAATCTCATAATGACATTTTAATATATATGGGAAAATGTTTAAAATTTCTTTTAAAAAATGAGATTAGTATATATATTTGTAGGAATAATACCTACTCTAATTGGGAAATAGTCTACATTCTAAACATTGGTCAATGACAAATGTTCTATTTATTGTTGCATTTCCAGACTGTATCTCAACTTTTAATCCAAACTCGCATTGTTCAAAATCTTTTTATAAGAGAGTTTATTTTTTCCCCCTTGATATCTATGGACTACTCCTATATAATACTGTGATGTGCCTGCAACATTTGTTATGGTCTTCGAGGTAGGAGAAATGCCTTGTTAAAAAAGTAAATAGAGTGCTTCAAAAATCCCAATTCCATTCAGAGCGCTGCTGGAATCATTTCATCACAATCAAACTAGTACTGGATAAAGTACAGGTAATTATTCTGGTGTTAGTAGTCGTATAAGAGAAGGGACATATTCATGAACAAAGGAAACAAGTAGGAGATTCTCCTTAACTTTGATCATGGTGCCACATTTCCAGTGCACAGAAACAGATCTTTGTTCATAGCAATGGCTCTCTGGATACCCATTGACAAATAGCTTTCTGAATAGCAAAGTAAAGATGGGACACAGTTCTTTCCATAGACTTTTCATAGAAGTAGTTGATTAAGATGGGTCACCGGCTCTTTCCGGCAGGTGTCAGTGTAGTTTGTTGGAACCACTGGTGAGTTTCAAAGAGCAGGTATGGTAATGAGAAGAGGGAAAATGCATACAGGGATACTTTTAAAAGCTGTCTCCTAGGGCTGGGCTGGTGGCCTGGTGAACAATGTGTCGCCTTGAACTGCTTATCAACGGCATTATCTTAGTTTTCTCAACTCATTCATTCGATTGCTGCCTTTATCTTTGTTCTTCCTTTGCTTCTGATGAAAAACACTTTTTTGTACAATGAATGCTTTATGTTCCATATTAAAATAGAAACTTTTTTTTCTCCTATGGACCAAAACTGGTTCCTTGACGGTTAAAAAAAAAAGTGTCACCTCATTTATCGTTGTGTCAAGTCAAGACTTCTTTTATTCACTCATTATTTTCTCAAGAGCCAAGCTTTTGCAATATGAAAGTGCTGCAGGACTGCACACCAGGCTGAGGGATAAGGAACTCATTCCAAGATAGGGCCATTGTCTCCATGGAGCAAATAAAGTTTAATGCAAGGTAATGAAAAAAGGAAAGGAGATCATATTTCAACCTGACAGTATGTGGGATTATTTTACAAAAGTTAGAACTTCTCTGTTTATTTATTAAACTTTGTGGTACTAAAGGTATCTTTGGCTTTTTATGTACTTTTCCCACCACTGTGTCAAATACTGCATAAAAGAAATAAAGAGTCCCCTCCCCTTTTCTAAACAATAGAATCCATTTTGGTTGTATGGGAATCATCTTTATAGTCCCTCAATATCCCATCATGCCCATGGATATCTTTTATGTTTATTGTTAGCTCAGTTTGTTCATTGTTCCTAATCAGGTATTAGGAATCAAGTGACATTATGTGAACCACCAAGATCCATTCAAAATATCTCTTTCAAGATAGCTTGCAAATGTTATTCTTTTTGCTACCAATGCTCATTTTTCTGACCATTTTTTAAAATAATTTAATTAGATTTTTTAGACTTTTTTCAAAGTTTGCTTAAAACAATATGTCTGCTATGTTTGCTCCAGTATTTATGTGGAAATAATAGAAGTCAGGTTGTTATTCTGTCCTTCCTGATCATCCATTGGGTTTATAGATTTTTCATCAACCACTTGGTATACTAGTGAGTACATGATTATAAATTTGACTCTCTATGCAATATTTGTCTTGATTTTAAAGGATCGAACATATGCAACATTCTATACTTTTTCAGGATTTAGCTAAAAAAGTAATCATCTAGTGTGAAAAATAAAACTAACCTCTGTGTCTATTATACAAATCTTTGTATGGTACAACTAGTAATGTAATCATCATATCCCTGCAACACTTTCTTCCAGAACATGTTTTTTTGCTTGTTAAAAATTACTTCCATATCTATTAGAAGAGTAGCCAAACCAAAGCTTACCATTTGTTCTCAGGTGCCATATGGAGTAATTGCAAAAATATCTACTTGGCAGTCATAAAATTTCTATCAACTCTGAATTCATTTGAATGAATCCAAGTGAAGATTAAGCATCAGTAGGGATTCTACTGGCCAGAAGACCAGAAAAATCCTAATATAGGATTTATATAATATCATTATATCTACTTGCCATCTTTCCTTTTTTATTTGAGAAAACCTAAGGTAACTTAAATATGAATGTATATAGGTTCAAAATGGATTTTGCCTGATATCTTACATTTCTAGCAACAGATAAGTTTAACTTCTTCACTGTTATGTTTTAAAAGGCCATTTTCTATTATTTAGTACTAACAGTACTATTTTTGATCACAGTTTTTACTTTTTGTTACTATGATGGAAACTTGCTTTAAATTCAAAACTCAAAAAGATCCTTCTTTTTGAATTAATTATAGAATTAATTATTCCATAATAGGAAGCAAACAAAATCTCATAATCAGTCCTGGTTTTTCTTTTCACTGCTGATGATAAATAACTACTTCAAAATGCAAGATCAACATATTTCTGAAATAGATCCCATGGTAGGTATTGGGCATGATTTCTACCAAAAAGTGTATCTGTCTGGAGGCTTAATTTTTCATATGATGTCACACAAGCCATCCTACTGGAATCAAAGACTTGCTTATATACTTAAAGGCAAGTGTAAGTTAAGGTTCTTGCCCAATAAAATTAGAGCTAGATTCTATAAGCCAACTGTTCATAGCCATGAGATACTCATGTTTTGTCAAATTTAGTGTAGTCATATAGTGCATGCACAGAAGACACTTTCATTGGTATTCTTCTCAAAGCAAAAGGGTGTCTGAAAGGGTCCTAATTATTCTTTCCATATTTTAACACTGTAAATGTTATGAAGTATTTGTCACATAGAACACATTGAAAAGCACATGGTTTACCAGGTTGTTGACTGAACCATGATGATATAATCTTCGAATGCTGAAATGAGAAAAGAGAGAGAGAGAAAAAAGGGAGATAAATATGAGACTTAGCAATGCTTTCTAAGAAAAATTAGATATAAATGCTATCTGTCAACCATGAGCCTTGGTGGTGCAGTGGTTAGAATGCAGTATTGCTCACAAATTCTGCACTAATTTTGCATTGAACTGCCAGGAGATTCAATTCTGACTGGCTCAATGTTGGTTCATCCTTTCATCCTTCCGAGGTAGATAAAATGCAAACCCAAATTGTTGGGAGCAATATGCTGACTCTGTAAACCACTTAGAAAGGGCTATAAAGCACTATGAAGCAGCATATAAGTCTAAGTGCTATTGCAGTTCCTTTAAAAAAAAATCAGTTTCAATACGTTCAATTCCTTTTTAAAATAAATTCATTGCATAGTTATAAATAATATATATTTCAACTAGCAACAATAATGTCATATTTAGTTAAGTCTTTTATAAACTACTTTTTCCTATTAACAATAAATATTTTAATTAGGCATAAGGTTAAAATTAAATAACATTCTGCTTATTAGGTTAGCTCTATTTAGTTGTTTAAATTTGGCTATTAAACTGTGAACTATTATATTGGGTGACATTTTTAAAGTATTGCCATGTTACACTTTGATAATGTCATATTGTTATTCTTATTAGAAAGTAGCATGATGCTGTACAATCATTTTGAATTATGGGGATGAACAAAAAAGGTTGTGTCAGAAGTAACTCTATAATACGTTGCCACATCTTGTCTTTTAGTTTGGACGATCCACACTTCTACTTGTTTTATCTCCTGGACAGGTTACTCAGTGTTTCTGAGTACAGCAATGGAGTGATACAAGTAGGAGCAGATTTGGTGGAATTTCAAGGTTACAGAAGTAAGATGAAAATCTAACAAAGCAAATATATTTCGGCCATGTGTCTTGAATGCTTATTATTGCACCATTTCTTTTGCAGGCTGCTTATTGTTCAGAATATATTGATGAATTGTGGGCCAGCAAGTTAGTATTAACTATTAGCAATGCCATGGATAGATTTTCTCCATCATAATCTATACCTAATCTGATATTTCAGGTCTTCTTTCATTGTCACAGTAAATGGTCACACTCTCTTGCTGCTGATCAGCTTTTTCTCTCTGTTTCAGAATATATAACAGTGGTGAAATTAAGCTTCATTAATTTTAATCCCCCCCCCCCCCCCCGAATCTCAATGATCTCCATTGATTGGTTTCCTGGCACCATCTGTAATATTTAATCTGCCAGGAACACATAGAGATTGAAATGAATTATTGGGTTAACACAATTCAAGGGAATCTAGTTCTGTTGTATACTTAATGCACTCAGAATATATTGTGAGCAATTGTCGACTCTATTGTAGAGATATGTAAAGAACATGTTGATGCATGCAAAGTGTTTCCTTGGTGATCCCTATGAAAATGCTTCTGTCTTTAGGAGATAGCATTCAGATGAGCTTGCCAAGCTTTCCAGAGGATGCAGCTGCTTTAAAGCTTAAAGGAGAGATGTGTTGCTTGTGCCAGCACACTTTGTAAAAGATTCTTATCGAATGCTTTGCGCAGTCATATTAAATAGTTACAAAAGTAGACATAAGCATGAAAGTAAAAACCTGCTGCCTTTTACTCTGCTCTCCATTCTTTAGGCTGTGATATTCTACATTGCCAGAAGATGGAGGGCTTGACTTATTAAGGGAGTACCACAATATGCATTGATATTTCTTTTCACAGTGGTCTGATGGACAAGATTGAAAAGAAGGATCAAAAAGCCCCTTCATCCCATCTCACTCTTTATTTATAAACAGATTCTAAAAACTTCAACATTTAAATCTAGTCAACAAAAGTCCATTAAGAATTATCAAAAATAATAACATATATTTATATATCTATATCTATCTATATATCATCTATCTATATCTTCATTAAATAATTCCACTTATATTCATTTGTTTTATTTTTAACAAACTTGATTTTTATTACTTTTTAATAGTGTGCAGGATTTTTTCCCATTGTATCCATATTTCTTCTCAGAAAGTCTTTAAATCTTTAACACATTTCTTTCGTAAATGAAAAATAACAAAAAAAAAAAAATGTCCAAGTCACCCTTCTGGTTTGTTATTTGTATATCTCTTTTAATTGTTAAGACATCTGGTTTCGCTTGTATACTGTATACCCAGTATAACATCTTTATCTATATCATTCTTTTAATCTGTAATTTTTAAATCCACATTCTAGTCAGCCTTGGAAGCAGTCTTATTAATAACAGACAAACTTAAAAATAACTTCAGAGTGAATTAGTCCCAAATATTCTTAAATTTGATCCATTAGAATAATTTGTTGTATTCTGTATTAGCGGGTCTATTTTTCTTTAATTATAATCTTTTTATTCTTTCTGTTTTCTTCTGGTCAACTTTTAAAATTCCGTCTTGTCACTTATTTTTCTGATCAATAACATTTTTCCACAGGAAGATTTCTTATACTTGATTTCAAAGTGTTTAATTTTTTCCCATACAACTACAGTATATTTTCCTGTTGGAATGATTCTTGGAATTAGTTTCAAAATCTTATTTCAAATTCTGGCTCTTAATTTGTAACTTTCCAAAGTCAATGTTTTAATCACCTTTTGCTGTTATTAAAAATGTTTTTCAAATTCTTAAACTTGCACAAAACTTCTTTCACTGAGGATTGAAGGAGACTTACACGATTTAATGAAACTTGCCAATATACAGGTTCTTAATATCCAACAAGCAGTGAACAAACAATTTCTAAAGGATATTAAAAAATGAAATATGTGGCTCCAGTGTTCTTTTGAAGGCTTTTGAAAAGCATGGTGACAATTCCTTTGGCTCTCAGTGCTCTAAACCACTGGAGACCCTGTTTTCTGGTTTGTTCATGGGAAATTATTCTCTGTGCTATGTGTGGGCAATCCTGAGTTCTCTCCTTATCTGGAGAGAAAATTCAAGAAGCCCATCCATTTGCCAACTTCTCATTCCATCATGGCCATCAACTCCGGTCACTATGGAGTTATCTTCCAGTCACCATAGCTTCCCTGAAATTTTTTCCCCATATTTCAATTATCCAATAAAAATATTATAAGAAAATTAGTTGTCTTTTTTTCAAGGATAAATCCTATTCTTGAAAAATTGTTGAATAATGTTTGCTACCCATGAAAACGTGAAAACAACTAATGTACAGGCTACAAATTGCTGGAAATTTTCAAAAGTATGCTGCGTTCTTGGTCTAACAGTAGAGCTATGCAAAGCATTTGAAAGCCCTGAATTACAAAATATGTTAGCAGTTGTGTGCTGTCATGTGTGAACAGACCATATTTCTTCTGGGAGTGCCAATGTAACTAAGCATTGAGCAATTGGGACAGTTTTTAAAGCTGTAGCATCAATTTTATAAAGAGTGTGTCTGTTTCAATGCTTTGTGGAAAAGTGATTCACTTTCACTAGCATACATTAGTAACTATCTTTTTTGAAGATGCTTTCTACTGAAATCCCAAGCATTCTTGATTATTCATGATATGACCCAGACAATACATTGAAGGTATTACCAAGAGTGACTAATAATAATGATAACCGTTACAACAAATACTATTATTTTTTACAGGACAGCCATGGAAAACTATTGTGCCAAAATCATCAAAGATTCTTCCAACATCTTAGAGACTTTGTTACTGAATGAGCTAAGGTACAGATACAGATAATCAGAGTTGGAAGGGACCTTGTAGGTCATCTAGTCCACCCCCCGCCCAAGCGGGAGACCCGACACCATTTCTGACAAATGGCAGTCCAATCTCTTCTTGAAAGTCTCAAGATGGCGCTCCCACAACTTCCGAGGGCAAGGTGTTCCATGGGTTGATTGTTCTCACTGTCAGAAAGTTTCTCCTTGTTTCCAGGTTAAATCTCTCCTTGTTCAGTTTCCATCCATTATTCCTTATCTAGCCTACAGGAGCTTTAGAAAATAGCTTGACCCCTTCCTCCCTGTGGCAGCCCCTCAAATATTGGAAGACTGCTATCATGTCTCCCCTGGTCCTTCTCTTTACTAGACTAGCCAAGCCCAGTTCCTGCAACCGTTCATTGTATGTTTTAGCCTCCAGTCCCCTAATCATCCTTGGTTGCTCTTCTCTGTACTTTTTTCTAGAGTCTCAACATCTTTTTTATAATGTAGTGACCAAAACTGGTCTTACTAGGTGTGGTCTTACTAAGGCTTTATAGAGTGGTATTAGTACTTCCCTTGATCTTGATTGTATCCCTCTGTTAATACAATTTAGGATTGCATTAGCTTTTCTGGCGGCGGCTGCATACTGCTGGCTCATATTTAGCTGGTTGTCCACTAAGACTCCAAGATCCCTCTCACAGTTACTGCTATTGAGCCTGGTTTCACCCAGTCTATATGTGTACTTTTGGTTTTTCTTGCCTAAGTGTAGGACTTTACTTTTCTCTATATTGAATTTCATTTTATTAGATACGACTCAGTGTTCTAGTCTATCAAGATCCATCTGGATCTTGAGTCTGTCTTCTTGGGTGTTAGCTATTCCTGCCAGCTTAGTATCATCTGAAAATTTGGTAAGTTCCCATTCTATTCCTTCATCTAAGTCATTAATGAAGATATTGAAGATATCCTTGTATACTGGTAGAACCTCTGAAAAGATAAGCCTACAGTCCATATTACTAAGTTCATACTCCAAGCTCTGGAAGTCTTTCTGAACTGAAAGTACATCCTTCTGGGACAGATTATTTGTACCAAGATGTATAATAGCATCAACATCACAGTCCTTGCTGGCATTCTTGACTATCTTAAGAATACGCTTCTTGTCTCTGCTGGCAGTAGCACCTGTGTTGATTTAGGGGTTGATTTAGGTTATGATTTCCAATTGAAAATCTGTAGCACATCAGTCAAACTTGAAGTTTAGAAATAGAGGATTATTCTTTTAGGTGAAATTGCTTTGTTTTGGAACACTGATTCTCCAGAAAACTTACAATGAAAACTTTGCAGAAATTGGCCCATGAATGTCTGCTTTTTTGCTATCCAATTTTTACTGAAGTGCAATTATATATAATTATGTTAGTTTGACTGTTTTGAAATTGTATGTACTTTTGTTCTTACAAAACTACACTACAGAAATAAAATATGGTTTGTGGTATCTACCTCTACCCTACGAAAATAAGAAAACAAACGAATAACTTTCTTCTTATTGTTAGCAAAAAATTGGGAAAAAAAACTCCTAAAATATTGGAAGACAGAAAATAACTTAAAGTGGCAATCTTATACTTAAAACTTTGCTTAGAAACCCATATTTGTTTATTTGTATCTATTATATATACAAATAAATGTATTAATACTTTTATGTACATAAATTTGGGCTGTCAGAAAATACTTGAAAACGAAACAATTACAGGAGACTATATTCAATAATTTATCTGTTGATCTTTTGGTTTCACCCTATTCCTTATAGCACCAGTGAATTAAAATAGCAACTCTGCATATAAATAATTGCATCATATCTCTCTCTCTCTCTCTCTCTCTCTCTCTCTCTCTCTCTCTCTCTCTCTCTCCCTCCCTCCCTCCCTCCCTCCCTCCCCCCTCCCCCCCCTCTCTCTCCATCTTTGATAGATTCATTTTCTCTAATGGAGGCATATTTGTAAGATTTTCCAAGCCTAGAATTGATGGATTCAGACCTGAGCAGCATAAATATTCCTTAAGCCTCCAGATGAAGCAGAAGATAAGGCAGATGCAGTTTCTTCAATCAGTATTCTCCCCAGCCCTTTTTTCTCCCCTTGCTGTAGTTGATCAGAGATCCTAGTATACGCCATAGCAAGAAGATTTATAAGAGAGAGAAAATAGTAGGAGAAAATTGTGACTTCTCTTCAATTGTTGAATTAAGAGATCTAAGAATTTATCTCTGGGGGGAAAATCCAGGAGTGAACAGTACATGAGAAAACCACTAGGTTGTGGAAATATGAATCTAAATGCAACCAGGAGCCACATAACATGGCCCCAGTTTCTCAACAACCACTCCTAACCCTACTGATGACAGGATCAAGAAAGGATTAATTTCCCATTTGTTTTGGCTTGGAGTTCAAATGATACTTCCCCATCTTTTCTCCACAATTTGCTACCTACTTAGATGCACATTTTTTGCTTGATGCTTTCAAAAGAAGTTTGCTAGTGACACCAACTCTGGTTAAACAACCATAAAGCTCTGTTTGCAATTTTTAATTTCAAACCCTAGAATTTCAAGCATTCACTTTCTTCTGACGTGCTACAAGTTTAAGGTTTAGTGACTCCCCCCCTCCATGAAGAATATGAAGTTTAAGCCAAAGTGAAATGAGTTCAATATTCCTATGAGTAGTATCACTGCTAAATCTGAAATTCTGTCTCATGCAACATTCTGAAGTTCTCCATTTATCTCATGTGATGGTGAGAACACACACACTTGGTTTCTTCTTCAGAATAGAACTGATTTCAAGACAGGAACAACAAAGCCTCTTCAGTCAGTTTCATAAGGCAGACCTTCCTATGAATCTGACACAAGATTTTTCCATTATCAAACATTTTGCTGTCTGTGCTGAGAACGTAGGCTACATAGCTCAAGTTAAAGCTTATGGAAACCCATTAAGAAGAAACTTAGCTGTAAGAGAACTCTCACGCTTCAGGGCATATGCTGAATGCCTTCAGGGGTCAGAAAGGAATTTCCCTTCTATAAGAGATCATTTCAACATTTGGTAATGCATCTAGCTAAGACATTTTGCAATCCTGTAGCTTCAGGCACACCCTTGCCTGTCCTGTAAAAAAGAGCATGTGGGGTTCCCTTGATCAATGAATAATGCTGAATTGGCAACTTGCTTTTTCTCTCTGGAGGCTGAAGGTTACAATGCAACACAACAAAAGATGTACACAACAGATGCTTGAAGCTCATGCAATTTTTTTAAAATAATAATTTTAACTTTAATATATTATTTAATATGTGTCTATATCCAATTATTATGTAGTTCCACTCAAAAATATGTCTTTGATTCAGGTCCTAGTTCTTATTAAAATTGGGTGAAGCCTATATTTATATGTTCCTCCTAATTTATCTCAACAATGCCTCATTTTTAGTTATTTAAAGTCAGATTTCTGTGATGTAACTTTTACTAGAGGAAGCTTCTGGATTTACATTAAATACCGAATGTCAAATATATGCATTGTCCCAACATAAAAAGTACATGTTTTTATTTCACTCTTTATCATTTCTAGCCACAGGTTCATTCCCTTCTATTTTGGCATCTATTCATATTTTTTAAAGACATGCCCAGAAAAAATATGTTTGTCATAGATTAATATAATCTAACAATATATTTCGTGTATTTTGTTCGTTTGAAAAACAGACCATTTGCAGTACATAATCTGTGCATATATTACACATTACATTTTACATACATACATTGTACATACATGTTCAAATTTTCCGATAAACATATTTTCATTATGATCCACCATAACAATACAGTATTTCCCTCAATGCATACATTTTGTACACACTTTGAAGAACTGCAGTACAAAATGAGGAATTCATTTACAGTCTTGTGGACCTCCAGATACTGGTACAAAAAGCAATGTGGGTATGATTTTCATATAAGTAAGTAGTGGCCATCATGGAATCTGTATAATTATATTGTATTATATTATTTATGGCTACCATATATTTCTGTCCTCTTGGGAGTTCATGGCAGTACATATGCACATAAAATAAGTGTCTTCCCTTATTTTAGTTTTACAAAAGAAATCCAAACCCTTGTGAGGTGGTAATTTTCAGTTGTCTCCCCTGGGAACTAATTGCTACTTGAATTTGCAGAATGTGTAAGCCATGGCTCAAGGGAGGAAGTGACAATGCTTAGGTATTGCCTTGCTCTTTTTATTACAGACTTCTGTTTGCAACTTACACCTTCCATTTTAGAGACTGTTCCAGGTAGGGCCAAAAATTATAGCTTCATTTCCTTTCATTAACTGAAGAGAACAAAGATGGTTGCAAAATCTGGAAGGAGAAACTGCTATATTTGATGAAAGAAAAATGATGGTATCTGTAATTTGCCCTTATTAGTTAATAGTTAAATAATAATTAATGTAAGGAATATATACTAACTTATAACTGCATGGGCTACAATTTTTACTTCCTTTTGTATTTTTGATAAATTATTTTAAGAGGTATTTAAGAGTATTGATTAATGGACTGGTGTCTGCAGCTGTAATCTATTTCAACCATTATACAAAACAAAGAGGGGGGATCTAATGTTGTTATATTTATCCTCCTCAACATGGGTAGTACAGCGTACTCACATTCAGGAGGGTAAGTATAACAACATTAGCTCTCTCAACACATACAGAGTACAAATGCACAAATATGCATACGAATCACAGTTTTATTAATAACTTAATATTTGAATTGGCAATTCATTTTGGAATGAAACATCAGAGGCAAATAATATAATCAGCTCACAGAATGCTTGCTATTCTTTCTTCCAGAATTTATTTTAAGAAATTTTGATCAGCTCAATTAAAACAAAAAGAAATGTATTTATTTTATTAAAAATGTTCCTGCTTTTGCATTTCATCAATGCTTAAGAAAATAGTTTTTCTATATATTCTATATAAAATATATTTTGATTGATGGAATTTTTTTTACAATTTCCCCATGAATGATAGACCCTGTTAGAATTATGTTAAGTATACAATATTCTACAATGATCTAGAAAAATGCAAAAATCTCATCCTATTACTTCAGTGCAAGCCAACGTTTGCTTGTAAGAAATTAATTAATGAAATAAATATTTGCATCTATTTTTTTGAAGAAGAAAACAAATATGAAAGGGAAGGAAGATATAAAAGGAATGCTGAATATTTGTTTATTGATTTTATTTGGTGGAATGCCATGTCTGTTTTCCAAAGGTTGCTTTTCATTCCCGCTTTAGATTAACTGACATTTATTTTCAACAAAACATTAATAAATCTGAAATCTTTAAAGATCTAGACTACATATATTTCCTGATTACTGATAGAATATTTCCAGTGCTAATGCTACTGCATTGCCAATATAGTAGTAGAACATAATGTTGTCTGATATGGGCATGACATTAATTCATCAATCTCTTTTAAATAAGGCATTAAAATAAATATACTTACTGAAACAGGAATATTTCCAAGAAAGACAAGAGAGAGAAGTGACAAATAGACAAACCAATTAACCATTCTTATTTTAAACAGATTTCTTCCTGTTTGTGAATATGCTTTTTCTTGTATCTATTTTTTTCCTGTTTCTCAACCTAAATTGTTAAATAACAGGTTTTGCAAATCATTAACCACACTTTCAATTTTGATCTCACTGGACTAGCAAATACAACTGGCATAGAAAGTTTTCTTCTAAGAAGTCTTTTCTGAGGCTAAGGAAGAGAGTCGCCATACTTATCTAACTTATTTGTGATATCGCTTTTAGTAAACTGGCTTCTAAAATGTGAGATATATTTGGATCAATGCTGTTCGTTGGTTAATCATTATATTATGGTTAGGTGCAGTTTAATCAAAAGTGAGTACTACTTAAATTAGATGGTTTGTTACTTTGAGACTTGTATATCCTGCCCTTTTGTTTAGACATTTAACACAATTATTGAAGAAAGAGGAATACTATACTAATACCACCAATTTCAATGGTGGATATTTGTTCTTTGGTTGCTTTCATTCCCTGAAGAACTTTATGGTGGTACATTACATAATTCATTTTGGAATAATATGTTGATGAAGATTCTCAATCATCTAGGTAGAGAGGTGTCTGGAAGTTGTGTCATGTCAACTGGACTTATTTTCTTTTTGGTTTGAAACATTTAGTTGCTTATCCAAGTAGCTTCTTCAGTCTGGACAAGTTCATTAGGGGGATCCTCTAAATGTCCACTAGGACATTTGTCACCTAATCTGAATAGACTCTTTAGGTGAGTAGGTGCAAAGAGACATTAAAAGTTGTTGTTCCTAAATATTTTCTCCTAGGTGGGTTGTTAAGTGTGACCTTCCTCATGAATCTGTGAAGCAGTCTTGATTTTCCTTGGGACTGATGCAAGAGCAGCATAAAAAACAGGGGACAGGTTGTGTCTGAAGCCTCCACTTCTATTGAGGGAAGGATTTCCATTTTGGCATAAATTGATTCCTTCACTCCTCTCTCAAATTATCTATGTTTCCCTATCCAAAATGTGAACATTGTTATCCTCAAAAGAGTGTCCCTTTTCTTTTAAATAAAGGTGTACTGCTGGTCCTGTGGTGTTGCTTCTTCTGTGTTGGGTCATTATCTTGTATTAAAGGCTGTCTGGTTTCCCCAATGCAGAGCTCTGAACATTCATCATTGCAATGAATTGTATGAATTTCATTACTCTTTTTATTTTTTAATCTTTTGGGTAGATATAGCTTTGTCTCAGTGTGCTGGTGGGTTTGAAGAACACAGATATGTTGTGTTTTCCAAATATCCATTTTAGCTTCTCTGGTACACCAATCATGTAAAAATGAGAGGTCCTTTTGTCGACTCCAAGTCTTAGCTTTGTCTGCCATTCTTTTGTTGGATCCAGATGCTAATTTAATAAAGGCCCAATTTGGATACCAACACAATGAGACTTGTCCAGGAGCTCAGTTCCCAGGAAGATCAAGACAACATTAGAGGTTCATCAAGGAGACCATTCTCAACAACCCATCTAGGAGAAAATATTTAGGAGCTTACCTACCTAACAATCTCTATTTAGACTAGGTAAGAAATGAAACCATTCTGGATAACATATATGGGGTACCCCTAAGCAACTTGTTCAGATTAAAGAAGCTACTTGAATAAGCAGCAAAAAGTTTCACACCAAAAGGAAAAGAAGTTCAGTTGCCATGACTCAATGTATGGAAGTATTATTTAAGCTTTAATACTGAAAACTACTGAATTTCCTTTGACATCATTATATAAACAATAATTTACAACTAGAAAAAACATGGACATTGATACTGATATGGTGCTAGCAGCACACAAACACACACACACACACATACACACACACACTGCATAAGATACCATATATATGTACCACTGTTTCTCAGTTCCATAAAAGTTTCCTAAATAAGTTTTTTGTAGTTAGAGAAACAGAAAGATGAAAGGACTGTAATAAATACAGTTCTATGTGATCTGTCCTTGACTAAAATGAGCTGCTCTGAATTTTAATACACTCCTGATTCAAGAAAAATCAGACTGAAGGGATAAGGTGTAACTAATATCAACATGCTTTATATCCACAAAAGATTAATTAAAGGGAGTAAAACTACTATTGACAAACATTGATTATATGCACTCTGAAAGACTTTGAAGCTGAGTCAGATGCTTTCTGCTAGCCTCCAATCTTCTCTTTTGAATTTCATTGCATAAGGTTTTACTTTATAATTATTTTTCTCAAAAGCTCTTCGATAAAGCAAAATATAGATCATATTTGGGTGATATCATGTCCTGTATGTTCTATGAAGTTGTGCCCTTGTGCATCATTTTAAATATATATTTGCAGCAGTTACATCATTTTTTGGTAAAATTTAATCTGCTATGTGGAAAACTGTTTATTTTTTAATCCAAGTTCTCAGATCTGTAGGCTGAATTTATCACATCATGAAAGTTTCTAATATAGTGTACCATGCATATGTTACCTTGTGCACATATTTATCGCAAATCTTCCATAGGTTAAAATTGAGTTTTATGCATGAAAATCTAAGTGAAATATTCTTGAAGTGTGCTCAATAATCTTGTTAGTTTCCTTAATATACAACATGTTTTGGGTCTTTTACAGATATGCAATCTGGAGCAATTGCTCTTGATTACAATTTGAAAGATAGTATGATCAAGATTCACAGTATTAATGATGCATATATGCTTTTGGGTGTATCCTTATAGTGTATAGTATAGCCATTATAGTGTTTGGGATCTAGCAAGAGATCTACTGTGCATTTTTCAGTCATGGGAACTAAATAAAACTAGACAGAACAATCAATGCCAGAGATGTGGATATTGTTGAACTTTTTATTTTATTTTTGAAAAGTGCAACAAAGAAGATTTTTGAGCAATATGGTCATTTTATTGTATGTTTCATTAAGCTGATAATTTTCCAATTTTTTTCTTCCATTTTATTTTAAAGATCATGATTATTAATATATACATTACTTATTAGGATAATGCTAAGTATTTTTCTCTTATTACTTTAAACAGTAAAATATTTTAAAGTCCCCTAAAAAAGTCAATTTTGAGATCTGGGTAGAACCACATCATAATATTTCATATATTAGAATACTGTTTTTTCAATTTTGGCAACTTTAAGATGTGTGGATTCCTAGAATACTAGCTAGCAATTCTGAGAGTTGAAGCCCACACGTCATAAAGCTGCCAGAATACTACCTTAAAAAATGTATTACAGCAGTTCCTACAGAAACTTTGAGATCTGACAAACAAAATAACAAAGATCTTTTCAAAAATATGTACTATTGTGTTTTGTAAGATTATTTTCATGATTATAGTTTTGCATGAGGCTGTTGTCAAACTTTGCTACATCTACAGTCATTGTCATCATGAAATTATAAATGAACATGGTATATTTACAAATGCCATTGAATAGATGACCAAAATACTAGATAAAATTATGATGGTAATTCATCTTCATTAACATATTATCATCCCAGTAATTTGAGATTGCAACTATTCCAGTATGGTGCAAACATTTTAAATGTCACCTTATAGGAAAGATAAATAGCACAAAAAGTTAATAAATAAATAAAACAAAAATAAATAAATAAATAATCTTCAAATACAGCATCCAATGTTGGTCCCCACAACATAAAAAAAATGTTGAGACTCTAGAAAGAGTGCAGAGAAGAGCAACAAAATGATTGGGGGAGGAGGGGGGGCTAGAGGCTAAAACATATAAAGAAGAGTATATTTTGGAATTGGGTATGTCTAGTTTCATGAAAAGAAGGACTAGGGTGACGTGACATGATAACAGTGTTCTGATATCCCAGGGGTTGCTATAAAGAAGCAGGAAAAGCTATTCTCCCAAGCACCTGAATGCAGGACAAGAAGAAATAGATGGAAACTAATCAAGGAGAGAAGCAACCTAGAACTAAGGAGAAATTTTCTGACAGTTAGAACAATTAATCAGTGGAACAGCTTGTCTCCAGAAGTTGTGAATGTTCCAACACTGGAAGTTTTTAAGAAGAGATTGGACTACCGTTTGCCTAAAATGGTATAAGGTTTCTTGAGCAGTGGGACAGCAGGTTTCCTGAGCAAAGGATTTCCTGAACAGGGGATTGGACTAGATTAGAAGACTCTAAGGTCCCTTCCAACTCTGGTATTCTTCTTCATCATCATCAGTCTTGTTCTGTACAGTCATTAACATACTCGTAAATGCCACGCGGCGATTGGTCAAGATGCGCGGCGATCTGATTGGCCGAGCGAGCCGCACTGATTGGCCCGCTGCGAATCTCCCGCAATTGGTGGAAACTAATCGTGGGAGATTCAAAGCATTGTCATTGGCCGCGGCCGCCGCGGCCAAAGAATAAAAGCCGCCGCTTTTCCCTTTTCGAGCCGAGCCGATCTCGGAGACCTAATACCTAATAAATGATCTGAACCAAGTCACTGGCTCCGAGTCTCATTCCTTGCGACGGACACGACACTGTCGACGAGGATGGGATACCAAAACTGATCCCCCTCATACATGTGTCCAGAGGAAGCGAGACCGACGAGATGGCCAGCATCGTACCGCCCGCACCTTTTAACCCAGCTACTGAGGATTGGGAATCGTACACCGACCGATTCCTGATGTTCCTCGAAAGTAGCAATCTAAAGGATGCAAACGGGCAGAAGGAAAGAGCGGTCTTCCTCACGCATTGCGGGCCCGCAGTGTTTAAAATGGCAAAAGCCCTCGCGAAACCAGAGGACGTGAAAACAATGGACTGGGCCGATCTCGAACCATTGCTCCGAAACCACTATGCTCCCGACGTGCCCACCCTCATCCGGCGGCACGACTTCTACCGACGAGACCAGCGAGCGGGCGAGAGCATCAGTGATTTCGTGGCCGATCTGCGGAACCTCGGAGGCATGTGTGGCTTCACGGACATAGATGAGGCACTCCGAGACCGCGTCGTCCTGGGGCTCAGAGATCCGGTCCTCCAGAGCCGATTGATGGCCAAAGGTGACATCGCCCTTGCCGACGTTCTCGAAGACGCCACCGCAGCCGAGGCAACCCGGAAGTCAGCGGCCCGAATGCGGAGACCCGACACCGGGGACCGAAACGCGACCACCAAGGCAGGCACGGCAACCGAGACGCGTTCCGAAGCAAGCCGCCGAGAGACCACTACACACCACGGCGACCTCGACTCCGCCTCCGACACCACCGATGGAGAAGAGGACGTGCACCGACTCCAGATGGACCGAGATCGATGCGATCGACGGGGTCATAAGTCGAAACAACCGTGCACCGGGTACGGAGGCGACCACCCTCGATCGGAGTGCCGGTTCTTTGATGCAATATGCCGGCACTGCGACAAGAGAGGCCACATCGCCCGAGTCTGCCGACTCAAAAAGAACTACAGTCCACGGCGGCAGGACGACTACAACTGGAGACAAGATGGCACCCCCCCTGGCCCAGGGACCGCCAAGCCGAAAGCCGAGGGAGCCAAGAGGGACGGGGCCGACGAGATGGCGGGAACTGACGGAGAGAGGAAACCCACCAGATGGTCGTCACTCCTCCAACACAGACGCCCGGAAAGTATATGTGGAGGTGGGCATCGAGGGCAAGCCATGCAAAATGGAAGTGGACTCCGGGTCCTACCTCTCCATGGTTGCATGGCGGGAAATCAAGCGCCTGGTGCCTGCCATCCGCAGAGGAGGGCTGGAAAGCCAAAGCCTGATCCTCAAGGACTACCAAGGGAATCGCATACCGGTAGTCGGGACAGGCAAATTCGAGGTAACCTTCAAGGGGCGTACAGCAAGGCTTCCCCTGACGATCGTGGACCGAGACCGCCCTAGCCTTTTGGGACTTCAGTGGTTCGCGCCACTCGGAATCGAGGTGATGGGAATTGACCACATCGGGGAGGCCGACTGGGGGGAACAACTCGCGAGGGACTTCCAGGAAGTGTTCAACGGCACCCTAGGCAAGTACCGAGGGCCCCCTATTTCATTCAGCCTAGACCCCAGCGTTCCCCCCATTCGTTTAAAACCGTGGCGAGTACCATTCGCACTCCGGCCAAAGATTGATGAGCAAATAGACAAGCTCATCAGACAAGGGGTCCTCGAGCCAATCGACCACGCCTGGTGGGAGACCCCCATAATCACCCCCGTCAAGCCCGATGGGTCAGTGAGGATCTGTGGGGACTATAAGGCCACCCTCAATTGCGCCTTGCAGCAAAGCGCCTACCCCGTCCCAGTAGTACAGCATCTCCTGCACTCACTGGGGGGAGGCAAGGTCTTTGCGAAGCTCGACCTGGCACAAGCCTATCAGCAGCTACCGGTCGATGCAGAAACGGCCGAGGTACAAACCATAGTCACCCACCGGGGGGCCTTCCGTTGTAAGAGACTCCAGTTTGGAGTCAGCGTGGCCCCAGGAATATTCCAGAGCCTCATGGAGAGACTCCTACAAGGAATCAAGGGGGTGGTGCCCTACTTCGACGACGTACTGGTGTCAGCAACCAACCAAAAAGAACTAGAGGGTCGCCTGAGGGAGGTCCTAACGAAATTCAAAAATGCGGGGCTGAAGGTTAAAAAAGAAAAATGCCAATTACACACCAAAAGGGTCGAGTTCCTGGGGTACCTCCTAGATCGGCACGGAATTCACCCAACCGAGGAAAAAATCAGAGCAATCAAGGAAGCCCCCAGACCGAAGAATAGAACGGAGCTACAGGCATTTCTAGGACTGCTTAATTTTTACAACGTTTTCCTGCCCCAGAAGGCAACCGCGGCGGAGCCTTTGCATAGGCTCCTGGACAAGGCGGCTTTGTGAACTTGGGGGAAACACGAGGAAGCCGCCTTCAACAAAACCAAGGACCTGCTCACCTCGGATGCCGTTCTCATCCAATACAACGAGACCCTACCGCTAGCTGTCACATGCGACGCATCACCTTTTGGCGTCAGCACCGTCCTCAGCCACACTCTCCCCGACGGGAAAGAAGCACCCATCGCCTTCTTCTCGCGAACCCTCACCAAACCAGAAAGGAACTACAGCCAGCTGGACAAAGAGGCCCTGGCCATCGTAGCGGCCATAAAAAAGTTCCACGAGTACATCTACGGCCGGAACTTCACCATCGTTACCGACCACAAGCCGTTGCTAGGAATCTTGGCAGGGAACAGGGCCACCCCGAACATTCTATCCCCTAGAATGGCAAGGTGGTCCGAATTCCTTGCTGCCTACAGCTACCGGCTCACACACCGACCCGGTAAGACAATTACCCACGCAGACGCCCTGAGTCGCACGCCGCTGCCAGACTTCGACACCGACCCAGCACCCACGACGACCACCCTCAGCATAGAGACTCTACCCAATCTACCCATAACCGCGTCAGACATTGCCCGGGAAACTAATAAAGACAAACGTCTGGCGCGGGTATTGCATTGGGTAGAGAAGGGGTGGCCCGAAAAAGACGACGACGAAACTTTCAGAACATTCCGGAACCGACAAACAGAACTGTCATTACAAAAAGGTTGCTTACTTTGGGGGGACCGGGTTGTTATTCCGGAAAAATTACAGGGAAAGGTTTTAGAACTGTTGCATGAGGGGCACCCAGGCATCGTTAGGACAAAGGCCTTGGCCAGAAGTTACGCCTGGTGGCCAGGGATGGACAAACGGATCGAGGCCTGGGTGGCAGCGTGCAACAGATGCCAGGAAACCAGGCCCAGCCCCCCCCGCCGCCCCAATCCTGGAATGGGAAACCCCTAGGGGACCATGGTCCAGGATCCACATAGATTTTGCCAGACCAACAAAAGGCCACACCTTCCTCATCATGGTAGACGCTTACTCCAACTGGTTGGAGGTAAGCAACATGAGAACTACCACCACGGAGGCCATTACCAAAGAACTCAGCAAGCTGTTCGCAACCCACGGCCTCCCAGACGTCCTCGTATCCGACAACGGGCCCCAATTTACCTCGCTGGAATTTGAAAAATTCCTAGCGGAACGGGGGATACGACACGCACTAACAGCGCTAGCACATCCGGCGGCGAACGGGAGGGCAGAACGGATGGTTCAATTTACAAAAAAAGCAATCCAGAAAATAGAAAACGGGGAAATCCAAGAAAAAATAAATAAAATGCTCTTAATACAACACATAACCCCGAACACAACGAGTAACAAAAGCCCGGCAGAACTATTAATGGGGAGGAAATTAAGGTCCCCATTAGACAGACTGCACCCCACATACAACCCAGAAAACCTCCCGAACTCCTCAAGCAAAGAACGAACTTTTAAACCAGGCGACACAGTATACGCAAGGAACCTTACGTAAGGGGACCCACTTTGGATACCCACTTTGGATTCCAGCAACCATAACACAAGTGACAGGTCCCCGCTCGTACCGTTTACAGACAACCGACGGACGAGCATGGAAACGACACATCGACCAATTAAGGTCAAGAACAACCACGGGAAACACAACCGACACGCAAACAGACACAAACACATTCCCAGAAAAAGAAGGGGACCCCCCCCCAACACAAACCAAGAGGGGAGGGAAGACCCCAAGAACCAAACCACACCAGAAAGAAACCAGGAATACTCACCTACAAGCAGCCAGCTCGAAGCCTCACCAGGAAGAAACAGTCAGGCCAGCTCTACCAGCCCAGAAAGACCAGGCGGGAGCGACGACTACCGCAGCTCAACCAGCCCGGGTAGACCGGGAGGGAGCTGCGACGAAAGGCCCGGCTCACCCTTCCAGGCGGTTCCATCAACGGGGCAGAGAGCAACACAGAACCCGACCGAACCGGCCGGGAGCCAAGCACCAACTAACCTGCGCAGGTCAAGTAGGCAAGTACGCAGCCCCGCCTACTTACGGGACTACGTTACGTAGGACCATACCAAGAGGGGAGGGGTGTTCTGTACAGTCATTAACATACTCGTAAACGCCGCGCGGCGATTGGTCAAGACGCGCGGCGATCTGATTGGCCGAGCGAGCCGCACTGATTGGCCCGCTGCGAATCTCCCGCGATTGGTGGAAACTAATCGCGGGAGATTCAAAGCGTTGTCATTGGCCGCGGCCACCGCGGCCAATGAATAAAAGCCGCCGCTTTTCCCTTTTCGAGCCGAGCCGATCTCGGAGACCTAATACCTAATAAATGAGCTGAACCAAGTCACTGGCTCCGAGTCTCATTCCTTGCGACGGACACGACAAGTCTGGGAGAAAAAAAAAGGCTTTGGATTAAAACTCATAACTTCCCTCATCACTTATCTTTCTTAGGAGCTCAAGGGAGTTCAGTTCAACAACACCTGTAGAAATATTGTAATGAAATTGCTGATTTTCTGATCTTAACCCAGATACAGTGGGAGCCTGGAATGTCATTGGATGATTGGTTTCTGTTCTGAGCCCAATTTGCCGCCAGAGATCATTGTTTTGGGGGGGGAAAAAACTAGAGGAAGGACTACCATGTATTCCACATTAAACTCCTAAAGAAGATGAAATATAAACCTGCCATAAAAATGAAACTTTGTCCCTCCCTTTCATATAGAAGTTGACAATAACAAACCACTTTTACACATTTCCAAAGAAAACTACATGGACATTTCTATATAGTCACCAGAAGTTGAATTCAAGGGATTTATAGCTTTACATAAAATATATTATCAGTGGCTAGTATGGCTAACCAATAGAATTTGGCTTTTAGTAACTGATTCTCCTCACTCTTTAGGTCTTTTAGATCCACTCTGTCCATCAACATTCTGTAGAAATGTATATTTCTTTTATTTAGCAAAATAAAGAAACAGATTAATGAAATAGAATGGATTTATTGCACATGATGTGTATGTGATAAATATACATCAGCAACTTTATTTTCAATTGATAGTGCACCCCTGACTATCAGGTATTTGAAAGAAAAAGTGTTTTTAAGTTCCTAACACCTAATTGGATGGTGTTCTCCTGTTGGCATCACTTGAGCCCTTATCATTAAGAATTCACCATGTCAGTATAAATGAACCTAGTTAATCTTTTCAAAAATGATGCAGGATCAGGCCTCCAGTTCACAACACTTACCTTCAAAGAATTGTTCAGTCCTATAGAATTAGATGTCAAGGAAAGAACTAAGAGGAACATCAATAAAAAAAGAAACTGTGAGGAAATGCAATGTAGCACAGATCATGATGAATTAAACAACATCCTCTAAATCTTCACACAGTAATTGATTTGCTCATTTGTACTTTTTTCCTATTCTTTAATCTTTCAGCAGGGCTTCACTCTTCCCTTCTTGCTTTTTAAATATTCTGTGTTCATCTGTTGTCTACAATATTGTTTCTGATCTCTCCTACTTTATCAGACATTTGTACACAGAGAGTAGTCTGCATAGGCTGGACTTTTATAATGACTAAAAAGGTAGAAAAAAATAATCACCTAGACTGAACAATTCACATCCATCTAAGTGTCTCTTTGATTTATTAAGCACCTCTGCATAAACTGTTCCTTCCTGAATACCTGAATGAAAGGATGGTTAGAGTGTGTTTAAGATCTATTAATTCAGCCAAAAAAGGAGAATTGCATCATAGGAGATGTCAAATGTTCACGCTGAACTAAAAAGTTATGTTAAGCATATTGTTTTGATATATTGTCTATTGGATGAGAGGATATGTGCATCTATTTTACATTAAACTAATACAGATGCAGACAATTATCTGGAGCCAAACATTACCCACAAGAAATTATACTGTATGAAGAAATAATCACCACTAACCTTGGCTGTATAAACCTTTCACTTTTCTGGTGGTTAAAATTCAGGGAATGTTGGGGATTTATAATGGAATTACTATAATTAAAGAGTTATTTTACATTTATATTTAGCCAGGAAAAATAGAATAGAAAAGAATAACAGAGTTGGAAGGGATCTTGGAGGTCTTCTAGCCCATCCCCCTGCTTATATAGGAAACCTTACACCACTACAGACAAATGGTTATCCATTCTCTTCTTAAAAACTTCAAATGTTGGAGCATTCACAACCTCCCTAGGCAAGTTGTTCCACTGAACAAAACCAAACGTATAAATACAGATTAGGTGGCTCAAAAATGGTATCTGAGAGGGAACTTAGAATCCTAATCAATGATTACTTGAATATGAGCCAGCAGTGTGCAGCAGCAGTCAAAAAAGCTAATACAATCCTGGGTTGTATAAACAGAGGCATAGAATTAAGTTCACATGAAGTATTAGTACCATTTTATAAAACCATAGTAAGAAGACCATATCTGGAATATTGCAACCAATTTTGGTCACCATGCTACAAAAAAGTTGTTGAGACCTTGGAAAATGTTTAGAGAAGAGCAAAGGCCTGGAGACTAAAACATATGAAGAATGGTTGCAGGATTTGGGTTTGTCTAGTCTAAAGAAAAGAAGAATTAGGGGTGACATGATAGCAATATGCCAGTATTTGAGGGCTGCAACAAAGAAGAGTCAAATTATTCTCCAAAACACCAGAGAGCAGGAAAGGAAACAATGGTTGGAAGCTAACCAAAGAGAGAAACAACCTGGAATTAAGACAAACTTCCGAAAAGTGAGGACAATTAACCAGTGGAGCAGCTTACCTCCAGATTTCATGGATGCTCCATCACTGGAGGTTTTAAAGAAGAGTCTAAACAGTAACTTGTCTGAGATGGTATAGGTTCTCCTGCTTGAGCAGGGAGCCAGACTAGAAGACCTCCAAGGTCCCTTCCAGTATTCTATTCTATTCTATTCTATTCTATTCTATTCTATTCTATTCTATTCTATTCTATTCTATTCTATTCTATTCTATTCTATTCTATTCTAATCTAATCTAATCTATTCTAATCTAATCTAATCTAATTCTATTCCATTCCATTCCATTCTATTGTAGTGTCATCAGAGAAGCGTTTACATTGGGGGTCCCCAACCCAGGCCGTGGACTGTTACCAGTCCCATGACCTATTAGAAACCAGGCCATGCAAGTGAGTGAAGCTTCATGTTTACACGCATGGGACCTAGGTAGCATGTCCGTGTTGAAATACTATTTTCTATGGAACCGCTCCCTGATGACCAAAAGATTGGGGACCGCTGATTTACACAACATAAGTTACGTGAAATCAACATGTATTGTTCAGCCAATGACTAAGTTCTTCAAGCAGTTCTGGTTGTCCTTCAGCAAACACAATATTCAAACCAGATTACACATTGATTGCCATGCTATCAAATCTAGATATTTAAAGAATTAGTATTTATGATAGAAGATTCTGTAAATACATTTCCTCACCCTGGAGAATAAAATGTTACTTTTACTTCCCCTCTCCTAAGATATCCAAGAAGATATGGACATGTCCCTCTGTTGACCAAAAAGGATAAAATAGGCCCTTCCATTGTTTTTTTACGTGAAATACTTATTTTCTTCACTGATGTTCTAATTAATCTATAGACAAGGCATTTACAAAAACATTACAATAACAGTTTTCTTTGTAGACTTTATCTTGCAGATAAACCTAGGAAAATGTATAGAAAAAAAACCCCATTATTTCAATGAATCTGAGCATAATTACCTAAGAAAACACCAGACTGGAAAAGTTGTTCCAAGGTGACTATTATTGCCTGCATAATAAAAATACTTAGGATTGTTGCACATTTATAGTTTTCTACAGATGCAAACCATTACTTTCATAGGACTCTTAAATGTTTCTTAAATTGCATTAATTAACAATTTAAAGATGTTCCGTTAGTAGATTTCAAGGTCCAAGATAAGGATGTTGTAGAGTTAGGATTTATTCAATTCCATCAGCTTATCCATGAACAGAGACATGTTGGCAGGCCAGATGTTACACTGCAACAATGCACAAAAAGAAATAATTACTAGAAGGATATTTAGATAAACGTCCAAAGAAAGAATGAACTTTTACTGAAAGTCCTATCTTCAATATACCTTTCTGGAAATGGATTTTTTTTTTTACTTGTACCAAGAGAGATATATCAAAATGGGCCAACTGTCTCTTAAGATTTTCTTTAACAAATCTTTCTCCAACTTGTGATAAATATTTGTGTATGCTTGTTTGGAAAGACTTACAGGCATACATAGCTTATACCTTGTGGCAAGGGAACATTTGATATTTGCTCTTGAATATTAGCAATGCACTTTCTTTTAAAAACCAAATAGCTTGAGGGCTTTAATTCTTGAGGGTGTTCTGCCTGAAAGGAGCCATAAGTGCTCTAAGTAGGATGGTGAAAGATGTGTGAAAAATACAAACTATTTTGTGCACCTCTCAGCCATATGCCTGGTTTTTGTGTGCCCATATAAAAACACATTGCTATTACCAGCCTTTGTCTGCCAGAGGTGGTGCATAAAAATGATCTTTCCAGCAGTACTAGACAGATTACTAAGCTGTGAACAGATAACTCCATACAAATAAGACGAAGAAGAAAAGCTTGGGGGGGAAAAGTAGAAATTGACAATTTCATTCCAGCCCAAAGTAGGAAAGACTTTCTCTCTCCCTCCCCCTCCCTCCCGTTCCTCTATCTCTGATGACCAAGGGGAAAGCTTTGATAAACGGTAGGGCAGCTCCTCAAATCCACAGCTCTGAAGTGGAGGTGGAACACTGCAGGAAATAATGTGAGCACCCCTGCTGTGGAAGTCAAGGGAGACAGGGGAAATAGTTGCGGTAATAAAAAAAAAAGTTAATATTACAAGAGTAAAATGCATTTGAGTATAATTCTGGACTTTAAGTTTGATTTTCCAAATCTTGGTTAAAGAAAAAGAAAATCTGCTGCTGGGTTTTACACATTCAGTTTTTAAAATATTGAATAAATTTTAAAAAAATCTCTTTAACTTACCTCCTGGAAAGGAATGCATAAATAATGTATGAAAATATGTTCCTCATACAAGTGCAAAAAATGTGGAATGCTACTTTAGAAAATATAAGGAAAAATTTTTTAAACTTGTGATTTGTGGGAGGACACGATGAGATGGGCGGCCTCCATCTACTCAAGAGCTTGTTAATGTGATAACCTAGACATCAAAAGCATTTGGTTGACTTTGGTTGTGGGGAAGGGTTTTGCGTTTTCAAAAGCAGGTCTTTTCAAAAGCTAGAGGCCTTTACTTCATGATATATTTTTTAAAAGGTGAAGGAAAAAAATGTTTCTAGCTAAGGGGATATATTCGTCATATGATCAGAAATATCCAGTAAAATTCAAGGAAAATAGATTTACAAGAATCAGTATCAAGCCTCATAATTTTAATGTTTAAGGAATCCTACCCATTTCGTAACTGATTCTGAAATGGTATAAGGACTCCTGCTTGTACGAAGTCCTCCAAGCCGTCCTCCAGTTCTGTTATTCGGTGTCAGATGCTCAAAGAATGGTGTGGGGGTGTAGATATGCAGGTGTTTAGATTAATTCTTCTTGGTGATTAAATACATACATAGATGCAGTGTAAATGAACAGTATGGTGTGTGGAGTCACTTAGGCTATTTCTTAAAAAAATGTCTGGGATTATTCCAGGAAACCATAGGTAACCTGCTCAAAACAGCCTCTGAGGCTGATAAGTTGTTGATATGGGTTACAGAGTGAGGCGGGAGAAAACAGCTGTGTTCTGTCTTGCTTCACCCATACTCAGATACCCTTTTAGAACAAATTTTATAAAGATTGACCACCATCATGATTGATGTCTACTACTGTTCTCACTACATGCATGCAGTGGGAACAAGAGTGAAGACTGTTCTTTGTGGGGGTTTTACTGTTGATCTTTGTAGAAATCTGGCTGCTGGTACTATTCATGAATGAATGAATGAACTTTTTATTATGGTCAAAGTCCAGCAATTTAAAGTAATCTACATGCATTAAAATGTCCAGACAATAAACAGTAAATAATAAAAAAATATGAATAAACATGACTTTGTAGTCATTTCCCTTGCAATCATTGCAATGTTTATGGAATGTTTATTTTCCTTTCTGAAAGAACTTGGCCTAAGTTTGCAGCAAGTCAATGTAACCATGGTCAGAAAAGCCAGAGGACTGCAGCAGTAAATAACCAACCACATTTTATCTCTTAATGAGGATTTCTCAGATCAAAACAAGAGAAATGCTGCACCAGGAGTTGACAAAGAAAGGTTGGCCATAAGAGTATAATCTAACAAAGAACCAGTCCAGTAGGAACAATGACAAACAAAACAAGAGACATTAAAATATTCTGCATTGCTGGAACTTGGAAACAACTTTCAAGTTCTTATAGAAGAAACAGTCTATGAGCTCTCAAGAGAAGAAAAAGGGATACGATGAACAGGAGACAGAATGATTGATTCTTAAAGGGAAGAGGGAATGCAGCAACAGCTGCAAAAAAGATAAATGGAAAAGTTGTGTTGGTTGGCGGCTCTGTACTATGAAGCACAGAAACAAACATGTACTCCAACAAATCTACTAAAATGCATTATGTGCTGGGAGTACAGATCAGAAATATGACAAAACAACTTCCAATGTCATTAAGCCTCTCCACATTTATCTCTTCCTGCTAATTCATAGGGGGAACAAATGATATTGCCAAGACTAGCCACAGTTATATCATTATGGACTTTGAAATTTTACGAAGGAAGACCAGGTGGTGTTCACATCCATTTGTACATGCTATGGGAGATATAGGGGAATACCGCAAATAGGGGAATACCGCAAGCACATGACTGTGTGAATGATGTCCTGGAAAAGAATTGGCTTCTGGGAAAACTGCAGGTTACATTTATTAAGGACTTCTAAGGCAGTTTTTTGCTGAATCATAGAGAAGTCTTTAAAGTAAATGTTATTACACATTGCATAAACAAATGAGAATCATATTTTAGTGGGGTCTATTAAATCATTAATTAAAATCAGAAGAAGGTTGAAATAGTATTTGTTATCTCTTCTTAGATAAGTAAGTTGAATTTGAACTCTTATTATAGGTTAAGTATAATTTTGAAGGAGTAATGAAAACATGATGAAATTGATCGGCTTAAATATTAAAAACCATAACATAGTTTAACAGTGAAATTATTTCAAAGTTTGAGCTCTTCTTTAGTATGTTCAAACATGGGATAATAGCTAGGTGTTGGTGCTATTTAACTTTTCATTTCTACCGATTTGACCCAATGGTCTGAATGATGCTATCCAAAACTAGGCTTACAAAAACAAAAGTAGACACAAACCCATTTCTTGACATAAAAGAAACATGATTACTGGTAGGCATACCCCCAACCATTACATTCTTTAGACAAGAAATAACAGATAAAGAGTTGAAAAATAATTTGATTAATAATTTGATTATCAAAATAATTTGATAATTTTATCATGGGGATGAAGTAACTTATTCTGAATACAAGGGTACCAATCAAACTGGCCCTCACACATCTAATTCCTTGTTTGTATTAAGGAAAAATGATTCTGCATGAAAAACTGTTTGCTCTCACACTCAAAAGAAAATATACATCTATCTTCAATTACTGTATTGTCAGTGAATCTGAGGTTATTTTCCCATATTGCAACAGAAGGAAAAACAAACTCTTCCTGTCAGATAAAGATGATATCTGATTCATTACATATTATTACTATGTGTTTTAATGGAATATTAACATAACTAGAATATAATTTGTATTATAGAATATGAACATACTTTGAGTCTCTTTTCAACCAATATGTATATTTCATAAAAATGTTTATTCCTTAAAATACTGCTAATGAGATCGAATAGACAAAATTTATACACACACAATGTGTAAACCTCTGGTTTTTTTTTGCATGAGGTGATGACAATTCATCTAATGTTTACAAAAGATAGGTCAGAGTCTTTGTTAGTATAGAGCTAACTATTAATCTGGCTAACTAATTAAAAAACTGGTTGAGTAATTCTCTTTTGGAAAGTATAAAATTCAACATATGTATGTTGAAAATACAACAACCATAGGGGAAAAATGCTAGCCTTGAGGTCTGCTTGTCTCTAAAGTGGAGCTGGCAATAAAGTAAAACCAATAAAGAATGAGTGACTTAGAATCTAGATGCAGGAATTGTACGAACTATTTACCTGGTGCCATTTATTTCTTACATTTTTTTAAAAAACAAATTTTATTCAGTTTTTCACATAAAAACAAAAAGCCCTTTTTAGTGGACAACATATTTCCGGGTAATCACTTTTACATACAAATATGACAAAAGTTATACATTCATATATGCATACTTAATTCTATTATTACCTTTTCCATTCCAAACTTTCAGAAAGGAAAGAAACAAGCAATTTAATCCTAGTTGCTTAGATTAATCTCAATCCAAACATCCTTTCATTTCATTTCAATTATTTCAAATATAATCCTTTGATATTTATTTTAAAAACAAAAAATAACAATATATGTTTTAATAATAATAATAATAATAATAATAATAATAATAATAATAATAATAATAATAAAAGTTACCAATATCTCTCCTTCCTTTTAATAGTCTGTATTAGCTTATCAATTTAAATAGTTCTTTAATCTGTCATATTTTCTTTCCATCACACATTCTTTCTATAAATTCTAAATTAATACAAGTTTTAACACAAAAGAAAAAGAAACAAACATAGGCTTCCCTCCTTTTACTGCTTTGAGTGTGACGCCTCAGTGGTTAAAATATACCTTTATTCTCTCATCTTAATTCCCAATAAACCTTTATTTTTTAAGTAGTTACAATAATAATCATTACATCTTTTCATTTGGATCCCGCAATATATTTCCCTCCCTTAATTTTATTTCTAATTTCAAAAAATAAAAAATAAAAGGGAAAGATTGACTATTTAATTACTGGTCACTGATATTGACCTCATTTTTAAACATCTTCACATTCATTTCAATTATTACAATTTCTTTAATAGACTTTAACTTTTCTTTTAAAGATTAAAATAAAAATGTATATTCATCTAATAAGTTATCAGTATCTATCCCTCCATTAATAATCTATATTACCCTATTTTCTAAGTATTTTTTAATTGCAAATATATTCTTGTTACCCCTTGTCACCCTGCAGAATGCCCCTGTTAATTCATCAACCATTATCTCTGAAAAAACAATTTCTTTTCATCATTTTACTATTTCCGTGTTTCTTTATTTCCTGAACCTGTTTCTTACTGCCTCTCCTCCCCCTCTTTTTCCCATATCTTTTCTCATTCCAGTTTATATCCCTCTCTTTCTTGATATCTTCCTTTCCCCTTTTCTGCTGCCCTTTTCTTCTGCCTCTCCTGATTTCACAGGTATTCCCCTTTTTGATTGTCTTCTTAAATCTCAACTTTTTAGCCTTCCTTCTTTCCCCTCATCTTTGTAGTGTTCTTTGTGTTAATTGTCTATTTAAAATGGCTTCTCCTTGAGTCAACTCCTCCTCCTCCGAAGTTCTTTCTTCTTGTTCTTCAATCACCCTTTCTATTTCTTCTAACACAGAGCAAAATGATTCACCTCTTTCCTGTAGTAATTCTCTCATATTTTTAAGTTCCATTCTTAATTCCTGAAGAGATATCATCATTACACACTCTTATATTTTATAATCGTTGAAGTCCACAAAAAACACTTTTACTTTCCTTCTTTCTTCTTCAAGTTTTCTAAAGTACTCAGTTGTTCCAGCCCAGGGTCTATACCAAAAACATCAATCAGTCCCACAGGCAGTCTTTCCTTGCTTCTTTCTTTATTCCGGTTCTGCTTTCACTTTCTAAAATTCTTACTTTGTTTCAATATTTCTTTAACATTATATTGACATAAATTCATACAGAAACAGGATGATTTCCCTTTTGTTTGAGTTTAAGTTATTTGTCAGAAGATGGCACGTTCTGTTCTACAAAGTCTTCACCTTTTCCCCTATTTTATTATTTAGAGTTTTTCGAACCTCAATATTCCAGCACAATCCAATCTCCAATTTGTAAATTTTATTATTATTATTTTTTTTGACAATCTTAAGTCCAGCTTTATTTTATGCCTTTTTATTGCCAAAATATTTTAGTCCAATTTAATTAAGTCTTTTCCGGTTCGAAGCCCCGCTTAGCTGTCAAAATTATTTTCTTATTTTTTCCCTATCTCTTTGTATTTCCGCCGCTCACTTTTCTTTTCTTAAAAGTTCAATGTTACCTTAATCCCGGGGTACTTTTGTTTAGTTGTTTTGCCCAATTGCCCCGGCTCAGATGTTATCCACCTCTTTCTTTATTCCTGCACAAATCTTAGTCCAGCTGAGTCCTCCTCTTCGGGGTGGCCATTTTGGACTACTGCTTCAGTTGTCTTTGGGGTGAAAAGAACCAAGCCTAGGAGGAGAGATGCGGCTCCCCTCAACCTGGCTTGCAGCTTCCCCTTACTCCACTGCCCCTCCAAGGCAGCTTCAGCAACTAATTGCAATGATTGGGGCTCTTCAACGAAAGAGCATGGACCATAGCTGCGGACAGTCGCGGTGTTTGGTCCGTCAGCAAGGAGGGCTCAACATTTTTTTAAACAGCCAGATATTTTAGTGGTATGACTTGAAATCTCAGATGGTCAGTATATTCAATGGACCCTAGGTTTGGAAACAAAACACCTGTCAATTAATATAGATATCTATACAAATGTGTAATATGCTGCTATATAGTATATGCTACTGAATTTGTTGTATTAAGTAGTTAATAGTATAGTATATAGTATATTGTATATCATATAGAATAAACAACTTAGTATAGATTTTCATTAAGCAACATGTAGAAAATTGTTACTTGCTATTTTAAGCTAATATTGCAACATTAAATCATAGAAACATATTGTTCTGAAAACCCAGAACAAAATTTAATATTTAGAAGCAGATTTTACAAAAAAATAAGATATCATAAAGAACAAATAAATTTACCTCAGTATAGGATGAACTTTCTAAAGAGAATTGAATTCTTGCTTGTTTCTTTAAGACAGGAGAAACATAGACTCAATACAGTATTTTAAAAGCTGTAGGTATTCTAGGAATTCACTTGTATCTTATAGCTGCATTGATTTATTCAACTATAATTCAGCATATTGGAGGTGCAAACAAGATGAGTCTGAGTCCCCTGATACACAATGTTCATATCCTTTTGATATGTGAAAATAGGTATGAATTGACTAATATTTATTTTGAAAGCGTACAGCTTCTTTATTTCTATATGTAATCAGCTAGAATGAAGCACTTTGACCCAATGGATAGTCATTGCTTTGTTTAATTTGAATCAGTGGTTTTATCTCACTATATATTTTCATGCCTGACTATGTGATATCTGCTGTCAAAATTTACCCTCCACCGGTGGGATTCAACATTTTTTTACTACCGGTTCTGTGGACATGGCTTGGTGGGCGTGGCTTGGTGGGCATGGTGTAGCTTGGTGGGCATGGCTCGGTGGTGTGTTGTGGCTTGGTGGGTGTGGCTTTGTGGGCATGGCAGGGGAAGTATACTGTAAAATCTCCATTCCCACCCCATTCCAGGGGAAGAATACTACAAAATTCCCCATTCCTTCCCCACTCCTGGGGGAAGGTTACTGAAAAATCCCATTCCCTCCCCACCCCACTAACCTGCTTTCCAGCTCCATTCTCCTTTGCAGGGCAATAAAAGAAGACCCAGCTGATCAGCTTGGACTTGGGAGGCAAATAAATAATAAATGGGTGCGGGCCCAGTCAGAGGTGGTATTTGCCAGTTCTCTAAACTATTCAAAATTTCCATTACCGGTTCTCCACAACTGGTCAGAACCTGCTGAATACCACCTCTGTCCTCCACTATCTGGACATGAGCCTTTATTATGGAATGCCTTTGTTATTGACATGTGCCTTTATTGTGCAATTAATATGTAAAAGTGTGTCATTTGATTGCTTAAAGTGTAAGAAAGGGATTTAATATAAGACGACAAGTCCTGAGTGGATGTTATTACATCTGAGCAGCAGAAACCAAACTTCTTTTAGATAAGATATAATTACCCCAAAAAGGAATGTAAAAGGCACTTAGTAAAAAGGTAACCAACCAGATCTGGGCTGTAAAAACCCAATGACCATCATATGGAAGCAAAGATTCTCTCTGTGTTACTGTTGTCATCTAGCAGCTATGTCAAAATCCAAACTGTTTAACTAGCTTAACTAGTTGTTCTTGTTTAGCAGCTGGTTTGTTTAGCAATGTTCACAGGGTGGAATTTTGAATGGACTAGAATTTTTTTTTTTTGATGAAGAGATTCCATTTCCAACAGAAGAAATTGGGAAGAGAACAAGAACAGTTCCTTTCCAGATAAATGAAGAAACATTGCATTCAACAATGCTTGGCAGTATCTTATCCTATTTTAATGTACTCTACAATGACATAATCTCCATTTATGTAAATATTATGAGGGTGACTAATTTTTATCCTGCAGTGTGTTACTGACAATTTAGCAGGAAAAATGCAGTGTATTAAATGCAAATTGTGCTCTGCCCAGTGGCTTAATACCACCATGTCCAAGTGCACTAGATGAAAAATGTATTAGGTATTTTAAAGTATTTAATCTGGTTTTTCTTTGTACATTATTGGACTGCAAACATGAATATGAGGTAAATTTTTCTCACTCTTTTCTCTCTTGACTTGGGAGTCTTGAAAATCAGATATTTTTTATTTCATGAGCCAGATGGTATAGACTTTAATAACTCTGATTCATCCATGCATACAGCAAAAATCCTTCCCAGTTGTTTCTTTAGGTTGACCTCTGATCTGCCCATTTTGAATCAATACTGGGATAAACTCCCGTGTAATAAATAAATACAATGCAGGCTTAGGTCCATAAATAGAACAGAGCAGTGGTGGGATTCAAAAACTTTTACTACCGGTTCTGTGGACGTGGCTTGGTGGGCGTGGCCATGTGACTGGGTGGGCATGCCTTTTTTTGCAGCCCCCACCCATTTTTGGGAGCTTCCTAGCCACAGAGGAGCCTCTGGGGGGGTCATTTTTGCTCCCCTAAAGCTCATCTGGGGCTCTGGAAGAAAAGGAACAGAGCATAGGAGGGGCGCACAGCACCCCTCCAAGCTCCGTTTTGGGAGCTTCCTCGCCTCAGAGAATCCCCTGGTGGGGCATTTTTGCTCCCCTAAGGCTCCTCTGGGGCTCTGGAAGGCACAAAATGAAGGGGGAAGGCTGAGCTCCTCCCTCCATTTTTTGCCTTCCTGGGCCTCAGCAAGGAAAATCCAGCACACTGATCTTGTCGGGAGGGGGAAAAAAGAAAGAAATACCTTAGGTAAATGTCAGGCAGGCGGGCAGGGTGAGCCAAATTCTTGCTACCAGTTCGCCTGATCCGGTGTGAACCGGCGGAATACCACCACTAGAACAGAGTTTCCACTATGTTGTAAGTTACATTAATGTCTTCAAGTTAAAAGATTATTATCTACAAAAGATGTCTAACTGAAACACTGGAGAGCCACCAATAGTCACCAATAGTTGCTAGAAAGTACAGAACTGGATGAACAGATTATTTGAATTAAAATATGTTACTTTTTAATGCATACTATTATAATTTGTTTCAATCGGTCAGCCTCAAAACTGGAGTTTATCTGTCTGCTATATATACATATTGAATTAGCCTTGAGAGACAGTTTACTGCCACCATTTGAAATAACTAATTAGCTTCATATAGAGTAAAATTCTGTCAGAAAGGATACAAGCTGCAAAGCAGCTATGCCTGTTTGCGTCCTACCTTTATATAATGAAATCATTTTTTACATAGGGCAAATTTCTTTGGTTTAATTTCTTGATGTCTTCCTTCCCCCTAGCAAAATTTATACAACTCCACCACAAGAGGACACTAAAGCACAAGCCTATACAAAGCAAAACAGCAGAACTTTCTAAAAAAGGATGAACTATTTCACTGAGAACTGATTTGCAGTCTGATATGAATTATTTTGTTGCTCTAGTCCATCTTCAGTTAAAACGGAAATGTGCCGATACATTCCCTGCTTTCTTTCAACCGGTAGGAATACGTTGAAACAAAACTAGGGTTCCATTCTTGTTGAAAATGTCTCCATGCAAGGCAAAGCTGTAAGGGAATGTCTGTTGGATTTGTTTTAAAAAGAACAATCCATAAAACAGACCTGAAATTTATTTTTAAGAAACCAAAATAGATTTGAACTGATTTTAGTACTGCTTGAAATAGATCTATTGAAATAACATAATTTAGACTGCTTGATTTCTATTTATTTCAATGAATTTAGCCATAATAAATTTGAATCCAAACAGATGAATCAACTGGTTTCCATGGGTTTAATTTATTTTCCACCAAATGTGTGTGGTAAAAGCAATACTGTTATTACACACAGTGATTAAATATTTTGTCTGTAGATCAATTAGATTAGCAGTGAATCTAAAACAGTAAATAAGCAGTGAATATAAAACAGTAAATTAGCAATACATAAGTCTTTTACATGAAAATACAATGAAAGTAGTGCCTGCCATCTACATCATTATTGGTAACAAAGGGTCAACAGACAGCCATTTCAGACAGCATTTGTTGGGTTCCTTAAGAATAAAGGAAATATTATTCTTTTCTTTTAGGAATATTCTTCTTTTTTAAGGTGGGAAAAGTATTCATAAAATGTTCTTTCAACAGATACTTAAGCTAACAGGTCAGGTGCAGACTTCAATGGATAACTACAGAAAAAACAATTGCAACCAGCTTGCCTTCCATAGAAAACCTGTTGAGAAAATATCTACATACAATTCATCTCATGAACGTAACCTGTTCCAATTCCTCCCCTCAGGAGGCTGCTGTACAGCATTACATACCAAAACAGCTAGAAACAAGGACCTGTAAAGGACCTTGGAATACTCACCTCTAATGATCTAAGTGCTAGAGCCCACTGCAACTACATAGCCAAAAAGGCATTAAGAGTTGTTAACCTAATCCTACGTAGCTTTTTCTCTGGTAATATCACACTACTAACCAGAGCATACAAAACATTTGCTAGACCAATACTCGAATACAGTTCATCAGTCTGGAACCCACACTACGTATCTGATATTAGCACAATTGAGAAAGTCCAGAAATATTTCACAAGAAGAGTTCTCCACTCCTCTACTCGTTGTAGAATACCTTATGCCACCAGACTTGAAATTCTAGAACTTGAAAACCTTGAATTACGCCGTCTTCGGTCTGACTTAAGCATGGTATATAAAATCATACATTGCAATGTCCTACCTGTCAATGAATACTTCAGCTTCAACCATAACAACACAAGAGCACACAATAGATACAAACTCAAAGTAAACCGCACCAAACTTGATTGCAGGAAATAGGACTTCAGCAATAGAGTGGTCAATGTCTGGAATACTCTACCCGACTCTGTAGTTTCTTCCCCAAACCCCAAAAACTTTAACCTTAGACTGTCTACTATTGACCTCACCCCTTTCCTAAGAGGCCTGTAGGGGGCGTGCATAAGCGCACCAACGTGCCTACCGTCCCTGTCCTATTGTTTCTCTTATTCTTTTATTTTTCTTATATGTACCCATTTCATGTATTCACAACTATGTATACATTTATACTTATTATCTTGTAAACAATTGGCAAATCAAATAAATAAATAAATAAATAAAATAAATAAATTTCCCCCCCTCATGACAAACATTTAATCCTCACAGTATTGCCATATGTCTAAGTATATGTACCCATGTTGTATGGCTGTAGTATTATTATCCCGCTCATGTTCTCTACTAACCCTTCTTATTGGTATTATTATTATTATTATTATTATTATTATTATTATTATTATTATTATTATTATTATTGTTGTTGTTGTTATTCTGTTGCTTTGCATGTACATTGAGAGCTTCTGAACCTGAGATAAATTCCTTGTGTGTCTCATCACACTTGGTCAATAAAGTATTCTATTCCAATAAAGTATTCAATTAAAATTTTAAAATATATGTTTATAAGAAACTGAAATGTATCTCTTTAGTTGTGCAGACATGTTCAAATGGTTCCATTTAAACCCATATTACTTAATTTTTACTTATTTCAGTGAATGATCAATTTGAATCCAAACGGATGGTTTCATTAACATCATTCAGTGTAATTGTGTTTAATTTACATTCAATATCATCTATTGGTAATATGGTAATTTCATAGCTCCAACTTTGGTGTATTTTTAAAGTAAAGACTTAAATTATATAGGTATATGGTTACATTATGAACACTTGTCGTTTAAACAGAATACACTGATTAATAAAGTAACGATATTAAAGTTAGTTGTAAAAGAGAAGCCATAAAGCAGTTGAGATTTCTCCAGAAAAAGATTTTTTCAGATGCCACTTCTTATAGTAATTATGTTGTAACATGCAAATTAACTGGTTTTTCATATTATATTTTAATCACACATAGGTATTAAGAAATAATGCTGAAAATGGGTTTTAGTTCCATAGAGCATTTTAAAAGAAGAAAAATTAACATATCTAAATGATGTCAAACTGACTTTCTCTGGAAAAGTTTTCTTAAGACATTTTATAGTCAAGCTAACATTAGTTCCAGACAGGAACAGATTAAACAGTAGGTGTATATGTGTCCTAAGCTCAATAGTCTTTTTAAAGTTTCTTTTCTTATGAAAAATTATGAATATTAACTTATACAGAAAGCATAAATAAAAATCTGCCTCAAATATGACCATATTCAGTCTATTATTAAAAGAAAATTCACTAAGGCAAACGTGAACATCCTTTAATATTAGGTTTCCCCCTCCAGGGTAATTCATTTGCAAAACATTCATCATCTTAACTCATCTTGCTATCTTGAACTGTCTGGAAAAAGTTGACTTCTTGAAACATTTTCTCCCCAAGCCCTAATTAGACAACATCTTGACTTACATATGTGTTCACAGCCTCTCTCCCTCTTTTGCACCACTACGAAATTTATGGACCTCTGTTGGGAACAAATATCAAAACAGCAGCACCTCTGACACAGATTGTTTGAAAAGAGAAAATTCCTGGGAAGACTTTTTTTTATTCCTCCTTGTTTCACTTTTTCTCCTGTTCAACTGGCCTCCTACACAGTAATTCCTTTAATATGCAGAAATTAATCATAATACCCAGAAGCAAAATGAAACTATAACACACATCACATATCTGATGAAGGAGAAGTTTCAGGATGTTAACCCCTTGGCTTAGACTAGTTTTATAAGCAATACTGTAACGTAATTTGTACATCAGTACTGCTTCCTTCTTGGTAGGGGTGAAGCTGATGATGTTGAAAGTAACAGAACATTGGTTACAGACTGTGAAATTACCCAGTGGGAGTAGATGGGCTACATTTTAGTTTCTTTCCTGAGCAAGAATTTGAACTAGTCATGCAGAACTCTAACAGCTATGGTAATTTCTTTCAATTCGTTTGCTTTAACAATGAAGCTTAAACAGAGGGTATTCAGTGGTTCTGTCTTTTTCCTATCTGAAAAGATCTTTGTTTAGCTTCTATTTTTAAGCAAGTCAACCAATTTTATTTACAGTGGTATCTAGATTTGCAACATCTTGACTTCAAAATGTACCACGCTTGTGATTAGTACATCTGAATCATTTTCTTCTTGACTTCAAAATGTGCCATACCAGGTTATTAATAAATCTGAATCACTTTCTTTCTCTGGAAATATTTTGGGTATTTAAAATTAATTTCTGGCAAATTTAATTTAAAATTTAATTTATTTATTTCTTTTTAGAAGATCTTTGCCTGAAATATGTATGAGGATAGATCAGGGATGTCAAACTCGATTTCATTGAGGGGATGCCTCAGGGTTGTGTTTGACCTTGGAGGCCGGGGTGGGTGTAGCCAGGGTGGACAAGGCTACCTTGATGTCACTCGTGTTGGGGGTATCTGTGGGAGCCCAAGTGCTGTGCCAGAAAAAATAGGTCCAGAGCTCCATTTTCATCTGTGACGGCCTCCTGCTGCCCTCTGTCAGTAAAAATGGAGCCTCGGAGGGCCACACGTGGCTCTCCCAAGGTCCATTTTCACTGGCAGAGGCACAGTGAGCTGGCCCTTTGCTGTTTCTAGGGTGGCCCCATAGGCCAGATCTAAGCACCCCACATATCAGATCTGGCCCCAGGGCTTTGAGTTTGACACCCCTGGGATAGATCCTTCTGAAATGTTGATACTTGGCTCTCCCCATTCTATCAAATGCAAAAAATAAAACAAAATCCAGGAATACAAAATGGGAATCTACATTTGGAAACTGGATTTCCTTTGTGACTGGTAAATGTATATCTTTGGTAATATTTCCCTGCCCTCTTCTGTGCCTTCCATCAAAGCTGCAGCCTGATGGAATGCATCCATATCTACTCCCACCTTCCTAAATGTTTTCTACTCTTTACTTGTAACTCTCTATCCATCTCACCTTTAACATGAAGCCAATCAAAAATTACAGAAAGCTTTTCTATAAAACATTCCCGTTGAGAAATGATCACTAGATAGTTGAATCTAAATACTCAAAATAATGAAGATGCAAAAGAGATGCTTGCTGCAAAAATACAAATCACTGCCAGATGGCAGAAAAGGATTAGAGTGTTCCATATCCCTTTGCTATCATTTAGTGATCTTGGCAGTCCAGGTTTGGCATCTGTTTTCATAAGGTTGCATTGGTAGAATGTATCAAAACCAGAGAGAACCAAGACTTTGGGGGAAAGGGTAGCTTTTCTAGAT